>NW_011889102.1:1265385-1267441 GCF_000151845.1 Pteropus vampyrus | reverse complement strand
GTCTTTTCTAGTTCAGTGCCCTAATAGCAAGAAAGAATTTGTACCCCAGCCACTCGGTCCTGAAGATGCAGAGGCAGTGCTGGAGAGAGGAAGAGAGCAGAGAGATGGGAAAGCCTGATTTTATTCACAGCAATTCACTAGGTTTAAAATGTCAGGAAGTTTAGCGGATTAAGGGTATTACAGCTGCTATTCATAAAGGTGTTTTGTTAGAACCTCCAAATAGCGATCTGGTGAAATAAGCCTTGCCCAGCCTTAAATGAAAGCCTGTTCCAGTGCTTAAAGTTTCCTAGAGAAGAAAAAAGACCCCCAGGTATTCATTTACCTAAAGAGCAGCTGCCTGGAGGACACTGTAATGTATCTTATGCAGCCAACGCTATAAAATAGGTTACCAATCACCGAATCAGGAAGTTTGAGCCCAGATTACCCATGGTAGAACTGCAGTTAGCAGTGATGAGAGGTATGTGTGCATTCTTATGAGAGCTGCACCTGTACACATATTATAGACTCAGGTCCCTTTCTACACAATCCAAGGACATTTAAAGCTGCTGGAACCTAAGATGTGGAAGTTATGTTTGGATTTCAAAATTCACAAACTAAAACAACAATAATGTGCCTGATACACTTATCTCACAACGCGCCTGGGATGGGAAGGTCATGGACAGGCTTGGGGAGCAAGGGAGTCACTACTACAGCACCCCCATTAGCATCGGGCTCTGTGCTGTTTAAGTCAATCAGCATAAGTGTTCTCATGTTCAGTCATGTACACGGGGTACACAGTCTTGTAAATGAGGCCCTAAATCCAACGTCTGAGACACAAATCCATTTTTTCCTCACTGTTTCTCATGAGCTCATAGAATATATCTTAGGAGAGAAGACTTCTTCATAATCAGGGAAGATAACGTCAAAGTGAAAAGTTTTACAATGGAAAACGGGTGAGGTTTGGAAATAGACACACTGGAGAATGAATTCTGGCTCCATGAACAAGCTGAGCTATGTGAACTGGAGCTCGTCCACCTGTCTGAGCAGTTTTCTCATTTGGCCTGGGTAATGAAGATATGACAGTGATTAGATAGGTCCTTGCTCTCAAGAGGTTTAGAGTATAGATTAGGTGACAGGTGAGTAGCATACATTTATAGTACCACATGCTTGGTGCTCTGATAAGGAAAAGTTCGGGATACTGTGGAAGCAAATAGGAGGTCAGCTAATCTGGTCTTGGGGGTTAAGATGGTTAGAGAAGGCTTCCTGGAGGAGGTGACACTTAATGTGAGCTCTGAAAAAACCAAGCCGTGGGTGGGATGGGGTAGAGATAGAGGGAACATTGCAGGTAGAAAGACCAGTCTCTGCAAAGGCTATAAAGCAAGAAGAGAGGATAGTTTTCGGGAAATAGCAAGTAGTTCAGCATGGTTGCAGAGAGGGGAAGAAGGGGTAGGAAATAATGGGGCTAGATTTCAATAATAAGCCCAGTAACATAACAGAGTTTGAACTTGATTCTGAGGGGGATCAGGGAGCTCAGACACATTCATTGCTTCTGGAAAAGCTATGGAAGCAGGGATGCACATATACCAAAGGAAAATTACTCCCAACTCTGTTTCCCAGCTCTCCCCCTATTGCTTGCATTTTATCTAATTCCTTTGACAAACTCAGCATTTCAAAAGTTACGTGCACCCCATGGAAAGCTCCGAGTCACACCACTATCTTGCAGCTCATCTCGCTGCTCATCTGTGGCAGGTTCTAGATACTCTGTTCAAACACCATTGAGTTCAGCAAGCACCTACATCTATGCAGTTCATTTTCGAGCATCGAATCCCAAATCTTATAGAGGATTGGCAAACTGGTAAACTGAGGTACCTTAGAAGTTCAGATCTGAAAAAAAAAATTAGGGACCACTTGGCCTAAGTCCCTTATTTTATGAGTGAGCTCACGTGGAGAGGAATTATCTTGCATGAGGTCACAGAGTTTGCTGACAGAGCCAAGAGGAGACCTCAGATCTCCAATCTCAACCCATGCTTTTGCTTTACTCCCAACTCTCTCCATTACAGACCAGGGATTCCAATTC
>NW_011889102.1:1261217-1263900 GCF_000151845.1 Pteropus vampyrus | reverse complement strand
GCCCCAAGGGGCTCACAGGTGTTCTCATTCTTGCCCTACACCTCCAGGAAAAGTTCATTTCACATATCCTGGGTATCTGAGTCCCATTTTAAAGGTTTCTAGGAGAGGATGTTGCCACCATTTTACTTAATAACCTAATTCTTCTGTTTTAGATAGCTCATTCCTACAAAGTCCTTACTACTGCTTTCTGGGAGAGGAAAAATAAATGATCTTTGAAATCAGGATCACAGTCTCAGCTCCACCTCTAACTATCTGCAAATTATTTGAATTCTTTGTACCTCAGTGCCCTCATCGGGTTGCCATTTGTCATGAGGACTGAAGAAGTACATTTCAGTAAAGTGACTGGCTCACAGAAAGTACTACACAAATATTAGTTGCTGCTGTTGCTGCTAATTTTATTGTCCCAGCTTCTTCAGCTGCCTAACCTCAGGCAAATTCACTTCTTGGAGCTTCATTTTAGTTTCCTGACATGCAAAGTATAGGTCACACCAACTTCGACTTCTGCAGAAAGGAGTTCGGCAGGAAGAATTGAGGCGAAATCTTTGGGGGCGTTAAGCCCACTGCCAGGCACATAAGAAGTGCTCAGAAATGTCAGTGTCCTTTCTCTGTGCTCCTCTCCTTATTGAAAACCTCTCATTCCAGCTGGGAATGTTTCCCCCTTGTTCTATTTTTAAAGAATGATTGAAAATAAGCAAACCACATGGGATTGGAATAATTCACAAACTTCTAGTATATAAAACGGGTGCTTCCCAGGCCCTGGCTATTAAAGTGTTAAGACAGACAGAGAGGGTCTATATTGTCGGAGGGCTTTGAGCCTAGTGAGAATGAATCGTGGGGCACTTCCGTTCCTGCCCTGCCTTGGAGTGGAATCTTCCTTCAGAATAATAGCTATCATTTCTTGAGGTTATTATAGGTTGGTCCCACACCAACTCCATTATCTGCATTAACTTACTCTAAGCCATTTGGTTACTAAGTGCAGAGCTACAATTTGGCTAGCCAGTCATATTATTTAGGTAAGAACCTATTCCAGAGCTTCTGCTCTTAACCACTGCATTGCACTGCCTGAAGTCCAAGACCTTGCATCGAAAGAAGCATGAGAGAAAAAGAAAGGCAGATGAGAAATGCCAAGTCCCTAAAGCCCATCTGGTGGCATCTGGAACAAGAGCCGTCCGTGGCCAGTACGGGCCAGGACGGGGGCTAATGCTTGTAATTTGAAAAGCAACCCAGCGGATTTAGATGCTATCTTCTTTCAGCACCACCTTAAGTTACATTAAGGCAGTGGCAGGGAGAGGGAATTTATGAGAATAGCAAGGCTGAGCTGCTCATGGAAGGAGGTTCTGAAAGAATTAACTGTAATCTGATCAGAACATCAAAACCACTGCAGCATTCAACCCCACTGCTTTATGTTCCATTAGCGCCGGTGGTCATTTCCTCAGTGGCAGCAGGGAGGGCCCGGCTGCTCCAGCCAGAGCCCTGCATTTGCAATGCTGTCAGGCTCCTAGAGGTGCAGTGAGCTCCACGGGAGAACAAAGACCAGGACTTTCTTTATGTGACCATTTCACAGAAAGGGAAATTGACTCACAAAGCTTACATTGGAAACATGGATCCTGAAACTCAAGCTTCTTCTTAAGAACATTTTAGCCTGGCAGGCTTACCTTTCAACATACAGAAGGAACAAATTAAGCCTTCTGAGGTGCTGTGGAGGGCAATGTAGGACTAATGTTGTAACAACCGCTGCTGGGAATCCCAGGTGAGCCTCTGATCGGCCTGGAGGTGTCTCCTGGAGTTCAAAGAGCCCTGTTGTTTGAGAACCAATTTTTCAGGTTTCCAGAGTTTGCCAGCAAGGATGCCGGCGACTCACTATGACTGGATAGAATTCTAGGTGTCTTCTTTTCAAATGGTCCTGACTCGACATGAGCTCCGCATGCTCTCTGTTAGTCACTAGGTATTATTATTATTAACACCATGACATAACCAGAAGCTGGAAAGCCCAAATGCAATTCATGGAAAGTGGTTTTTCTCATGGAAGAATGGAAGCAGTAGATCCTAATAATTCAAGATGGCTGGTGACAAGTGAGGGCTTTGTTCTCATCCCTGGCTCTCAGAGGCAAGTTAGGGTCTGCTTCATACCCATAGCCCAGGTCTGGCTCTTCCATACCACTACTGGGCAGAATATGTGCCGGTAGGCGGGTGTGAGCCCCTCACCTTTCCCACCAGTAGGGCCTGGCTACCTCCTTCTTAAAAGGCAACAGGCAGAAGCAAGTGTGATTCTTTTATCTGCTGGACTCAAGTAGAGCTAACTTAGAGATGGAGGGAAGTGAGTTCACATAGAACAGGAGAGGCAATGTCCTACACCTGGTCCTTTGAGTCCCTTGGCTCAGGGACTGGCTCAGGGAAGAGTAAAGTTATTTGAGATAATGAAGAGGGTTCGAGCTGGATATTCAAAGAACCCAGGTTCTAGTTTTACCTGCTGTGCAACTCTAGACTAACCACCCAGCCTCTCTGTGTCATTTGCATCATCGGACTTGAGGGTGGTGGTGACAGTTCTCCCCTCATAGATGGGTACACAAATGAAATGGAACACCATTGAGATCTCATTTGAATCCAGCCCATCAATTACCAGCTCTATTTCCCCATCTGTAATACTGAACTCACCAGGCTGTGAGGCACACTCATGCACAGA
>NW_011889102.1:1258293-1260257 GCF_000151845.1 Pteropus vampyrus | reverse complement strand
TGAACTCACCAGGCTGTGAGGCACACTCATGCACAGAACAGCGTATTTCGAGCGCAGGGGAGGGAAGAGAGGTCTTTGTTATTTTCCACTCCGAGCGATCTCAGAACCCCATCTCTCCCCTCCCTCCTGGTTGGGGTAACCGTCTGGGTCTGCTCTGTGGGCGCCTGCCGGGAGGCTTGTTGCTTAGGGCAGAAAGCATTTCCCCAGCTCGCTTCCTCCTAGTTGGTGGTTCGGCTGCTGCCTCCTCTGGTTTACAGCCCATTTATGGGGGGACACCCTGGTCACTGGGTGTTTGCATAGTGTTTAATCATTAGGAGGTGGCCAGTTCTAATACCATGAGCCCGAGGGCATCTACGAATAAGTCAGCTATTTGCCTCAGTCTAGCAGGGTCTGTTTTCAGAAGGCTTCTCTCCAAGGACACTGGGCTGGCCCCTGATGCAGCCTGGAGCTGGGGGAGGTGACTTCTGAAGGCCACAGTGTGAAATGGCTACTCGAAGTGAGGTGTTAAGTATCAGAGTGAAGCACCCATCAGGCTGGAAAAACACACCATGGATGACTTCCTTACCCAGGGAACGAAACCCCCAGGCTTTCTTCTCTCCCTCCATCTCATTTTCCTCCCTGCCAAACCTGGACCGCTCTTTCTCTGCCTCGACACTTAAATCCCACTTGTTTTCCAAGGTCTGTGGAAAAGTCCCCACCTCCAGGAATCCTTCTCAGTCTGCCCTGTGCTATGGCGCTCTGGTTCTGACCTCTGAACCGGAAGGCGTTGACAGTCCCCAGTCCATACTGCCCTTTCCCTCAGTTGCTCACGTCCTGGTCTTTGAGGTAATGGAGAGGGCTTTGGTTGACTGAATACCTACTATGTGCCAAACACTGTATTATTAGGTCCTTGATAAATAAGATAATCCTTGCTTTCGAAGTTAGCATAGAGAAAATAGAAAAGAGTCAAGATTTTGTTAGAAGTTAAAATAATGCACAAAGTCCTTTGGGAGCTCCAAGGAAAGAGACTTGGAATGTCTGAGATGCCTAGCAAGGTGACACTGGGGCCGAATGCTGAAAGAGGTGTATGTGTTAGCCTGGCAAAGCAAGGTCAGAAGTGGCAAAGCGTTCCATGGGCAAAGGCAAGTGGGCTTAGACACTGCGGCGTGTGCTTGAAACCACAAAGTGTTAGGTGTTATGGCTTATGAAGTGGAAGGCGAGGCTGGCCTGGCAGCAGGGGCCAGGGCTGCGTGGGCCCCTTCCGAAGTTAGCTCCTTATCCTGTCTTGTGACGCGGCGCAAAGGATTCCCAGGCACATGATGCTCAAGGACAGATCTGCATTTGGGAGGATCACTGTGGCTGTGCTGGGGATGACGTGTGGAGTGACGGGACAGTGGCAGTGAGAGCTGAGGGACTGTGCCAGAAAACGGCAGCACCAAAATTGTGCCGTGAAGTAGATGGATGAAGGACAGAGAGAAAGAGTATCAGCTCTCTAGCTCCAGTGAAGCTCAAATTTGAAATCTGGGAGCTGACCTTGGTGGCACCAGCGTGGCTGGGGCATTACCATGACAAGTGCTGCGTGTGGACAGAGGTGCTCCCCTGCGGACTTCCTGCAGGGATATTCAAGGCCAGGGCCCACATTAGCTTGCTGGCTTTGCTCTCTATCCCTTTATTCGAGATCATTAAGAGCACAGCCCCCTGCTCCCCCCAGACTACCTCCTCTGGGGCCTTTGTTTAAAGTGAGAAGCAAGGACATTTAATTGCCTCAGCTAGACTCCCTGCTTTAGTCCCCTCTCCCTGCCCTTCCATACCCCTGCCTGGTCGGTACCCCAGGCCCCGCCCCCAGCAGCTTCATCCCACAGTTTGAGTCCTAAAATATAACGCACGTTCTGAGGCCCCCCTCAAATTATGGCTCTGATCTTTACTTGCAAAAGCGGAGCTGAAATTATAGCCGGGCTCAGAGAGACGTTCAAATCCACAGGGTC
>NW_011889102.1:1257078-1257664 GCF_000151845.1 Pteropus vampyrus | reverse complement strand
ACCTTTCCGTGCCTCCCTTTCCTCACCTGCAATCAGCATTTTAATCCCTTACTAGCTAAAACTTGCTGCCACTGACTGAGGGTGTTCACCGGGCCCGGGTGCTGTGCCAACGCCGTCCTGCACTGCTCTCATTTGCTCTTCACAGCAGCTCCATGCCATGGGCTCAGTATTATTTTACAGATGAGGAAACGGGGCTCAGGATGGGTAGGCTGACTAATGTCTGTCACATCACTGGGAAGCAGCAAAGCTGGAGTCTGCACCTGTCAGGGAGTCATAGGGTTTGAAATCATTTTTCCAAAAGAGGTAGTGGGCTGGGTCAAACCATTCAGTGTCCCACAGAAGCAGCTCCTGGACATCAACAAACCCATTTTTTGAAGGCAGATTGGGGCAACAGTTAACTTATTTTGAGGACTGGATCAGGACTGTGTGGGATGGTTCGCAGTAAACCACAGCACCAGGGTTGATCTGCGTCAGCTGTAAGAGTTGTTTACGGCCACCGATGCCCCATTCTGATTGGTCAGTGCTCTGTTCTGGTTGGTTGGTTCCTGCTTCACAGAGCCAGTCATTCACCCATACTTCATACTTC
>NW_011889102.1:1240396-1256143 GCF_000151845.1 Pteropus vampyrus | reverse complement strand
GGCCACCGATGCCCCATTCTGATTGGTCAGTGCTCTGTTCTGGTTGGTTGGTTCCTGCTTCACAGAGCCAGTCATTCACCCATACTTCATACTTCATAGTATGAAGACCCCCTGAGCCAGGCACTGTGCTAGGAAGGAGAGTCACCTGCAAACAGAAATGACCTAGTATTTTTTTTATTTTTATTTTACCGATACTTGTATTCTAGTGGGGAGACATGACGAAAACTATATTAAAATGAACGGAAACGCAAATAAGGGACATGGAATACGAGAAAAATTGCTGTGAAAGATACTAACGGGTGAGAACTTTGTTGGAGTGGTCAGGGTGGGCATCTCTGAAGGTGGGTGATGTTTGAGGTGAGACCTGAAGGACCAGAATGAGTCAGCCTTGTAAAGAGAAAGGGGTAGGGTGGGAAGCACATTCTGGGCACAGGGAATAGTATCTGCAAAGGTTCCGAAGGAACACGGGTTTGACAAATTCAAGGGACTGAAGGAAAGCATGAGCAGGGGAGGGGAAAGTGGGATGAGATGGGCAGGGGATTGGGATGAGATGGCCTACCTTGGAGGCCATGCTAAGGCATCTCAGTTTTATGCCATGCACAGTAGAAATCCACTGAGGTGAAGCTTTAGTCTGGGGGCCGAGGGGATCTCAGGTGTGGGTTAAGAAGATCACAATGGCTGTTGGGTAGAGAATGAAGGCCACAGAGGAGACAGAGCAGTCAGGAGGCCACCGCGGGAGCTCAAGGAGAGACGATGGCAGCCTGGACCCATGTGACGGCAGGTGGGACAGCAGAAGCAGAGAGATTGGAGAGATCGTATGAACGGATTATGCCCAAGACTTGCCAATGGACTGGATGGAAATGGAGAGGAAGCCTAAATGTTCAGTAAGTCTTATTAATCATTCTTAGGATAATACTGATGGACTGACTGACTAAATAAGTAAGTAAATAAATAGCGAACATCTACCACTGTGTACGTCAGGCCCCATGCAAGCCGGGGAATGCTGAGGAGAGTAAGACATTGTTCTGGTTCCTCCCTCTTAGTTTAGCCAGGGAGACCACACCTAGGAGCAGACAATTGCAAAGGCGTGTTAAGTGCTATGAGAGAGCAAAGCACAGGTAACAAGGAGACCCTGGATGGATGAGAGGTCCCTATAGGACCCTGTCTGGAGTTAGGGGTGGAGGGGGTAGGGCAGGAGGTTTGCCAGGGAAACAGGACTGAAGCCAGTCCTGGAGCATGAGTTAGTGGTTACTCAGGGAAGGGAAACCAGGAGGTTATTCCTGATTATTCCAAGAGAGGGCTAGATCCGTGGACTAATCATCACTGGGTCACCCTCCCTTTTAAAAGACAGGCAGCACGGTATCCTGGAAAGAAATTGGCTTTGGAGTCAGACAGACCTGGGTTGAAACTAGAGCTCTGCACTCATTGTCTGTGTGTCCCCAGCAAGTCACTTACTCACTGATCAGGGATTCTTGTCTTTCTGGGTTCTCTGGGAGGTTAAAGTGAATATGCAAAGCATCTAGGAGAATACGTGGAACACAGGAGGTGCTAGGTAAATGAGAGTTGTTGCTGATAACGAGACTCAGAGAAGAGCCTAGGACCCCAGACCACAAACTACCAGGAGTCCTAGGGAGGTGTGCAGGGTCCACATCTCTGCTGTACCCAGAGCTCTCATGAATTGCTCCCACACTGACAACTGAAACATGGATCTCTTGTCCCCACAGGAACTGTATAGCACAAAGCAGAGGGTACCTGGAGATCTACCCACATAGTACTCAGGCTGCGAGGCCAGCTTCCGGCTGACTGGAGGGCATCCAAAGTGGCTCTTGCACTCGCCTCCTAGAGCTCACCTGGGCACCCTGTAAAAGGCGACTGGACAGACTCCTACCCCAACTCAAACGCCCTGTGGTTCTGCTGCACATCTCTTCCGATCACTGCATACTCATGAGTTTCCCACAATCCATGTCCAGACAGCCCAAAGCAGCAGCCAGGGAGGATGTTTTTTAAATCCATTTTGTCACTGGGGAAACTGCAGGGTTGTGAGTCCCTCTGTTCAAATCTCAGGGTAAACTACAGGGAGAGACGGTGATAGAAATCCTTGAGCCATGAAACCATCTCATTTCCCTCACTCCCCATTTAATCTCCTCCACACAATCTTGCAACATCCCTCAAAATGTCAGAGTCTCACTTCAGATCTCATTTCAGGCAATTTTACAGTGCTGAGCACCACAGATTAATGAAGGAGATAAATCAAAGTGCGCCGCGGACGAGGGGAAACAAAGGGGCTGTGGCTGGAGCAGACAAAGCCGGCCTCTTCTCCTGTAGCACTGAGACACAGAAAAGCCACAGGGGGCTACAGCAGAGGCCACTCTGGGGAGAAGACTGCTGAAGGTGGACCCGAAAGGCCACCAGGTGTGATCGATATGACAAAGGCAACTCTGAAGACTTTGCTGGAGGTTCTGGCACTGGAGTAGTTAAATGTTCTTAAGGGAAAAATATGACACCCGGAGCTTCAAGCATCCTTCATATTCTCCTAAGGAAGGGACAGAGGTCCCTCAGCAACAGCACCAGAGCCTGGCCAGAGCCTGAGCTGCCCTCTCGGCTTTCCTTTCACTGAGCCTCCAATGGGAGAAAATGAAACCTGGAAAACGAATTGTCTTAAAGGTCAGCAGTTCAGGTGCTGTCACCTCGCAAGTGCCTCCGTTGGTGCAAGGCACTAAGGAGATGCTCACCAACGACTCGTAGCTCCGAGTGAGGTTCAACTTCTGGTTTTTGTGTCCAGAGAGATGTGAGTTCAAATCCTAACTTCGCCCCTTTTAATACTGTGACTTTGGGGAAAGAACGTCGCCTTTCAGAGTTTGTTCCCTTATAGGCGAAACTGAAAGTGCTGTTCTGCCCTCCACTCTGCAAAGCCTGCCAACTGCATGAAAAAGCACAGTGAAGGGAAGTCCCTCCACCCGCTCAACACTGCCTGTTCCCAAGGCTGACCGCCTGCCTCTGAACAGCAGTGCTGATTTAGGGACCGATGCACACCCAAGTCTAATTAAATCCTGAGTCAAACACCCACCCAAATAAAGAGAATTCACTGCTTATCAGTCACTTGGAATTTTATATCAATGAAAATAAGACTACACTTCGATGAGCTTCAACTCATAATGTGGGGGAGGCTCCAAGACAAGAGTAAAATCCACCGCAATGTATGATAGCAGACTTCCTCTGAAGTATCAGAAGGTCCATGACTCCGCCACTCTCATCCACAGCTTTGTCTGCCCCGAACTCCCCCTTTGAAATATTTCATTCTGGTCCCTCAACCCTGGGCATTTGTGGTACCTGCCACCAGCAACAATAGATACTTTCCTTTCTCACTCTCTAAGTGCATCTGGGTGTAGGGAAGGCTTAGCTCTGAGGTCCAGTGAGGATGGGCGCCTCAAGGTTGTCTCCCCTCTGGAAGAGGTCTGCCACGTGCAGAAGAGGAGCCCCTCAGCCTGCTGGGTCGGCACACACCGGAGGCCTTGGGTGAAAACCTCACTCCTAACAGAACCATCACACCACGACACCTGTCACCATGACTACTAGAGATAAAAAATTCATGGGGTCCCTGCCCTGCATGGATGAGTGACACTCGACAGCCATTCTGTTAACTCTACTCTCAGGTGACAAACAAGAAGACTCGCAGGAGCTCGGGGACTTTAGGATCAGCCAGTCTGACCACACAGATGAAGAAACACGGGAGTGGCGGGGGGCAAACTGCCCAGGATGTTCGACAGCGGCAGAGCCTGATCGAGGACACGGTCTCTTGGTTCTCAGTATATTTCTTCCCTTATTGCATGGGTTGCATTTCACAATCATCATCAAAGAGGTAATGTGTGCTTACTTCAGAATTACTTTAGAGTTCATGCTTTCCACACTCACACTGCAGTGACCTTGTTCCCTGGAGGACAGCAAGTGGGCACTGGGCCACTAATAATCTCCTTGGGCCTCAATTTCCTATTGGGAAGGGAGAAGGCAGCAACTGATGATTCTGAAGGTCTCTTTCACCCAGCCTTGCACTGTAAGCTTCTCTTTGAACTGGCTTGGGAGAGGCAGCCTTGGAAAAATACACTTACAGGCAAGGTAACCTTGAATAGAAACTCCGGGCTGGCATAGCTGTCCGGCATGATCAATTTAAAGGTTACACTGTAAACAGGGCTACTTCTACACAGGCCAGTGGAAGGGCCACCTTATACACGGAGCTTGTTTCAATAAGCTCTTACATTTCAGTAACAGAAATCGGGGCTAGGCTGCTCTTCGAAAGTGACAACGGATATTAAAGGAAACAAAAAGAAAATCCCAAACGGATGAGGAGATAAGCAGGCCTGTTTGGACACCTGGGTAATGTTTCTAAAGCATTGTTCAAGTCATCACCAACAGGAAAACAAATCTCCTGCATTTTATTATGATAAGTTCTTAATGTAGAGTGACAGTCTCCAGGGATACTCCTGGTCCTTCCGGCCCCATGGCATCCAGTTAAAGTCTCTACGGCACTTGGCACCTCAATGGCTTTAATGGCTTATTTAGGCTTCTCTCCTTCTATTTGATTGTCAGCTTCTTGAGAGCAGAGATTATGTCCTACTATCTTTGGATCCCCAGGGCCTGTGAATAGTAGGTGCTCAGTAAATACCAGCATTTTTCTATAAGCTGTCACATATCAAAACACAGTCCAATGCTTTGTTGAAATACAACTACCCACGGCATTGGTTAAAATTCAGTCATCATGTTCCTCATCCATCTACTCACTCACTCCCATTTGGAGGAGCTACTAGAGGCCATCAGTCAGAGTGGGTGGCACAGCGCCTGACATCTGAGAGGTATATAGTAAATATGTGATAAATTGCATGACACATAGTTGGCTAAATAATGGGGGTGGTGGTATTACGCTAAGGCTGTCAATTGTATGTAATAAAACAATGTCAGTCACTAATGCAATTTATATATTTTCTGCTCTCACAGGCAGATGGTAGAATTGTACTTCTCTTCATCTTTGAATTTAAGCCATGTGACTTCCTTTGGCCAGTGACAAGTGAGTGGAAGTGACATGGACCATTTCTGGCAGAAGCTTTAAGAGACAGTATGTGGCTCGCCACACTCTCTTTGCCATGTGGACTGTCAATGCATTAAACAGTAGTCCCTCTGGCACCCTGGGTCATAGAGTGAAAATGATGTACAATATAGCTTCCCACTGACCTGCAATGGCCAGATAGGGTGGGTTTTGCGGGGGGGGGGGCTGTTTGTTACACAGCACAACCTGTCCTATCCTGACTGATGTAAAGACTTGCCCAGGTACCTGGATTAAAACACGTTATTGTCTATTGCACAGCACAGGTGTAGTCAGATTCTGACTTGGGGTTGGGGGGTTGTGCTTTGCTGCTGGGGGATAAGCACACACACACACAAAGTTTCCCATTAAGACTTTTCTCTTTGACCTCTCGTTATTGCTTTCATATTGCTAGATGTCTTCTTGTCTATACTTTGAACAACTATCAAGTCTATAAACAACCTTGAAACAATGACTGAAAAGGCACCACTTTTGAAAATGGACTTTAAGGGCGTGATCATGCGCCTTGCCCCCTGACAAAAACACACATTCAGCTGTGCTTCTACTAGAGCCTAACCTGGAACAGTTATGAAGTTGGGCAACATTAAGGAGTAGAAGATTCTCATGGGACCACTATACTGCCTTTTATTTTTTAAGTGAAAACACTGCATGTACAAGAAATGATACTCTACAGACTATTCTTTCTCTTCTCTTTACAACCCCCTGGGAGAATTCCTTTGAGGCTTAAGGTGCAGATGGTTTGCTTCCTGTCAGCACCACCCCTCTGTTCAGCACAGGTGGCCCCTGCCCACCCATTCCACAGGAAGCAGCTCTAACTTAAAAAGGAAGCCAGTGGTTCCAGCAGAAAAGAGGCCCTTGGGAAAGGCCAATGCAGTAATTATTACCCTGTTATCACGGAAATAGAGATTTGCCTCTAAGGCTCCTTTTATGAGCTTTAACATGAAAAGTGACGTTTACTCTCACCTACTTTGTTTCTCTCGCCTACTTTGTTTCCCTTTGCTATACACCAGCAGGAGAAGAAAGGGGAAAGGGATGGGAAGCAAACAGAATGAAGATCACTGATGTCGGGTACTGTGCTAGAAGCATTTTCTTGTCCAAAGAAAATGATTACAACCCTTGAATGCAGGATTAAGAAAATGTTCAAGGGCATGAGTGGGCAGAACAGGCAGCTTTAAGGCAATCAGAAGGAGAGGGAAAGAGAATGAGAGAGGAAGAGAGGGGAAGGGCTGGGAGTGAGAGAGAGGTGGGAAGGAAGGGAAAGAAAGGGAGATCAACTGACTGACACAAGCGAGGAAAAGTGAAGACAAAATAGTATGGGAGAAATCAGGAAGGGAGCGGGGAAAGCAAGGCAAAGTTCAATTTTCACTTGGGCAGGTAAGAAGCTAAATGCTGAATTACACTCACATATGCTGCCATGTAGCACCTTATGGTTAATGTATCTATATTCTCAATTTCTTCCCTTTTAAACATGTTATATTCTAATTTACATTTCCCCCTGGACTTTTATGCTTTCCTTTAATTGACAATTGTTCTTTTATTATACATAGTTACTCTAAGCTGTTATGGAAAGAAGAAGGCTTACTTATTTGTTAATTAATTAAATATAAAGAAAATAGAGTTGCAGGGCATATAGCCCAGATAGCCCTGAATGATTCGCAGGACTGAGAATAGAGTATTTTATCTTGCTAAAACTTTATAAAACACTTTCACTACCTTTACTTAATGTACTCACAATGGCCCTCAATTCCCAACGGCCAGGTATCATAGAACATCCACATGTTCTGGAGATTAGGCTGTGGAGAGGGGCATCGTTCCGCCTACCACAGGCTTGGAAGGCAGGCAAGGGGAGAAGTCATCCCCACCTGTGTTGCTTCTAGTCTGCATATCCCAGCAGGGGCTCTGCCTAAGAAATAACTGGGTTGGGGACCTACCATCTGCTAAGGGCTCCCACCAGTCCCATCTGCTGGCTAGCGACATCTGGCCTGGATTTAACTTCTCTCTCTACTGTGAAAGCAGTGCTTGATACCAGAAGGCCACCTTGTTCCACAGAAATCACAAAGCCAAGCAGTGCCCTGGGCTCTTGGAGGTCTTGTGACAGTCCGGGCAAGGAAGGAGGGCTAGGTTTGGCAGGCTGGTCAAATACCAGGTTGCATAGTTACATCCTCACACCATGGGACTCCCATTTCGAGCTGAAACTGGGACTGCTCTGAGCACCAAGGCCAGGGCTCCAAATACAGACAGTAAAGAGTCTGTGTGGGGACTCTGAATCCTATTGAAAGAACAACCTCAATATCTAAAACATTCAGAGTTTGGAGGGCAAGAAAACCTTGTAAAAAGAAGGACTAACGATTTCTCCTTCCTGCTTGGTTTCTTGGCATGGTGTTGGAGGGCAATTTTCATTCTGTTCAAGTCTCAGACTGACGTTTTACCACATGGCATTAGTTTTTCTTTTTACTATTTTTATTACTACCTAAATTAATAAAAGCCATTCGAGTTCAGTAAGCGTGCTAATGGGTTAGAAGAAAGTTACTAAGTAATTCCAAAGTCCTCCCGATCTAATGTGCGAAATGAGCCTGACTTCTGTCCTCCTTGTGCTTTCAGTGACATTTCCATAACCCGCAGATGCCTTTGGGCGGAGCATCTACCTGCCTGTGCTCGCTGCATGCTAAAGCTCGAGCGCAAGGACAGAAAGGGCCCTAAGCACAGCCTCGGAGGTACAAAGAAAGGGAGTGGAAACTTTCCCAGAGCCGAGCTTTAAGCTTTGAAGCACTCAAGTCGCTGGAGTTCAAGAACTTGGTGGGTACTTAGGGGAGAGCAGTGCACATAGGTACTGGCAAGAGTTCAACAAACCCTTTGACTGTCTGTGAGCCTAGTCTCTTGGCCTCCCTGTTTTATTTCTTCTTCTTCCCAGGCTACCCATTCAGAGACCTCCACACCAAAGTTGTCTTCACTTGTCTGTTATCTGGGACCTATGACTTGTAATAAACCACCTCCATTTGTCCCTTTTGATCCTCCCTTCTCTGCTGGCTGATTCTAGTTTGCTGGAAGTAGGCACTGATGACTATCAGGTAAAAACTGGAGCCCAGGGGTGCAACCCTGAAGAGTGACAGGAGATCAAGGGCAGACTTGACATTTTGGATTTACTAACGTCATCTATTATTTCTCCGAAGCCGGCTGGTGACATACGAGACTTACAAGCTGACATGGTCTCTATCTCCCAGGCTCTGAAGGTACACATTGCTATCAGTTACTTTTAATAACCCTGAAGATACCCTAGCCACATCCTGTTGCAAACAGCCGAGATCTGTCTGGTAGGTCAGCGTCCTTTAGGACTGTTCTCCAGAGTGGCACTACTGAGGTTAATGATTTTCCTACTCGTGCGGTGAGGTGATCTGCCCTTCATATGCTTGCCTTCTCTTGGCTGAGGTCTAATCAGCTTTCCTCTCTCAGTAATTTTCCTATTTCCTTTGTTGCTTGTGTGTGTATCCTTAAGGATGGGCTGTCTTTTTACAAAGAACTTCCTGGAAATGTTCCAGCTCTGCAACCTTTTTCAGGTTAAAAGGGAAGAATTCTGGAATAGTGCTGGGTTCTCTGCATTTTTTCACTTGTCTAATTTAAATTATTGAAAGACCATATTTCCAAGAACTGGACTACCTAACCTGCAGCCAGCCATTTGCATGCTACCTTAAAACCAAACATCTGCACACCATCTGTGATAGTCTTCCTCAGTATTTCACATTAAATAGCTTACGTTATCCTTATCCTAAGCAATATTTATAAAATCATGGGTTTGATGTGACAGTTATAAGTTTTTTTTAAACAGTAAACTAAAAATGTAACTGTTAAAAAGAAATATTTCTCTATCCACCATTTAAAATTATTTCCTGTGCTACGAATGCAAGTCTCCCACCTTCAGAGAACACTCAACTAGAATTTTTTGGAGAGATTTACGTGTAGAATTGTACAGAAACAAATCTAATACTATTTCAACTTAGTCGAGGATCAAACATTACTATTATGTTTATGATAACTTTGGAAATTAAAGAAATTTAACATATTCCAGACAATGAAAAATATCTCACTGCCTATAGGTAAAAACTTATATAAAACTGGAAATTTATAAGCATTATAAATCCTCTTTTTTAAAAAAAAGCCATCTGAATTCTTTCTTTAAAAGTTAGTCATGAACAGACACTTCTACCTAGAGGACAAATGGCCAACAAATGTATGAAAAGATTCTCAAGGTTGCTAGTGATTAGGGAAATAAATGCAAATCAAAACCACAATGAGATACCATCTCACACCTGTTAGAATAGCTATAATCAACAGGACAAGTAATAACAAATGCTGGAGAGGATGCGGAGAAAAAGGAACTCTCATACACTGCTGGTGGGACTGCAAATTGGTACAGCTACTATGGAAAACAGTATAGAGGTTCCTCAAAAAACTAAGAATTGATCTACCAAATGAAGCAGCAATCCCTCTACTGGGTATTTATCCCAAAGACTTGAAAACCCACATCCGAAAAGATATTTGGGCACCAATGTCATAGCAGCATTATTCACAGAGGCCAGGATATGGAAGCAACTGAAGTGTCCTATAATAGATGACTGAATAAAGAAGCTGTGGTACATATATACAATGCAATATTACTTAGCTATGAGAAGAAAGAAAATACTGCCATTTGAGACGACATGGATGGACCTTAAAATAATCATACTAAGTGAAATAAGCCAGACAGAAAAAGTTGAAAGTCACATGATATCACTTAAATGTGGGATATAAACCTAAAAGCAACAAATGAACAAGACCAACAAACAGAGACTCATGGACATGGACAGTAGACTAGTGGTTACCTGAGGGGAGGGGAAGAGGGAAGGTAAATGGGGTAAAAGTGGTCAAATAAGTGGCGACAGAAAGAAATCTAATTGTGGGAGATGAACACACAGTGTAAACACATATATGCCTTACTGTTAAAATGCACAGCTGAAACTTATTAAATTTCGTTAACCAATTCATCATAAAAAAAGTCGGTCAATTGCCCATTTAGCCTTAAATGATCACATTTGAGCAATCCAGTTTGAGGTGAAGCAGAAGACGTTGTTCATTTGGTCCCACCACATAGACTAAACTAGAACAACATAACAAATGCTATCCATCTTTCCAGCCCGCACCCAAATCTTCCACCTCCAAAAGCAGAAACAAGCTCAGCTGTGATCTGTAATAAAGCCATTAACCTTGCAGTGAAGCATTAAATTAAACTGCCTAGCACGGATTCTCCTTTTGCTTTAAGGGGAAATGTACCTTGTAAGGCTTGGATTTTATGCTAATAGATTTACTAACCAACTACATGTTTACGGGAGAATACACACAAGCAAAATAATTTGCCAAATTGTGAAATCTCCAGTGGGAGTGTTACAACAACTGATTTTCCCCTCAATAATATTTACTCTAAAGATTTTAGTTATAGAGAGCTGTAGCCTTAGAAAGGGCAGTTCTCAAGTGGTTCGCCTTTCTGTGAAGTTTTCAAACCAATACTTTAAAAAAAAATTAATTACAGGAACAAAGCTGACTTGAGCTGGCACTGTAGTGGAAACCCTTTTGTCATCCCTGGTGTAAATTGCCATCCAGGACACTGGGGGTGGGGGTGGGGAGCTCTGGAAAGGACATATTGAAGTCAGTGGCAGAGCCTGGGACAGCTCCCAAGTTCCCGATGGCTAACTCAGTGCTCTCTACACCAGCCTCAGCTTTCCAGCCTTTCCTGAGAGAATGTGAAGATTTTTCTTCAGCAAATTCCATTTCTGGGGGTAACTACTGCCTCTTTAGTAGGCTGCCCTATCTCTCTAAAGTCAGAGAATAACAGAAACCATCTAGCTTCCTTGTAAAAAGTATGCCCTGCTAAGAGAATAGCAAAAAGCTGGACTTGTGCTACAGATAGATATGTGGCTTTCTAACACGTGAGGTTTAGCATCCAAAGAGTCCAGTGATTTCAAAGCACTCACATCTAAATTTCATGTTATGTCTCATCAACCTATATGTGGAAAGAGATCAAGTATGTCAGAAAAATGCTTCAACAGTCAGATCATTAAAGGGTACTGAAATCCAGAAATATAGCACCTCAGAGCTGGAAGGGATCTTGCTCATGGTCATAGAATTGGTTTATGTCAGAGTAAGGACTGGAAACTTAGATTCCAAATATTCTCCTTTCTTGACTGTAGTGTCTTCTGAAGCTCTTTTCATTTGTGATGGCAGCAGCAATGAAGAGTGCTCAAACCCTATAATCTCAACTCCTCAGCATATGCTGTATAAACCTACAGCCTTAAGCCTTACCTCCTATTACCAGGCGACGGGAGACTTACAGTGCAGCCTGCTCAGCTAACAGGAGAGCTCCCGCCTGCACACAGACCTTCTGTGTGCCACCAGGGACTCTGTTTCAAGGTGCAATACCTAGAAAGCTGGCTAACAGAGGAAGTAAAGTAGATCCCCTGAGGCCTGCTGAACTGACAAAAATGCAGGAACAGCAGTCAAAACAACAACAAAAACTACTGGAGCCTGAACTCCCCATGTTCTTGCTCTCAGAAGCACCGCCCTACCCAGAAGCAGGGCTTAAGAACCTATCAGCAGCCCTCTCCTACCTGCTGTGCCGGCTACTAACCCCAGACACAGCTTCAAGGGCTCCCAATCTCTGCGTGGTTAAAGCAGCACCCATCCACTCTCTTTATCACCACACTCATTTCTTAGGCCATGCTGGAATGACCTCCACATCTGGCCAATCCCAAGTGGAGGAAGCTTACCTGTCGGCGTCTCCAAGGCCCAGAGAGGTATTTCTTTGCAGGGTCTCCCGCACCACAGCCATCCCATCAGGGAGCCGGTTCAAGCGCCGGGTATAGAGGCCAAGTCCGCCATCGGTCATGTATCTTTAAAAGGAGAAAAGGACAATGAAAATGTATGGTCAAAAGTAAGTTGTGGACCATCTTGTGGTTCTTATCCAGCATCCCTGCATGGCCATAATGTGTTCTAAAGCAGGGGTCCCCAAGCCCCTGGGCTGAGGACCGGTACTGGTCCGTGGCCTCTCAGGAACAGGGCCACACGTCAGGAGGTGAGTGGCGGGTGAGCTAGCGAAGCTTCATCTGTATTTTCAACAGCTCCCCAGCGCTAGGATCGCCATCTCAGCTCTACCTCAGACCAGACATTAGATTTTCACAGGAGCACCGGTCCCTGGTGCCAAAAAGGTTGGTGCCGCTGTAAAGGAAAGGAACTTCCCGGAGGCTGTGTCACGGATCAGAGCCCAGGGCTAACTCTGCCACTGATTCAACTCAGAGGATCACCAGCTTGCTAGCAAAAACAGAACTCAGCTTAATTAACCCAAACTCACAGGAATCTATGAAGCAGAAGGGAACTAGTGAATAAAATTAACTGTCAGATGTATTTATGACATTCTTTCTAATGTCAGCAATTATACAAGCAGGTGTTTCACCTAACTAATGTGAATGGAATTGACAAGTCATTAGCAAATCATAGGGGGAAACAGTACAGAACGGGGCAGTGGCAGAAGTAGGCGAGCTTTTGAGAGAGGCAGAAAGGAAAGTAGAGGATAAAAGAGCCACCTTTGCTATCACTTCTCTGGGTCCTGGGGTTTTCATCTAAACTATGGGACTGTTAGAGCCTTCCCGCATCACAAGGCAAGCATGAGAATCATGAGAATCATGAGATAAGGCATAAGAAAGTGCTCCGCAATTTGTACTAGACCATATACATGAATGACATTCTTAGGGTTATCATCACGTTGAAATATCTACAACGGTAAATTTTACCTTTGATCTCGATGTCTTAGGCAAGTTGTCACGACACTCTAAATAACATTAATGCTAATTTATTCTTTTCCAGATCTCTTGGTGATGCTACAAAGCTATCTTCTGATGAAACTAGTGTTGTCCAGGGAAGGTGGTAAGGCCGGGGGCGAGTGGCGGGTGGTGATCCCTGGGACTGACTATCCACAAACCAGACCAGTTCCTGCGATCTCATCCATCAGAAAGAAGGAGGTAGCTCAGGTCCAAAGCAGCTTTACCTCGCCTACCTTGGCTCTTTCACACACCCCATAAAGGAGACTGCTGTATCAATACCCCCATCCTCAGAGAACAAGAAGCAAAGTAAAACTTGGGCAGAGCAAGAAATCAAAGTCAAATCCCTTTAACTCCTACATGGGCCCTGTGAGACAGACTCAAAAGGTGTCTGAAAATGTGTTTTACGTTTCAAGTCAAGCAACATGTAGTAGAAGGACCCATGAGTAGCTTATTCTCCTGAAACAGTCAGCTGAACTACCTCATGGAATATTTCACAGCGTTTAAAATTTTAGCTTTAGAATACATGGTGTGGATCCTGAAGGTTCGCGATCCTTGCGTTTTTTCCATCTCTAGTTTGGGACGTTTTAGGGATATAATCTCAGGGAAAAAAAATGAAATTATAAGATGCTGTGGAAGTTGCACAGGACCAGTAAGTTCGAGTTATGGACAGAGAAGAAAGTTCTCACAGAAGCCATCTTGAGTGAGAAGGAGCTTCTAGTATGAGTCAAAACGACCTTCCTGAGGAGCAGCTTCCAGGACACCACATCTGAGTCAAACCTCTCTGATGTCCCCTCCCTTCACCCCCTTTTATGACATTAATGACCACAATGCCAACATGGTGGAAACTGTTGGAGTCAGTCAAGCCAATGGTTGGTGGTGGGTGTACCAACAAAATAACAGCGGAACGGCTGCATTTTTTTTTTTTTTTTTTTTTTTTTTATCTACAGCACCTGGTCTTCCTAGGTGGTCTCCTATCCAAGTACTAGCCAGGCTCGACCCTGCTTAGCTTCTGAGATCTGAAAAGATCGAGCGTGTTCTGGGTGGCATGGCTGTAGAAGGGACTGCATTTTTCACCCAATCATACCATTTTAAAAACATAAAATGCTCTGTTTTTAAAACTAAAATCCACGGAAATTGCCTTCCCAGTCAACTCTCCTTTCTGGATAACAGAATCCTCAATTTGCTCTTCTCTGGGAGGGTTAGAGGGCCATGAATCTTAACTAGTTTAAGCCAATTGCAGGATTTCTACACCCCTTGCCACTGACTAGGTTAGAAATGGTTTATGTGATATAAATTTGGCTAGTGAAATCAAGTCTGCTGGGAGGCTTCTGGCAAAGATTTTTTTCACGCTTAAGACATAAGAAAAATAATATGGCCTAAATGTTTGTGTCATCTCCCCCCCTCCCCCGCCCCAAATTCATCTGTTGAAGCCTTATTCCCCAATGTGATGGTATCTGGAGGTGTGACCTTTGGGAAGTAATTAGAGTTCAATTAGGTTATGCAGGGTGGGGAGCCCCGTAATGGGGTTAGTGTCATTATAAAATGAGAGAGTGACCAGAGCTCTCTCTCTCTCCTTCATGTGAGGAAACAGAAAATGTGGCTATCTGCTAGCCAAGAAGGAGCCCTCAAGGCACCAAGGCACCTTGATTTTAGACTTCCCAGACTCCAGATGTGTGAGAAATAAATGTTTGCTGTTTAAGCATAAATACCACTGAATTCTGTACTTTAAAAAATGGTAAATTTTATGGTATACGAATTATATCCCAATTAAAAAAAATAGTGATGACAGCTATAGTTAAATAATTCTTTGTGTAGTTTTCAAGGCTTGTCTCTCCCACACAAGACAGTCAGCTCCTAGAAGGCATGGACTATTTTTATTTTGTTCAAATCTACATCCCATGCGCCTAGCACATGCTAAGTGCTTAATTAATACTGTTTTTGTTGAATGAATGAAGCCCAAAGATTCCGTCATTGACTGGTGCTTAGCAAAACTTTTGAGAAAGATATCAATTACGAATTTTCCTTCCTCTTAAATGTCAGCACACTTGACATCAAAGACATATGGGAAGGCAAATTAAGCTATCTGCCAGTTAGCCATCTGTCTGTCCATCCATCCACTCACCCATCCAACAGATGTAGTGACCTAGGATCCAGCGGTGGGTTACATGCACACATCCTACAGCCAGCACATACGGGATGGAGGGGGGTGGGGCGGGGCGGAGGAGGTGGGGGGAAACTATCTACATCAAAATGTAGTAACTTTGCCAGAGGCTAGACTTTCTAGATCAAATGTCCTTTCAAAGACAATTCAGTGGAAACTCTTCAACACACAATCTGTTGCACCATTAAGCATGGCAGTTAATTTGATTTCAGTAAAGTCCTCCCAACCATATAGATAAACAAAGTATTTTCAAATGGGGAGATCTTGTCAAAGGACAAACAGACTAATTTTAGCAGTCATTTCCCTGCTGGATTTTTATTGCTGGTGAAACAAGACACACGGCTGGGCAATTGCACGTTACGCGAGCATGCAGAAGAGGCTCCCCAACAACACACTCCTGGCTTTCCACGAAGGCTGGAGAGCAGAGCCTGGTGAGCATTCTAGAGATGGAATACCGAGACGCGCTGCAGCCCCACACTGCCATCAGCAGTGTGCAAGGTGGTTTTGTCGCAAAATGACCAGCAGTGAAGGTGGGAGGGCTCTAGAGAGATGAGACTGGATATGCTAACTTGGTTTGCCAACTGCGGCTGGGAATTCTGATTTTCTTTAGGCAGAAAGGAGAGGAAAGGCAAGGATAAATCTGAATC
>NW_011889102.1:1226288-1237691 GCF_000151845.1 Pteropus vampyrus | reverse complement strand
TCTCTGAGTCATCCCAGACCTTTGGAGGAATGACCAGACTTGCAGGGTAGACTTCACCATCCTTCCAGCCAAGAGAGGCCTGTGAAGGTAACATGCCTATTACAGGAACTCTCTCAACAAAATAGGTGCATCCCATGTAACTGACGCTGGCTATGAAAAAGCTCTGGAATCTAATAGGACCTGTTAGAACAAATATGCTAGATTTTGAGTCCAACATTTAGTCACTAGAGCTCTGTCTTTAAACATGAGAAGACAGTATGAAACAAGTGAAACTGGCTTTGGGAGTCACCTTTGGAAGGATGGAAAAGTAGCCCCTCATTTCCAAGGTTCACTGTCCAACATGGCCTGTGTAGATAACGCAGACTGACCTTCACGAATCTCAAAAGAAATCACCTTCCGTCAGGAACTAGGGGAGGTCAGGGTTGATGGAAAGGGAGAGAAATATGTACTAACCTGATCTAGGTCAATGCATTTCTAATAGAGCATGACATCAAAAAGGAAGAAAGAAAAGAAAAGACACCTCAGATGCAAGAAATAAAAGCAGTACACACAGGAAAAAAAAATGAAGCATTGATGATTACTTTTCTTCAAAGACATGTCAGCCTGTCTATATTTTCTGGACACACTTTTGGTTTAAATGTGACCATTGCAAAGAAAAATAGAATGAAAGAAATATCTAAAATATTCCTTGCCAATATCAATATAAATATATGAACATATATATCATTACATACTTTGTTGCATAAGGTTAAAAGAAATCATGTGGGCTAATGAAAAGCCCTTGAAGTTGAGCGTTTCACTAATATCCAAGTCCCCAAACAATATGCGCTTTCACAGAGCCCCTCTACTCCATTATAATACAGCATGGCATTTATTAAGTTTATTAGGATGCAAATTGAGTTTCTGGACAAACCTGTAAAAGAATCCCTTTAGTTTAGGGCCTCTTAGAAGTCAGATAAATAAACTTCACTCTGGGTCATAGAAGGACAAACTGACAAGCTAGTCTAACAAAGCTGCCTGAATCCTTTTTGAAGGCCGATCTTTATGACAGAAAAGCTGCTGTTCCGTTTGACTTAAGGGAAGACGAGAATGTATTTGAACTGTAAAAGATGACTGGAAAAAAATTGGGTTTAATTTTTCAGTGCTAATTATAAGACTGCAGCACTAAAATTTAGGCGAACACTTCAAAATTTTACTAAAGAAACACTTGGAAATTGCTTTGACCTCAAAGTTTTTGGGCACAAAGGCTGTGGTAAATATAGCATATTTCATTTACCACTCACCGCCCACCTCCACCTCGAATGACGAGAGAGAGACAGACAGACAAATAGATAGACATATCACCGAGTGATTTTAATGCTCTACTCACAACATATGCTTAATATTTTAAAATCAAATAAAGGTGTATTCTAATCAAAGATCATGCTGCTGCTACTTCTCTATTATGGATCATGCCAAACTGATACACAGTGAAACAAAACCAAAAGCAGCCTCTGGAGAGAAAGTCTAAGGTTTGAATGTCTTAGTTGGGTTTCCCTGTAACAGTAGGACTTAAAACTAAATAATCTGGACTAGACAACACAAAGAATCAAGAAACATTTCTTTGCTTTTCATGTCTTCAGGGACTCTGCAAGCAGAGGTAAAGGGCAGATATGGACCTAGAGAATTCAACAGTTTCCTACCTTTCTGCTTGATACAGAGTTGGGGTACCTTGCAGCACTGTTTCCCACTGTCCTCTAGGACTACTGGCTCTTCAGGACTTCACCAAGCTGGTATCTTGCTCTCTTTTAGGAGGATGTGGGAGTTCGATTTTCATCTCTAGCAAAACCTTCCCTTTATTTTGCTTAAGCCTGGAGCAGCCATCTGAGGCCACTCTATGAGCCACCTTGGTTCAAAGCACAGAACAGGACCATGGCAAATGGATGTCACTGCAGGCAAGTTCGTTCAAGGGCCATAAGCCACTAATCTGGACTATCCACAGCTCAAGGGACAGCAGCCCCTTCCCTGGCTTGTCTGCATTTCACTTCCACCTCACCGAGTCCTGGCTGTGAAGCAACCAGAGGACTGGGAAAGCTCGGCTGAGTTCTCTGATCCTGGAGTGGCAGGAATTCAAGCCTGCTGCACAAGTGAACTGGGCTCGGGAGGTCTGGAGCCTACTCTGGCTAGCCGAGTCATCAGAGCATGCCTCTCTGGGGATGCTCTACACAGACTACACAGACGTTGCTGAGCTAGGCAGACAAGAGCTCAGTTCTAGCAGGCCATGGAGACAGAGGCAGCCACAGAAAAAGGCAGGCCTGAGTAAAGGAGGAGTCAGTCTCAGGGGACCCCTTTAAGTCTCACAAAATTCAACAAGTGCCTCACTCTCTACTTGCCACTCAAAATATGGTTCATGGACCAGCAGCTTCAGCATCACTTGGCAACCTTTTAGAACTGCAGGATCCCAGACCTCCTGAACCAGACTGCAGTTCAGCAAGATCCCCAGGTGGTTCCAATGAACATTAAATAGTGGGAAGCACTGGTCTCTGCAGTGGGGAGCATAAGATGACCCACAGGCGTAAAAACCAAGTGCTTCCGTTTATATTTATTTCTTATCATGTCTCTTTAATGCCTTTGTTTTGTGTAGATTTTATAGTTTATGCAATATTTCGGTAATGTGGCACATATATGTTTAAAAACTAAATACAACATCTAATAGTGGTACAAGCTCTCTTTTATACAACTGAAATAGTTTAGAGACCACTATCTAACGCAGAAAGTCGTAAATCTTCTCAAGTTACGGACCCCATTGAGGAACTGGTGAAAGCTATGGACCCTATCTCATATTTGTGCAAAATATGCATCCAGTTTGGGTGAGTTCTCAGAGCCCCTCTCCAGGCCCCACGCTAGCAGTTCCCGTCCTGAGTTACGGCAGAGGTGGATCCTGGCTGAGTCAGCCCTTCAACACATTCAGCAAGTTTCCACATACCAAGAGTTTTGCTTGCCGTTTGCTATAAACTGACTCACGGCACACGGCATTGCTATAACTCACATGTCACCCTCAACGTTAGCATGCAAACTCGATCTCACCACTGCTTTGGGTATGTGCTTGCTCCCACCGAACTAGCAGTGGAGTGATCAAGCAAGTGGGAAAATCCCTGCATGGTGATGACACATGCTGCCAAGGTCCTTGTGTCTCACACAAAATGCAACCGGAATTTTCACACATTTAACAAAATTCCATCTAGCACTAATATCCACAGCATTTTGGTTTAGCTTATCTAAGGATCAATACATACATAAACTCCACAAACACTTTAATAAAAAAAAATCCACAATTTTCCTAATAATATACATAATCACATAGAGAGCCAGGGATTACAAGAGGCTTTTATCACCCTTATTTATATAAATACGCATATGTAAATTTCCTAATAATCCATAACTATGCTGGTTTAAAATGGGATTTGGCAGGTCAGCCTTCTCAAGAAAGGCTGCACACCTTGGAGACTGGACAAGTCCCCATGTCTGGAATTTGGCCTGGCCAGGATTCTCTTTATTGTGGTTCAACTGTCAGCGCAGTATTGCAGCAAGTGTTTACTAGCAGGAAGCTTTTTGTCCACCTACTGAAAGATGAAACACATTCTAACACACAGGAGACAGTTCTCTAGACAAAGGCCCTTTAAGCTCTTTCTTGGAATGAAACAGATGGTGAAAGGAGACTGACTGATAGCCAGGAATTCTCAAACCTTTGGAAAACACCTGAGCCATCCAGAGAACACGAGGAAAAAAGCGCACATTTCAAGGCCCGAGCGTCACAGATGCAGAATGTCATTAGTGGGGTCGAAATCCTGAATTTTAAAACAGATCTTTTTTTTTTTTAGAGCATTTTGAGGTTGACAGAGAAATTACATAGTGAGCAGAGTTCCCATACTCCCCCTCCCCTACTACCAGTTTCTCCTATTGTTAACATCTTGCATTAGTGTGATACATTTGTTAAAACTGATGAACCAATATGGATATATTACTATTATTTGATACTAATAACTAACATTACATATCGGTAATAATATTATTAATAATAGTCATACATTATTTATTAACCAAAGTCCATAGTTTATATTAGTGAGTCCCTCTGTGTTGTATAGGTCCATGGATTTTGGGAAAAGCATAATGATACTCTACTATCAGAGTATCATACAGATACAGTTTTATTGGCCTAAAAATGTCATTCTCCTCCTTTCATCTCTTTCCCCAAACCTGCACTTTAACAGACATGTAACTAATTTTTTGCAGGTAGTCAGGATCAAGCTGTCAGAAATGCTGCCTTAAACCTTGAGACCTGGGTGGAGGAACTGTGAGCTGGATTGGCTTCGGTTTCCCCAAGAGCTAAATAGTCACCATAATGTGACTACAGTATAATGGTAATTTAAATTGCAAATCCTCATAATAACGAGTCTTGGCCCTCTATATTAAGGGGACAATGTGCATGTTAAAAGTACCTGATCCTTGATGGCCCTTTCATCTCAGCTTGATAAGAGTTGTTAGAACTCCATGGTCCTTCTAAAATATCAATTAACTCATGGTCTTGGACTTATAAGCCTACAGGCCTCAGAATAGTACAACTATGGAAGCCCAGATTGAAAGGGGACAAGCGTGAGCAGTGCCAGGCATGCTGAATAGAGTACTGTGGGCGATATGTGGGTGGCTCAGCAGGGGCATCGTAATTAGAGACCCTTACCCCGGAAAAGCCTGTGCTTTGTCAAAGGAATACTTTCTGCCAGGCATTTGCACACTGAGATGTGCTTGCCAATCTGGACGCTGCTATACCTTATCGTTCCTGTGATTTCTGATACGACTCTCCACCCCCAAAGTGCTCTATGACAAAAGTTCACTTTTCACATTAGGTCAGCGGAAGTTATGATGGTATTCAGGATTGTTCATTCCCTTTTGAAGATGACTAGAGCCTTGGAGGTGAGAATCAGACATCAATGTCTCTTTCTTGTCTGATTTCATGTAGACACGCCCGGGTAATAACCATAGTCACTACCAAACTGGGGGAATGCCAGCTGGTGCTTTGGTTTAGGGCCATGCAAGTTTTACCTTGTCTTATCTAGACTGTAGCTGAAAGAAATGTTGAGGCATACTGAGGACAGATGAAGTAAGAAGGTGACTAACTGGGAGACAATCCCTTCTGCAAACTGAGGCATAAAGCAGGCCTTGGGAGCATCCCCCAACCTCGGCAAAGATTTCTGGAAGCAGCCGAGGGAACACAGGAAAACTGCAATAGAGCCAGATGCAGGCTGTTGCCCTCGAGATGGTTCCCATTTTGAGGAGATGTCATTTGTTCTGTAAACAATTATGCAGCCCCTACTGTGAAGCAGGCATTGGCCTTAGGTGCTTGGGATGTGAGAATCAAACTCAGTCCTTGACCTTGAGGGGCTTAGTGTCAGGATGGGGGAAAGAGACCTGTAGATGTCTGCATGGGGTTCAGCAAGGGCCAGAGAGGGGCCAGAGAAGGCTTCTTAGAGGAAGGAACCCTCAAGTGGCATACTGAAGGGTAAGAAGGTGCCCTTGGGTTGGGGACGAGAAAATTAGGTAGCTCACAGAGACTTACATGGGCCAACACAAAGGATCTAAAATGTACAATGAATTCACTGTATGGTCTCAGATGCTAAATTTTTACCAGGTAACATTTTCATTAATAAAATCATTATTCTGGGCACTCATTCTAAATGGGATTCAATAATATATTACTGATACAAAGAAATACATATTTAGGCCTCTGGCCCTCAAGCATAGGGATTGAGCCAAAATTGAGTGACCACAGCATGCTCAAATTACTTGTCACTAAGTCCAGCAGACACAGCAGTTGACAACACAGGATGCTTGACCCTGTTCACTTTTCTGCATGTTCATATGCCGTGGGTCACCTTCAGAAATAGCACCCAGGCAGCCTGGAACCTTGGCTCTCTGTGGGAGTGGGCCCATCTCTGGGGTAGAGTAGGAGTTTGAAAAAGCACATACAATGTTCTAAATTTACTTTAAACCAACAAAAAGGCCCAATGTTTTTTTAAAAATAATTTATTCTATTGTTTGACCAAATATTGGTTGGTGTGGAACTACTAAAGATACAATAATTCTAAAAAGTCACACCTATTCTTACCCTCGACCCAATTTAGAGTGTGATATCTTTATGTTAAACAGAAAGGAGTAGGATATTAAAAAAAAAAAAAAAAAAAAGAGGTTGAAAAAAACTGAGTTAAAATTTGTGAGGATGGGAACCAACCATTTCCCCCCGGAAGGTTCAGATTCAGAACTGCTTGAGCACCAGGCTTCCACCACATAAAGAGAGATTATCTAAAAATGTGTCATGCATCCGCAAAAGCAGCATAGGATGTATCGACATGGAAAGAACAAGGCTGTGGCTGAGAGAGCCCAGGAGGGGCCCGCTAGTGCCCTGAGCCAGGACAGGCAGATCACGTGGCTGCCTCTTTGGGGTCCTCAACCCCCCAAACCTGCACTGAATAATGCTGGTAAAATAGGCCATGGGAGAAATTCTTAAAACGCAAAACAAAATCCTAAAGTGAAAAGGCATCTTACACAAACCGAGGGCCACCAGAAAAGATAAAAATCAGCATCTCTCAAGTCACACCTAGGTCCCCTCCCACATGAGTGACAGAAAATGCCCTTTCCTGCTAAGGCCAGTAAATGTATGTCCTACTCTAAAAAGTGCCTGTGGGGACCAATATGGTACAAACTCCAGAAAAAAAGATGACGTGCTCCTCCGTGACTAAAACACCGCGCTACCTGCACACTGACGCGCAGGGTTCTCACTCCGCTGCCCTCAGCCTCGTCTAGCGCCTTGCTGTTGAAATACGAGGTGCTTGTTAAGATCACCTCCCCCACCTCCCACTTAGGACACCAGATTGAAAAGCCTGGACCTCTAAAACTTCACCTTAAATGCAACTGAGCATTGAGGAAAAACACCAATAATAGAGTCTCACAGAACTACAGAATATTATCGGGGGAGGGAATGTTCAAAGATTACTTAGTCCAATAATTGTTCAGAGGCAGAACTGAGATTCAGAGAGTTTAGTAATTTGCCCAAGGAAACACAACTAGGGAGTAGCCATTGCTGTGTTTTCATTTTAATATGCTTAATGAGATCAATAAATGTACTGACTTCAATAAATCTGTCTTTTATGACAAAATTGGGGCTTGGCTCCCTTATTTTACATTTTATTATAACTGTTTGCTTATCGATCTCCTTGTGCTCCAGCCTCTCATCTGACAAGTTCAGTAAAGGTAGGATGATGATGATGATGATGATGATGATGATGATTATTATTATTATTTTATTTTTTTAGGGCCAATATTTTTGCTTAGCTATCCCTAGTCCCTACAACTGTGCCCAGAACTCTTGAGATAAGTACCTAAAATAAAGGTTCTCGGTGGACAAAATGAAAGAATATATAATAACCTAGAACTAAATTTTTTAAAAAATGTATGTATGTTAAGCATTTGGGGAATACAAAGAGAAATGAGACATCCGCAGGTCTATTTAGAGAAAAATTAAATACTATTAATAGTAAACTATGTTACCCAAAGGCTCCAAGGAAGACTTCCAGAAAGATGGGGGTCTTCCAGGCAGCGGAAGTTGGTAACAAAAGGCCTGGAGGGAGGAGTCACAGGTCCTATTCTGGGAACAGCGCTGTGTGAGGAACAATGTCAGTGCTGTACTCTGTGGCACCCTGAACCTGAACAGAAGGCAGTCTTGCTGCCCCATGGGTGATTTTTAAAAAAGGAGTAAAATGTGAAACCTATAGAGCAGACAGTTCAGTCTGAAAGACAAAAACTGCATTTCCCCCCCCAGAATTTCAACATGTAAGGGCCCAGACGGTGCCGCAGGCCTTTTCACAAGGGAGTCAGGTATAGCACAGGTTGTGTTGATGAGCAAGTCTCTCCCCATAGCTGGAGCTCTAGAAGTGACCTGGGCATGAGACACCCAGAAGCCAAGCAGCCAAGCACCAGGCAAACCGGCCATCGTGTGACAATGAGCAGCATAGGGCGGTGTGATCTGGAAGTGGCAGAGGCACCCCAGTGGCAAGCAGAGCACTCTGGCGGGAAGGGCAGGCTAAGAGGGAGCCGATCAGGCCAGTGACCTCCAGAGCAGGAATCAAGCAGAAGTCAGTTGCCTACAGGATACTCAAATTACCCTCTATCAGTATAGTAGGAACTGCAGTCATAACAGCTGTCTGGAGTTCATAGACAAAAGAACAGGGTCCCTGACTTTTTTCTCTTTCTTTTCAACTTGTTCAAATTCTTCTACTTTCACCAGAATGGGAGACATGTCAGCTAAGGTAGTTAGTTATTGATTTCCCTAGAACCTGTATAGTTACAGTGAGCACATTCGACATCATAACATCTTTTACACCTTAAATACCCATTGTTTGCACTACATGACCTATAATTTAACTTTCACTAACAGCTCGGCTGGTGTGCAGACCCTGAGCTGACAGTGATTCTCCACAGCCACAGTCTACTCCGCACCCAGACCCTAGCATCTTCCAGATCAGAACCTGTAGCAGCAGAAGGTGTGCACAATTTTTGTGTTTATTAAAAGGGGGAGTGAGAAAATTTTCGGAAGGAAGGACTTGGGTGCCCTGCTACCATCCCCAGGCTGGTGTGACCTGTGGAAACCTGGCTGCTCAGAGACCTCTTTATTCTGAACACAACACCTGGTTCTGCTCCATCTGTAACTGAGCCTTGGTGATTCCTACGGGAACCTGGACACCCTGAACCTTACACAGGGAAGAACTTTTAAAGGTCTTGTCTCAGCCTCTCATATCACACAGGAATCCCTTCTGCAACATATGGACACACTGTTTCCCAGATTTTGCTCGATCTCTCAGGAACAGGAGGCTCAGATCCTTGCAAAAGAACCAAGCCCACTTTTTGACAGGTCTAATTTTCAGCATATTTTTCCTTGCACTGATTTACGGTCACCTTGGAGTTTAGGAAACGAAAAAATCTAAGTCTAATTTCCACCTGTGTTTCGAGTTTGGTCCTCTGGAACGTACTGCTTTTCTATGTATTTTCCATGCCAAGCAGATCTAGTTTCTACAAACATTTCTCCTACGTTTTGGGTTTTCAACCTTTCCCCTTCCTTCTTATCTTTCGCTAAACAAATCTGTTTGATTCTGAACCCCTCAAAACCTGGCACCGAGAACAAAACAGACTTTGTCTAACTAGCAGATACTCTGTTGCTTCTCACACCATTATGCTATGAATCCAGTGGAAGGTTAGAATTTACTGAGCTCTCTAAAACCTAGAAAAATCTTTGGGTCTCAGAGCCTAAAACCCAGCAGGTGGCAGCACCAAAAGGGAAGAGGCTTGTATCTCAATTGCTGAGTCCTCAAGTTTCCCAAAATTGGCCACCCCCTGAAGTACCTGTATGACCTTGGGCAAGGGCCTTCTCTCGCCCTCAGTTTCCACATCCGTAAAATGGGGATGATAACGTGTTAAAGGCCTCTTAGGATTTCTATGAGAATTCGATGAGATAATAGCCTAAAGTACCTGCCCCATGAAAAGTACTCAGCAAACACTGGCTGCCATTATTACTATTAATAGTAGTAGCGACAGTACTATTATTACTACTATCTCTCTTCCTTCATTCCACACACATTACTAAGAATATATAGCATGTGAAGTCAGAAATGAGGGAGTAAAAGGACGCAATCTCCCTGCTCAACGATATCCGGGTTTAAAGGACAGTTATACAAACGGACCAGACCAAAAAGAATTGGGAGGAGCCATCCGGGAGGTATTACTGGGTGTTCGGCAACTCAGAGGAGAGAAGCCTGTTGTCTGACAGGGTGGCCAGGAGATGCTTCCTAGCTTCAGCAGATTCTTCAAGGACTGTGGCAGGTGGATGGGAATTGAGTGGGGAGGGATTTATGGACAGAACAGACACGTGCAAAGGCACAGAGGTATAAGAGCGCGTTGTTTATATTGAGGACAATGTCAGGGGTCCAGAGATGCAGAACCAGGCTGTGAGTGGGCAGAAGGGTTGGGCAGTGAATGGATAGAGGAGATAACAAGAAATGAGGTTAGGCGAATAGATCACTCATTAGCTCCCGGAATGAAACGGAGGGCCTACTATGTGCCCTGTACTACGCTGGGCACAGGAGATACATGGTCAGTAAGATAGGCAAGGTCTGTGTCTCCATGGAGTTACAATTCAATGTGGGGACATGGGAGGCCTTGTATGTCATGCTGGGCAATACAGAGGTAGGATATGGCAGACTGTATTTTCCAAAGATGACCACGGCAACATCTCCCGCCCCACAGGGTATTCGAGGTGACCTTGCCACCTTTCCATTCTCCTGACTCTGGAGGGCTATGACTGCTTTGTCCAATCCAGTTTGGTAAAAGTGACACTCATTGACTTCTGAAAGGTGATGTGGCTTCACTTTGCCCATTAAAAGTAACACTTGCCTTTGGGGACCTGAGATCCCAGGTAAGAAATCTATCGATTCTAAGGCTTCCATATTCTGAGGAAGCCAAGCCACATGGAGAGGTTATGGGTGTCCTAACCTTTAATTCTTCCCAGACCAAGTGTGAGTCATGAGAGTCAACAAGCTTTGGAATGACACGAACCTCTAGCTATGAAGCCAGCTCCAGCCCTGGGGCTTCCCAGCTGAGCCTCTGGAGAAGCAGAGCAGAGACAAGCCACCTCCACTGTACTCTGTCCCAAGTCCCAATGCAGAGACCCCATGAGCATAATAAAATGGTGGTTTCAAGCAGCTAGATTTGGGAGTCATTTGATAATCAGCAACAGAAACTAAAACAGTTTATCCAGCAGGCATTATGGAATTGGGTGATAATGTAATCTGATATATACTCTAGAAAGAATTTTTTCACCAAATGTAGGATGGATTTGTTGGATGGGCGTTGAGACCAGAGGCAAGGAGATTAATGATAGGATGAATGCAATCATTTGGAGGAGAAAAATGAGCAGCGAGATGAGAGAGAACCAAGGCAAGAGATACTGAAGAGACAGAATCCACCAAACTTAGTGCCCACATGTCAGGAACATGAGAATGGAAGAGCCTGAGATACTTTCCAGATTCTGGCTGTGGGAGAGAAATGGATGTGGAAACACAGGAGGAGAAATGGGTTTGGGGCTTTGACGTGTTTACACAGCTTCAGTAAAAACTCTGAAATACAGTGGTTGTGCTCATGCTCCTCAATTGGCCTGTCTGCCTCTGAGCCTTGGCTCCCTAACTCCCCAGCTCCGTGACCTTGGGCAAGTTACTGCCCTCCAGGTCCCTGCGCCCTCATGAGGAGAACAAGCAGAAGACCACACAGATTACAGTGAGACGAAATGAGATAATGCATATAAAGTGCTGCATATAGTGTCTG
>NW_011889102.1:1223465-1225268 GCF_000151845.1 Pteropus vampyrus | reverse complement strand
TTTTTTGGTCTTGCCTTCTGTCAACTACAGTGAAAAGCTATACTAGAGTTCTCAGGGCACAGGCTTTGAATTCAGCCCAGCTGAATACTTGATTTTAGCAGTTACTACCAAGGTGACATGTTCAAGTAACGTAACCTCCCTGTAAAAAGATGAAAAACAGCCTATATCTCAAAGAACTGATATAAAGAACACGTGAGACAATGCACAAAGAGATCAACACAGTCCTAGTGCCTAACAGAGACTCAAAAGCAGTTTAGCTGTTAGGAATTGCCGCACCACTGCTGCAAGACAGGCTGAAGGACTTGTGTTAGCAGGCGCTATTGGCCAACTTCTCCGTGGCCTTGTCCCTTCTCTGCAGAGCCAACGCCGCATTTATCCTGCCCCATGTTCCTGACAACTTGAGTTGACTTCATCCTTTAAACTTCACTACTCAAGTATGTGAGATTTCTCATCTTAAAACAGATGACTGGGTGATTACAAGCACAAAGCTCTGGGAACTGGGGCCTGGACTCCGAAGATGAAGCAGACAGAACCACAGACCCCTGTCTCCCACTTGTCCCAAGATCAAGAAGTGAATGTGGGCTTGATTTGTAGCTGGAAGACTCTGAACATGGACTCAGGCCTCTCCTTAGACTTGGAGTCTGATTTCACTTGGGGTCTCAAAAATCATCAGCCCTCCAGAGGTGTCCATGCCAGCGTGTCTGTCTCATTTCGTAGTTATTTCAGGATTAAGAAGAAAAGTTGAAACCTCCATTTCTCTGAGAGGTTTCTTATCAGGGCCCTGGGGATTCTGGAAGGGATGCGGTGATTCTTCCAAGGCGTGCGCAGACTCTTGATGTGTAGTCATATCCCAGGCAGGACACATTAGCCTTGAGCCCTCACAGATGTTTCTACAAGCTGATGGGGTGCTCTTTGTCTCTGGGCCACAGATAAGCTGCCTCCTGCCCCAGATGACTCACTCCCATTGATCATACTGTAAGGCCTGCTGGCAGTCTGACGGTTAATTTTATGTGTCAGTGTGGCAAGCCCGTGATACCAGATATTTGAACAAACACTAGTCTAGATGTTGCAGTGCAAGTACTTTTTAGAGGAGATTTATATTTAACTCAGTAGACTTTAAGTGAAACAGATTATCCTCCATTATGTGGGTGGGTCTCATCCAACCAGTTGAAGGAAGAAAGAGAAAAAAGACTGATATTCTCCAAGGAAGAGGGAGTCCTTTGCACTAGAGTTGCAACATTTTCCTCCAGAAAACCATAAAACACAGACCAGCTCCGCTCCAGCTAGTAGACATTTGGTCACTGTCCTCAAGAACAAGAAACATGAGGTCATCTTAGTGAACCTTTTAAGTAGGACAAAAGATGAGGAAGGCAAATGGGGCAATAACCCCAAGAAGCTAAAGGGAACTAACATTCTACATCTGTCAACCACTTTATAAACATCATCTCCTTTCTCATCACACACCTGAGAAGTAGGCTACCATTATAACGGATGGGAAACAGGCTCTGAAAAGTTTTCCCAGGACCACACAGCTGGCAAGTAAGGATACAAAGTGAGGTCTTCTGACTCCACGTTTAAACTTTCCTCCATTATGCCGTGCCTCCGGAGCAGCCTCGCGAGTTTCCAACAAAACTCGAGTTTCTTATCTTGATCTGAGTACAGGCACATATGGCTTATTATTTTTGTTCTTACTGTCTCAGGGCCAAAATACTCCCAACCTCATCCAAATGTTTCTTTTCATATTCACCTCAATTCGAACTTGGTATTTTCCAACCTTGCCATTATAAATCTGTTGGGCCACTC
>NW_011889102.1:1219513-1223415 GCF_000151845.1 Pteropus vampyrus | reverse complement strand
CCCCAGATGACTCACTCCCATTGATCATACTGTAAGGCCTGCTGGCAGTCTGACGGTTAATTTTATGTGTCAGTGTGGCAAGCCCGTGATACCAGATATTTGAACAAACACTAGTCTAGATGTTGCAGTGCAAGTACTTTTTAGAGGAGATTTATATTTAACTCAGTAGACTTTAAGTGAAACAGATTATCCTCCATAATGTGGGTGGGTCTCATCCAACCAGTTGAAGGAAGAAAGAGAAAAAAGACTGATATTCTCCAAGGAAGAGGGAGTCCTTTGCACTAGAGTTGCAACATTTTCCTCCAGAAAACCATAAAACACAGACCAGCTCCGCTCCAGCTAGTAGACATTTGGTCACTGTCCTCAAGAACAAGAAACATGAGGTCATCTTAGTGAACCTTTTAAGTAGGACAAAAGATGAGGAAGGCAAATGGGGCAATAACCCCAAGAAGCTAAAGGGAACTAACATTCTACATCTGTCAACCACTTTATAAACATCATCTCCTTTCTCATCACACACCTGAGAAGTAGGCTACCATTATAACGGATGGGAAACAGGCTCTGAAAAGTTTTCCCAGGACCACACAGCTGGCAAGTAAGGATACAAAGTGAGGTCTTCTGACTCCACGTTTAAACTTTCCTCCATTATGCCGTGCCTCCGGAGCAGCCTCGCGAGTTTCCAACAAAACTCGAGTTTCTTATCTTGATCTGAGTACAGGCACATATGGCTTATTATTTTTGTTCTTACTGTCTCAGGGCCAAAATACTCCCAACCTCATCCAAATGTTTCTTTTCATATTCACCTCAATTCGAACTTGGTATTTTCCAACCTTGCCATTATAAATCTGTTGGGCCACTCCGTAGCTGCTGACCTTTGAGAAGTAACTGGGAAAGGTATTTTTTTTTTTTTTCAGTGATCTACATGCTTAAAATAAACAAAAAATGGGGACTGGGTTTTCTAGATGAAAGCTATAAAACACAAAACTACACAAAATCTTAAACAAGACAAACAGGGGACCTTGGGGTCTAACTGACAACTCAGTTCTCTCCATTCAAGGTACATTCGCAAAGTAATGAACAGAGAAAGAGAAGCCTGCAGACTAAAATATTAAGCAAAGAGGGTGGTCCTGAAGGATGCAGGACAGAACACCCAACCACAGAAAAGCACACCGAAATTTCAGTGCACAAAGGGAAAGACACAACCAAAGAGGCCATCTTTTTCATCTCTTCCATGGGCTTAAAAAATTAAGTAACAATTATCCTCTTGGGTCTTCATTTTCCTTATTAGTAAATGAAAATGATACGCATAAAGCCAGAGCTTGGGGGTTATGTAGGACACTCAGCACACAGAAAGGATACAATACAAGTCCGCCCCTATCTCTGTCACCCATCGAGAGCTAAGGCGTTGGAATATGTTTTTCCTGCATGTGTCAGTACCTCTTGGTAAATGTGAGCTCATGGGTCCCAAGTTTACCCTGAGGATGACCTGTAAGATGAAAGGTGAGCCCCCAAAATAAGGAGTACCAAATGGTCCAGCCCTAAGAACAAATCTGACCCCAGAACACAGACGGGGACAGAGACACTTGTTTAACATCTGTTGAGTTGAAATAACTAGAATACGAAGTCTCTGTGTAGAGCTGATTAAATCACCCACGGTGGAATTTCCCTTGCTACACGCCTGGGACCCACCTGAGTCATGGCCACATGCTGCCCCGTGTTTTGTTGATGCCGCTTACCAGTGAAGGGCCCTGTGAAGGGCAGGAAGTCTGTTCCCACAAGACGGGAGGCAGTCCAGACAGACGGAGGACAGGAAGGAGTGCCTTGATCAGTGTGGTTCTTCACGGCAGGGTTCTGAAACCCAGCACAGTGGTTGTCTTCTGGAGTGGTTAGGAGTATTCCCATTTGCCACCTGAATATCAGTTATGGTCTCATCTCAAACCCCATTCGCTGTAAGGAAATGTCACCCTGGGATTTGGGGACGAGTAAGGATGGAAGAGAATGAAATATGCTGAGTACTTCTACCCTGTACCAGGCACTGAACTAGGTACTATACATACAACTTATCCCATTTAATCTTGGCAACAGCATCATTTGTTGTGGATGATTTGGAAGGGTTTACAGGGCTCCAGGCACTGTACCAGCACTTCGCATGTGTTACCCCATTCACTGCAACTCCAGGCATTATTGTTCTCCTGTGCAGATGAGGAAAGCTAACTTCCCAGAAGGATAAAGTGAGAACATAAAAGGCCCCCACAGGGCTTGCTCTGTTCTCAGATCCCCCTTGGAGCCCCCACATTTTGCCTCTCAGTGCTACATTTATTACCATGTACTCCGTGTTAGAATTAAGTGTTGACGCACAGGGCGATCTCCCCCCTGGGTCCCAAGCTTTTCCTAAAGGCCCTGGAATTACATTCCATAGGCTGCCACATACTCTGCTTAAACATTCAGTGGAGAGTGCTGAAGACAAAGGTCAACTATTTCCCAGCCAGTTTCAGCACAGGCTGGAACCTGGAAGTTATCCTTGTCTCTCGTGCACCTTCATGTCCCCTGTCCACTGGAATCCATGTCAACCTGAGTTTAACGTGAAAAATATCTGTATCTCCTCTGCGCATATGTTCCCACAGCCTCGGCCTTACCCAGAGCCATGTCCCTGCTCTCTGCACTCTAGAATCTTCTGACGTGAGCCCATCCCACTCCTGTCCTGAATCTCTAACCCATGTCAGGCATCGTTCTCACAAAAGCACATCTTACAGCCATGTCTTCATGCCCTCGCTCCTGACCTTGGTCGGCCTGGCCACTTGTTTATCTCTCAAGGCCCAGCACACATGTCTGAAGATGCTGCAACTGCAGCTGCTGGTTGCATGACAGTGACAGTGACATCCGCCGAGGGCTCTGTCCAGGCACAATCTCACTGAAGTCCCACAACAACCCTGTGAGAGGGGCATGGGGCAGTTACATAACCTGCTCCAGGACACACAGCTAAGAGCGGTAGAGCCGGCCCTGGAATCCAGGTTGACTCCAGCTTCCTTTCCTTCTCCTTTTCCTTCCCTGCAGGATGCTCCAGGGAGGCGGGAAGGGATTCGAATCTCAAAGCAAGCTTGGAAATTCAAGTGAGGGTCTAAGCTCAGTTTCCTGAGAAGATAAGACACCCCCCTTTCTCTCTCTCCCCCATAAATCACCTGGCTATTAGTTATGAGTGGTGGTCTGGGCTGCCCATGTCAAAGAGGGACCACACTTCATTCCTCCATGGGGCTGTTGGCCAGGAAATCTTTTTTTAATCCTGGTCTCTACCTGCTAAATCCATAGTCACCAGCAGTGGCGAGGGCAGGCTTGGGAATACTGGACAATCTCTCTGCTTTCGGCATATTGTTAGCTCAGTTGTTCTTTCTCCTCTGATGAAACTGCCTACCCAGCTGCCGATAAAGGCTTACAGATTTCCCACACTCTGGAAATCAAGTGAACAGAAGAAGAAATGTACCATTGATGCTTCCTCAACCATCAAGGACAACTGATACTGGTAGCCAGAGCCATCAGTCAGCCAAACTGCCCATGTCAAATGATGTCACAACCATGCGGGAAAGGCTGTCACTCGTTCTGCAGCACTTGGGGAAATCGCTCCTGCCCCCTGCATGACTCTCTGGCTTGCTCGCTCTATCTGCAGAGCTGCTTATGAAAACAGGGGGCATTGTATTTGCCTGGGGCATTTAACACCAAGGAAAACATCAGACAGGGAGTGGCATTTATGGTTTCTGTGAATTCATACACCGTTAAGATCTGTCAGTGAGAAAATACTGAGGGAAGAAGAGAGGAATTTCGGAAAGATGCCTGGACTGGGATCTGGGCCAGTCCCACCACCAACCTACTGGGTTACTCTGGGCCTGAGGCTTTTTTTTTTTTTTTTT
>NW_011889102.1:1192722-1218558 GCF_000151845.1 Pteropus vampyrus | reverse complement strand
CAAAAGTCTGGAATAATCGGTCAGGGCCAAGGAGAAGACTATATAGCTGGGGCCTCAAGCTTTGAACTTAAGCACATATTCATTCAGAGGCAGGTGACTGGTCTTGCTTCGCTGAAGGTTGGTTATAGCATTCATTCAACAAATAGTTATTGACTGCTTAAACAGGCAGGCACTGGGCCAGTCAATGAAGATATGGGAGCATTTAAGACAGATTTGATTTTAATCTTTAAGGGCTTGTAATAGGTCTGGGCTCCTTTCCTCATAATCAATGCACTAAAGCAGTCTAAAAAGTAGTTTATATGGGTGCCTTGTTTGATTTTATACACATACACACAGATATTCATAATAATTCTGATGTGCCACTATCAGTGCAATTACAGGTATGTCAAGTACCATGGGAGCCCAGAAAAAAGAATCACTGCCTCTGCTTGGACAGAATCAAGGAGGGCTTCTATGAGGTGACCTGGTAGGTAGTAATGAGAAAGGCGATCTAAACACAAGTGTTCCACATGCCAATGATTCACAAAAGCATGAAACACCCTGTTATGGCTTAAATGTCTGTGGTCCCCGCCCCCCCCCCATATGTTGAAGCCCTAACCCCTAATGTGACAGTATTAGGAGGAGGGCTTCTGGGAAGTAACTGGGTTTGACGAGGTTGTGAGGGTGTAGCCCCCATGAAGGGATTAGCACCCTTAGAAGAAGAGGAAGACACACCAGAGCTTCTTCACTCTGCCATGTGAGGACACAGCAAAGGGACTTTCAGCAAAATCTAGGCATGCTGGCCCTATAATCTTGGACTTCCAGCCTCCAGAACTGTGAGAAATAAATGTTTAAGCCACCAGGCTAAGGTATTTCGCCATAAAGCCCAAGCTGACTAGACAAACCCTGACATAGTTATAGAGCTAAGAATCATTCAGCAGGGATCAATTCCTCAGCTTCTGAAGAGCTGAGTCTCCCGGGCACCAGTGCCCATATTATACCTGTTGACTGGGGAATCCCTGCCACCCAACAGGGAAGACTTCAGCCATTAAAAAGTCAGCAAAGAAGATGAGCTTGTTCACAGCCCAGCTTTCTCTCCCACACTAGGTTACTGGTCAGGCTACATAAGAAAGACAAGCCACTGCTAAAATGTCTACTTCCTCGGCCCTCAGTCTTAAACCAAAATAACTCCTCATAGAGTTAAAAATCAAAACCACATCATCACATTCATGTTGGCCACTAGATGGAGCTATGCATCTCACCAAAAGACACCAGAGGAAAAGGTGAATTTCCCCAAGTGTTCTGTAAATACAAAAACTGAGTTTCACAGCTGGTGGTGGCAAGTTATATAAGCCCAAGGTCCTGTGAGGGTAGGCCTGCAGAATAGACCATTCACAAAATGTCTATTAAAAACCTACTTGTGCTAGTCTCTGAGTTTAGAAAAATAACGGACACTCTCTGCCTTCTAAGAGCTCCAAATTTAGAGGAACATACACATGCAGACACATATACATGGTATACAATATTTCTCAAGCATCCCAGACTCTGCCAGGTGCTTTTCAAGTTCTATCTCTAATTCCCAAAAGTTAAGAACTCGTTCCAGTACATTGGGCAGAGCCAGGACTAAATCTCAAATCTGTTTGCCTCTTAAGACCATACTCTTTCCTCAACACCATCCAGCCCCTCTCAAACACTTTCCATGTAAAGTAAAATGCTCAGACATATGGTTGGGTGTAAACCAAGGCCACCAAAAGCAGCTAAGACAGAGCTAACTCTCACTGGGGAAGTCTAGGGAGGCATCACAGAGGAGGTGTTTATTTTAGGATCAAAAAAATGGGCTCAGTGGGAAAGGAATTCCAGGGAGAAAGTGGCATCTCCTGAGGCACAGAGCTTTGCAAAAGCAGGAAACAAGTTTTGGTAAGAGAATGGCAGGTAGGAGAGAGCAATGGGGAGTGTAGGGTGTGTGAGGAGGTATGTGGCCAGGGCTAAGGCAGGGAGGGCAACTGAGGGAAAGATCATAAAGAGTTTCCCATGTTCAGTTAAGAAACTGAGATCTGTTCCCACAGGCAATGGGAAGCCATAAAAAGTTCTTGGAAAAATTTCTGATGTTAAATTTAAATGGTCATTTTTTTTTTCCAGGAAGGAATGTATAATTCATACTTTGGAAGATTATACAATCCAGTGCCTCCTTGAAAAAGAAAAAAATCATCTTTCCAAACATATGGATGCTAAGTCTGTCCCCTTAATTTTATTCTGTACCATATGGCACTCTGAATTTTAGAAGATGAGTAGATGGATTGACTTCACAGATCAAAACTTAGTAAGAGACGTCTTCATCTGTCATTTTAAATTCTTTTCCACTAACTACAGCCAAAGCCCAATTTATCAATCTAATAAAAGAAAGTGGTGAGGTCAGGTGACAACTTGTAAAGTACTTTAACATGCCTGGCACATACTAAGTGCAATAGAAGGATATTGCTTATGTGTGCCCCCTACCCACCCTGCCACACAGACAAAAGGCATTTGCCATTAGATTCTTAGTTAAGCTCCACACACATGCATACCATTCAGTGGAGACAATGGACTAGAGACATCAAAAAATAGCTATTATACCAAGCAGAGGTACAGTGTCATTTAAAAAACAAAGGTCATAGGACTTCAGAAACTGGAATTTACTTCCATATCAGGCTTTCCAAATAAACTTGCTGTAAACTTTTACAAGAATTTTCCTTAAAGAGTCTTTTTATGGATTTATATATTACTCATACATCAAGGCCAAGCAAACATCTGGATGAAAACTTTAATCGCTTCATTGTTTCCAAGTGCCTGGATGTTTGAGGTTGATAACTAGATCCTGTCTGAGACTTTGTGTCTTTATCAGATATTTGCCATTAATCAGATACAACCTCAAAGAGAAACCTAATTGTAGGAGGTTAAGAACCATATTAACTGTAGTGCTTCAAGGCTTAGGGAAGTTAAATGATGTGCCTGGTGTCACAGAGCGCACAAGTGGCAGAGCAGGGTTTAAGCGCCATCTGTCAGATATCTCGGTCTGTTTTCTTTCCACTACACCAATTGCCTCAGCAACATGACTCATTTAGCAGCCTCTGAAACACAGACTAAATGACCAGTCCTTCGATATCTGCAATCCTGTCATATATGTAAGAGAAAAAAGAAATGAGTAAAAACGCCATTAACTGTCTTGCCCTTGATTCAGCATGTAAAAACAAACAGATATCTGGCCTCCAAAGCAAAAGCTCATGTACTTCCATAGAGTGGAATTATGCTTAATTAGCGTCCTAGAATGTTACAACTAGAAGGAGCATTAAATGCCATCTGGGCTACCTCTCCTCATTTTGGAGATAGATTTCTACATTAAAAGGAATGGGAAAAGGAAAGCTGGACCAGAATTCTTCAATTTCAATAATGGGGTGGTTTGCTTACATGTCCGCACTTTTATCTACAACTGCTCTGAGTGCTCTCACTTTCTAAGAATGTAATCTCCCTAATGCAGTGACTAAAATGTAAACATTTGGGCTTTTTAGCAGGGGTAAAGGCTCTGGTTTGAGTAGCTAAGGAAGCTAGAGTTTCTCACTGTAACATCACTGTAGTTCAGTTTGGAGTGTTTCAATAGCTCCATCTTGTGGAAACTGTCAATACTACATCAAAATAAATACACTGATCATATATTGAAGATTAAAAGACAGACTTGACAATAAAATAAACTCTATAACAGGATACAAAAATCCTGAAATACCCACGAAATATTCTGGCGTAATATTACAGTGGCGATTGATAATGCCAACCTTGAGGCCATGCTAGATACCAAAAGTCTCTTAAATAATAATAAAAAGATCAAATTATATGCAATGTTATTTTAGTAATCGATGTATACTATTGTTTTCATGTACATGGAAAATAAGAAATACAAAATGATGCCCTAAGTTAACCAAGTCACTTATCAGTCCGTTAACTTTCCCAGCCATTCTGGATGGCAGAAATGTGTTACATTGTATGAGTTTGGTGGCTCCCATCTTCCAAGATATCATGACAGGACGATTCTAAAAGTAACAGGCAGAAAGCCAAAGCTCCTCTAAGTCTAAGCTTTGAATTAAACGAAAGGACGTTTCTAGTCAGACAGGTAGAACTAAGCAAAAGTAACTAATTCTGAAAGAAACTCCAATAATTGTACTATTTCAATGCATCAGTAAGATGCTGGGCAAGATGACAGGGGACAGTGGTTAAGGAACAGGGCTCTGGAGCCACTGGCCCTGGGCTCTGCCTCTGGACAACTGTAGAACCTTGGACAAGTCATTTAACACTCCCAAGCCTTAGTTTAGTTGTCTATAAAATGGAGATTATGCTATCCCCTGCACCTCAAAGGATTGCTATGAGGATAGAAGGTAATATATATAAAGCACTAGCACAGGGCTTGACACATAATATTATTAAATTATGAAAATATTGACTCATACATCAGTTCTTGATCACTGTTCATAGAAATAAGTGGTATGATTATTATGCCTGATTTTTATCGCCTGTCATTTTGACTGCTAGAATGTCAGAGGAGGAAAAGACCTTGGAAAACTTCTGCGTGAGTCAGGTTAACAGACGACGTCTAAGGCAAGTGGAAGGAACAGACGCACCTTCAGTTTGCACAGTGATTTGGAAGTGGAGCTAAAAACAAGAAGCCAAGCCTCGGGCCACACAGTCACGGCACAGCTTAGACATCATCTCATCACTCCCCTTAACTTCACATGTGAAACAAATGGAGAAACGGGAGGTTGGGTTGGTTGAGTTACTCATCGATCCATGAGTTCATTAACTCAGCAATATTTATAAGCTCCTATATCTATTAATGGACTGGGGATTTGGTGGTGAACAAGCCAGACAATGTCCCTTCTTCATGGTGTTTATTGTTGCAAGCAGGAGGGGCCAGGGAGACCATAAATATAAGAAACACATAATCAGGATGATTTCAAAAAGCGGTAAGCTTTCAAAGGAGCATATGACAGGGTATTGGGGAGGACAGGGCATTGGGTAAGGCCAAATACACTACTTCAAGTTGAATGGTCAAGGAGGACCCCTCCAAAGAGATGCCAGTTGAGGAGCAAGAAGGAACTAGCCGTGCAAAAGATGTGGGGAATAGAATTCAGGTAGAGAAACAGAGGGTGCAAAGGCTGTGAGGCAGGCAGGAGCTTGATGAGACAGGAAGAGAAGGAAAAGCTGCAGCAGGGGACGCAAGCGGGCAGGAGGTGGTAGAGAATCATGGGATCTAAGAGTCAGGTAAGGGCCAAATCCCGTAGGTCCAGGTAGGCTATGCTAAGGAGTCTGGATTCCACTCTAAGTGCAAGATATGGTTTAAAGGACTGACACAATGTGGTTTGTTGTCAAGTGTCACTCTGGCTGCCAGGGGAGCCTTGCTAGAATCACCCAGACAAGCATGGACTGCGGCCATGGTCTTGTGACTCTTAGCCCAGAGGGTTACCCTCCACACCACACAGCCTTTGACGTGGATAGCAGAAAGTGAAATAGGCTGTCTGATCTCTTCTGGAGAACTTAAAGCCTGGCCAAAAAGAAACCAGGTGCCAACCCTTCTCCTGCTCCGTGAAAGGAGAGGAAACCCAGGGACTCACCCGCTTGTGATGTCATCCGCCCGAATGTTCTTGCTCAGGACATCCCCATCACTCATGTAGCCAGGGGCGTCCATGCCAATGCCTTCCAGGTCCATCTCATCGCCAGCCTTGTCTGAGACATCCACATGGCAGACACTGCTGCCTCTGGATGCCAGCTGCCTCCTGAGCGGGGCAGAGTACACGTAGCGGCCCGACTCGGTGTTGATGAACCGGCTGGCGTTGGCTCGAGGTGGGTACCCGTTGCCCATAGAGGGGGCGTCTCCTGCTTGGAGCCGAGGGCTGGACTGGCCGAGTCTCCAGGAGAGAGGAGTGGGCCTGCCTGTCAGGCTGAGGATACTGCGTCCGCTTATCTCTGTGGTGACATTGGTGTCAAATGTGGTTTCCAATGTGCTAAAAATGTAAAAGTCACTTTGGGTTAGACTATAATGTGCCTAAAAGCCTTTGCAGTTTACATGTTCTTTAATTCTTTTAGAACTATGTAATATTTCCCATAAACAAAACAGGCTCAAACAACATGCACGAAGAACCACCCAGTGTATTCCCTCTGTTAAAAATGAAGACATATCTGCACATCTATATAACTTTCTGAAAAGCCCAGCGGAGACTTTTCCCCCTAAAACATGGTACAACACACCACTATGAATTACTTTAATTACATGACCTTAACTACTAAAATCTTCTTTCCAACCTAGGAAATAGAAAATGCAGAACTGATAACGATGGGGCATCGAGGTACCCACCTGCCCATTCAATGGAGGATGCTGCATCACAGCCCTCCTTTTCCAAAGGCAGGATCCACCTGTCCACTTTGGAGCTCCTAATATCATATCACCTCCTCAGCTCCCTCCTGACCGAGCAGGTGGGGAAAGCCTGGCTTTCCCAACCCCCTAAGGTCCATTTCCCCCACACTTTTGATTCTCCTACATTTTGTCCAAAATGACTACTAAGCTTTGGAGGCAAGAGGCTGGAAGAGAGTGGTAAATGCCTGGGCTTGAGATCAAATTACATGGGAAATAAATCAAACTACATGTGTCTGCATCCACCAGGAGACCGAGCTGGTCCTCGGCCATCAGAAAGGCTCTTTTGCGGTCCACGGTCTTCCCGGCCCTGCAGGTCTTGGTGCAGAATCAAGATAATCGGTGTACCTCTCCAGAGCTGCACCGAGGTCTCTAACTGAGCAGAGAAAGTGAGACTCTTTCCTGCAGGAGAAACCATTGAAGCTGTCTCTCCTGTAACCACCATCCTAGTCCACTAAACTGCTGTAACCCAGAGTTACTTTTGGTGACTGGTGGAAACAGGGATGTTTCACACCTAATCAGAGTCTCAGGGTCTGGTATCCGGCTCCATGCTTTAAAACAGCTAAAGGTTTAGGGGGTCCTACACGACGGCTCCCCAGTTCACTCTCCTCTGGAAGAATCAAGTTCGTGCCACAACTGTTTGTTTCCCTCTGACCTTGCAAGTGGCCTTACTCTCCTCATATTGGGGACCCCTAAGGTTTGGGCTCCAGTCTTGTTTCAGATGAAACCCACGGTGCTTAACCCCAATCTACAAAAACTGCTGGCAGTGGGGAAGCCCTGCGATCTCCTTGGTATATTCATTTATCAAAGAGACTGAAATTGGAGAAGCAAAGGAAATGCTCTGGGAAGTCAGAGGGGGTACCTGGGGCTTGGTCTTGATTATCAAAGACAAACATAGACCACGCAAAGTGGTTCTGCCGGAATCACAAAGGGTATCCCAGGGTTGCATCCTCTTCCAGTTCTTGCTCAGCAATGAAAACAACCTCATAAATGTTTTCAGTGTAATCCTAGATTTCATCCAATTAAATCATAGTTTAAACACGATCATAACTTTTTATAAATATTTCCTTATGTGTTTTATACACGGGCATGACTAACAACATTACAGAGTGTTGTGTACCAGAAGACCAGGTAGGAATTCAAGTCATTCGCTTATCACACAGGTCAAATATAGTTCACCTGCTCATTTCAACAGCATAACGTAGTTCTAAAAACTTCATGTAAAGTGAAATTTAAACGGAGCTGGTCTACAATACCCTCTTTTAAATAGATTTAGCAGCCTTCTGCTCTGGGGAAGAATCTGTCTACACTAATTCTTGCTACTTACACTTCCCTTCTGCACGCTGTGTGGCATTCTTTGTCAATTCCAGCACATCTCACAATCAAGGTTATTTATTCCATTGTTAACCACATCGCTTTGCTAGCGGCGGAAACAAGCACAGGTGAAGCTGTGTGAAAACCAAGTTACCAGCTAGTTCAGTAAAGCAACTCCTGCTCCAGATACCTGTGTGTAACCTGAGTTCCCCGTAAACTGGACATGGTCTCCTCCAAATTCTGCCGCAGGTCAGCAATGTTCTTCACGGTCCGCAGCCGCCGAGCCTCAGGATCTTCCCCTGGAAAGGTGAGGGTTAAAATGATTTTAATTCTCAGATAGATGGTGAGCTTCATGGGAGCAGCAACTGTGTCCATGACATAACCATGTTGTATGCTCAAGGCCTGGCTCATCAGGAGTGCTTAAGAAGGATTTGAGAATGAATGAATGAATGAATGAATGCCCACAGAAAGGCGTTAAATCCAAGGAGAGAAGTCTTTCTTCTCCCTCCAGGTCCCTCCTGAAACAGGTGATGTCTAGCTTACAGAAGCAAAGTACTTAGTGTGAGACATAAACACATTTTCACACTCTCTCCAAAAAAAGACATACACAAGTTGACATGTGCTGCTGTCTACCAGCCCTACATTACAAATGGAACTTGTAGTGGCTAAAAGATCTGCACTTATTAATCACAGTATTTCTACAGAGAGAGGTTTGCTTTTTTTCTTTGATTTATGTAATCTCAAATTCTGGCTCCTCTGCTCACTGGCTGTGTGATCATGGGGAAAGTGTCAATAATCCTCTCCATCCTTCAGATTCCACCATCCTAAAGTGAGGACAGTAATAATACTGATCCTGAAGGACAGCTGTGGTACTAAATGGCATAGGGGCTGGAGATTACTGAGCACGATGCCTAGCCTGAGCACTCAGCTCATGCCTGCTGGAGCTGCAGAGCAGGAAGCCATCAAAAAGACTCAGGTTTCGCACTAGGAGATAAGGGACTTCCATTCTCTGGACAAGAGTTTCCTAGAGGTCAACCTGGCACAAATGTCCCAAGAGATGGAGGCCACACACAAGCCAGGAAGCCGTGTGCCCTCTCGGATCAGCCTTGCTTTCGATTCTCTGGTTATTGTTTTGATTGGGCTTAACAAGGGAAAGAGGAAATGGAGAAAAACTACAATAATGATTAAAAGAACAAATCTTTCTCTCAGAGTAATTTTAGGGAGGGGTGAGAAGCCTAAAGAACCACAATCAAGGGTCTTTAAAAGACTATAACTATTTCTAGTGTTGAGCAATATTTTTAAAATGTCTCTATAGAACCTAGTAACATGGACAGCAGCAAGTGGAATTTACATCAGACACTAAGTAGAACTTTTGTAATTGTCATTAATAGGACTACAGGCAGCTAAGAAATGTCATAGAATTAACCTTCCTTCTGAGACAGATGACAACTTCCTTAGGTTGTTCTCAGCATGGAGGTGCCTAAAGGCTGGATTAAATGATAGCTATGTGATTTTTATGGAGGAAATATGCTACAGCAAATTCTCTATCCTTGAAAATGCAAGTGTTTTCAATTTCCTCCCTCTTTGTAATCAAGAGAAATTTGGAAGGCATTTATTTTTTTCTTATCTGAAAAGTAGTCAAACTTGTATTTCCCACCCAATTCTTTAAAATACATATATGTAGGTATGTGATTTTAAACAAAATCAGTGATGAATGCCTACTTTACCTTCCCCAAACGCCTTGGAGGAATGTAACTGCATCCATCTTCTGGGCCATCAATTAAGTATCTTTTACTGCCAGTTTGGCCACATTTTATCTACGTAAGGCTGCCCAAAAAGGTACTGATCCTTTGGACAGCTCTAGGCCCTGCAGTGAACATTTATTATGAAGCTAAGTCTAGGCACCAGTTTTCAAATTACCATCATTAATTAGCTTAATCACACACAAAAGGTATAATTATATTTATTGACCCATCTCTCTATTCGTGGCAAGTTTGCCTGCGTTGTCTCTCCTTTAGAAATTTAAAGATCTCTGAGATGAGATGGCATCTCTCACCTTGACTTCCGGTAACCCCCACACATACCTAGGAATGTCCAAGAAATATTTATTGTCCAAAAGGCATTTGATTAGTGGAGTGTTGAAGAAAAAGCATAGAATTTGCATTCTGACAGATAAAGGCTTGGATCGCGGCACTGTTGCTTATTTATTAGCCACTTGGACCTTGGACATGCCACTTATTCTTTCTAAAGATTATCTGTGAAATGAAGATAAAACCCTTCCCTTGAAGAGTTAGGGGGAAGATCAAATGAGATGACACATAAGATATGCCTGGCACGAAATGAGGGCTCATTGAGTTAGAGTGTTCCGCTTCCCTCTTGGGGGTCCTGCTGGGAAATGCTTGCTCCACCCAGACTTATACACACACCAGATTTCAAGAGTGCCATAGAAATGAAAACCAGTAATCCACCTGCCTTGCTTAGGAGATCGCATGCTGAACTGTCAGTTCTGCCTCCTTAGAAAATGAAGTGAATGTCAGATTTTCCCACCAACTCTCAGCCTGAATAAAATAAAAATACATCCCTGCTCTGGTGGCAATGGCAGGATCCTTTCAGCTTATACAGAGATCTTAAAAATTGAGTAAGCTATTCCAGGTCTGCCTGTGGCTCTCTCACATTTGCCAAAGGCTGCCCTCCCTCAAGCCACTGGCCACGATAGAACAGCACACATTCTGACCCCGTAGGGCTGAGTTTAGAGGATGTCGGGGTATTACAAAAATAACAAAGATAGAACCTGGGGTTTTTACTTGGAAAAGCAGGCTTAAAGGGACAAGCTGCTACATGAAAAAGGTGGTTAATTGTCTGTGGGCATCAGGATGCTGGATTATATCCAATGATTAGAAATGTAAGAATAAAGAACTCTGTTACCTGTTAAAGCTGACAAAATACTGAAGGGCTGCCTTATGAAAGAATAACCTTCTTATCATAAGAAATATTCAAGCAGAGACTGAAAGATGATTCATCAGTAAATTATATAAGAGATTCATAAGCTGGACCATAAACAAACAGGACTTCTAACTCCACAATCCAGGATGCAGTCCTTAACTATGATGCTATGTAAATGACAAAGCACTATGGGAAAATCCACTTACTTGTCTAAGCAAGGGGAAGAACTACGAACTGATGAAACGGCCTCATAAATGTCTGTTTCTAAATACATCAACCATTTATTTCCAGGGATCAGTTGTGGGTACGTTAAATTCAACCCTATGCCACTATGCAGCATCTCCATAAAGTAATTCACTGTACAGCCACACATGTGCATTCTATTGCTTGAATGTAAAGGCAAGTAACCCTGATCAAGAAATTTTCATTAGCAACCTATACTATTTGACTGAACATGGAAGAGTGCTTGATCAGGTGTGACTGGCTACACAGTTCTGTTCTCCAGAGAAACTGAGAACATCTCAGGCTTTCTGAGCTCTTACTTGGTTTTGCAGTTCTGATGCAGAGGAGATGTGGAGAGAAAAAGAAAAATGAATGAAGCTCAGAGTCTGCGATCTGTCACTCTGAAACTTAAGTGTATGTGGCTGCTGCTTTTGCTTTTCAAATGTGCCTGACACGAATCCATCCAACTCCACGGGACACACATCTGATACATGCCGGGTTCCGAAGGACTGGCGTGGCTCTTTTGATGTGGGCATTAAGAACATGGTCTGGAATGTGCGTGGAGAACTGAGCAGTCGTTTGACCTCCACACCCTTCTCCTGGCCCTCCTCCTGTGCTATCCGTGTCCTCATATGCAAAGAAGCTATAAACCTTGGAGAGAAGGAAGCAAATCGACCCCAAATGTGGGGGCCTGAACCATTGGAAGATGGATCACTTACAAATGGGCTTGAAACCTCTCTGCGCCATCACTGTGCCCAGCCAGCAGGACCAAAAGGAAGTCGTCAAATCTCTCAGATCCTCTGATATTTATACTCAGAGCTAATGGTGAGAGGGGTAAGCTTCGATCACATGGGCTGCAGACCAATTCCACAGCTGTAATATGGCTCCTAAAATGATGTGGTCATGGATATTTAGTCTAATAAATAAATTTGAAACACGTATTCAATTTATAATACATCTCTGGAAGTGATAAGATAGGAGAAGAATAACACAGCCACTGCTAAATATGTAGTTTACCACTCGCTTCCCCGATTAGAAGTTGCTGGAACACAAGGCACAGAATTAGAGTTGGGGAATGGGGAAGAGAGACAGAGAAGGTGGAAATTCAGAATGCACTGAGATGTTAACTTTGCTCCTTTAAATGAAGAATGGGACAGTAGAATGAATAGGTAAATATTTGTGGAACTAGCTATATGATAATTGCAGATTTTATATTTTACATAATGCCATTTTAACCATCATTATCTAGGTTATACTTGAATAAAATTGATTATTTTGTTTTTGGTAAAAGTGGCATGCTGTAATCTTCTTCCAATTAATGGAGGATGCTAAGAACAATGTTCAATCGGTGCTTCCATACAGGAGAAAAAAAAGTCAGTATTTTAGAGTTCTAACTCTTGTTGGAAAGCAATGTTATCTGAAGAGTAAACAGGGTGACTCAAAGTTAAGTGTCAGAGCAGCCCACAGCCCCTACAAGAATGAAACGGAACATATCTTAGAACAGGATTTGCCAACAGGTAAGAGACTTATTTCTAATTCTGGGAAGGAGGGAGTAGATTGTGTGACAGTGAGAACAGGGGAGAAAGAGAAGGAAAATAATAAGAAAGAAAACAAGCTTTTTAGCTCATCAGTCAACACAATAGTAAATCTACTTCAAACCATGCTGGGTTCATGCTCATCCAGCAGGTGGTTACATGGGAGGCCGAATCACCAACAGACACAGAATTTCTGAGGCTCCATACTCACCGGTGAGTTCTTCCAGAGCAGGCTGTCCACTCTTGGAGTAATGGCTGGACTCCATGCTCACACCCGCTGAGCTGGACTCGGCAGTAACATTCCCTTCGGTGTCTGTCTGGGACCTTCACACACAAACCAAAGCAGACACACTTGTCATAAGCAGTAATTCCCACATCTGGACCACTGTGGTCTGACCACAGCACCTCCTTCAACAAGAAGCTTTAGAACAGAGCAGACCAGCAGACTGATGCTAAATAATTCATTAGCCCATGTGGAGCAATGTCCCAGAAATAGAGAGAGCCACCGAACCGTAAAAGATGAAATATTCATCACCCAAACAGAGGGTCGCAATCTCTCACGGGGAAACGCTTCCTTGAATCCCCATCGGGGCACTAAGTCTGGCCGGAAAAATGCTAGAGAGTACTGGGTGGTTCAGATCATTTAACCTATGCCAAAGAGCAGCTTCTAAGGAACCAGCAACACCAGCAAGTCAAGCATAAAGATGACTCCATTGCCGCCCCCTAGAGCCCCCCCAAATCCTCCTGGCGTGGCTCTCTCTGAAAAGGCAACTGTAAAAGCAGTCAGGACTGTGTGCCAAGCAGGTGTGTTTGCCCTCCAGGTCTCTGATTCAGAGCTCAGATCTTCTGACATGAAAGGTCTCATTGATCGTTATTTCAACACTTGACTGAAACGTGTACTTCCCCAAACCTTCTCCATGCCCTTATTTGTCAAGCAAATCGAGGCAACTGCTTCATGCAATGTGTTCATGCCACAACTACCTCAGTTCATTTAGGCATGGCGTGCAAATGTATAACAGTAGTCAGATGCATAACCCTGGTTACATTATTAATTCATTAGCATCTTGAGCTAACTCAATGAGATTACACTCTCCATGAAGAAAGCATTTGCCAAGAATGAGAACTGTCTTAAATGTGGAGGATGTGCTAATATACCTCAAGTCATCCAGCTGTTCTTCCTCCCTTTGGCCTCCTACTGAAGTCATCAGTTCCTACTTCTAGTCACCTCTACCTTTAAAGGATTTTCACATTCTCAATGCTCCTCTCCATCCCCTGGCTAGAGTCCAAGCTCTCATCATCTCTGCCTAGGTCCTGTAAGTGCTTTGTAAGCAGGTATGCTGCCTCCAGCCTGGAGGCTGCAAAGGGCAGTCAGGTGTAGGAATCAGCCTACAGATTTATTCTTATTGGTATGCGTAGTATTTTAAAGCTTTCAAATTAATTTCAAGATTTAAAAATTGGGAGATTTCACAAGAAAGAGCTGGATTTCTGCCTTCTCCCAGTAAAAATAAGGAAATCTGCCTGCCAGTGCCAAGTGGTGGCCGCTCCCTCTAGAGGTGTGTCATTCCCTTTGTCACAGTCTTACTCATCCTGAGACTCCCATTCATATTACCTTTTGGGGCCAGATCAGGCATCTGAATCCATGACCTCTGTCCTACACTGTTTCTGGTCCACTCCTCACGCCAATGATCTGTGTGATACTGATGTGATCATATCACACCAACCTCTGATTAAAAGCTTCCTACTGTTTCCCACAGCATACTGAATAGGTCTGAACGCCTTATTGTGGTAGAAGATGGCCTACCTCATGAGATTCTTCCTTCCATCATCTCCAGCCCCATCTCCTGCAGCTCCGGTCCCTATACACAGCCCCGCCCTATGCTCCACCCACATGTGGCTTCTCTCCATTCCCAGACCACACCACGCCCTTAACAGTTTTGTCTTTGTAGTCACAATAACCTCTGCCAAAAGGCCCTTTTCTCTTCTCTCTTCCTTAATTTACTCCTAATCTGCCTTTAAGATGCAGTTCCCATGTCATCTTGACCTGGACGTCTTCTCGGACTCTGCCCGCTGATCACTTCGCCTCTCGTGTTCCTACCAGCACTCTCATTCTCTGATGTCTGTTTATTACAATGTAATGAAATTAATAAATCTTTCCTCAACTAGACTGAGAGTTCTCTGAAGGCAAAGACTGGCTGTTTTCATTTTATACACATAAGAACAAGATCTGCTCAAGTTTATATGCTAAGCAGGCACTCAAAGCAGGATAAACGTATTGAATGGATAAATGAGAAAATTTTAAGTCTAGTAAGATGTGGGGCACTGGAAGGAACATTAGACTTGGAGTCTGACCATTTAGCTGGCTTGAGGCCTGGGGTCCATAACTTGAGAGCCATGCACATTTGAGTAAGTCACTTAACCTCTGAATCTCAGCGCCCTCATCTGTACAGTGGGAGTAACAATAGCGACCTCTCCTGGCTGCTACGAAAATCGCATGTGGTATGACACAAACATGGCGATAGAGGTGTCCACTGTTACTTCTCAATTGCTAAGCACATTTCATTCTGAGTGTTTTTTGAAAGAATTTATCTTCCTTTTACCCCCTGGTAAAATCGCTAACATGGAGAAGGTCTGGGCAGAGCACTGCAGGTTATATACAGTGAGTTATAAACTTGAGAGAGTGTTTTAGAGAACAGTCCGATCTAGTCCAGTCTCCTCACTTTATGGATGAAGACATCAGACTCACAGAGATGCAGTGATTTACAGAGCCAAGAGAGTATGGTAGTTAAGAACTTGGTCCCTCTAGTTGGGCAGCCTTGAGATTAAAACCAAGCTCTTTTGGCTATTAGCTCTGTGACTCAGAGCAAATTATTTAATCACCCTAAGCCTCAGCTTTGCTTAGCTATAGAATGGGGATTTTTAAAAAGGTAGGTAGCTCATGGAAATGTGGGAATGATTAAATGAGCTAAGGCATGAAAGCTCTTAGCCAGGTCTCTGCACACAACTGGTACACACTCAATAGCGGTTCCTGCAGCCAGGTCCCAAGACCACTCAGGGATATGTGAGCGGATAAGGGACAGAGTCCAGGAGTCCCGACTCCTATTCCAGGGCTCTTCTTTCTAACCTCTTCCCTGGCTCACCTAAAAAGCAAAGGCACCTCAGAGGGGCCAGAAGGACATCAGCGTAAGCTTAACATTAAAACGGGGCTTGACAGATACACATGGTATTTTTTCCTTCTTCCTGTTTGTCATACACTGGCTCTTTATCATTAAGAGTTTTACCTTTCATAAAAGCTTAAAATTTCTAAACAAGGTTAAATATTTTACAATCTTTTAAATTATAACGGCCAAAGGGGAAGGGGGAAATGGATGGTGATCAAAGACTATCATATATTTTAATTTCGAAAATGCACATAAGAATCTGTGAATGCAGGATTATGCATTCCTTCACGACTATTAATGTGACTGGAAGGATAAACATTTCACGGGGAGCAATTTAGTCGCCTCTCTGGTTCAGAGAACAACTGTATTAATAGCCCTGTGTGCAGACCAGTGCTGAGTCATTATCTAAGCCCTGGCACTCTTCTCGGGACTGTTAGCTGGGCTGATGACGTGATTTAATAAAAAGATGACTGGCTCCCAGTTAAAAAGTTCAGGCGTGATCCTCAGTGACGGGGAGGGTGAGCAGAGGGAAACAGAAGAGGGACAAGACGGGGCCTGACATTTCTCACTGGCTGACTCTGGCTGGCTTTACACTCAAATCCTCAAGCCAGTCTTGCCATCAGCTATTGGCAGGAATGGGAATAAAGTCTCCCAGAACACAACTCAGGCAGGGAGAGGGGGTTATGGGAGGGATCTCTGCATGTGAACAGTTATGTATGAGCACTTGCATTTTATATACGAATGTGTACCTGTGCTCACACTTACATGTGACTGTTAACGTCCATACCTACGAGCGTATGGGTGTGCCTACCGTTGCATATGTGTGTGTGTCCTTGGGTAGAAGCTGTAAAATGAGTGCCTAGAATATGACATTTGATCATTCAGTCCTCAGTTCCCCTTAGCTATGTAGATACCAGTCATCATTCAACTGTCCAGTGTGGCCAAAGGCACTACCCGTCCGAAGCACAGAAGCGCGCTGACCACTGTGAGCAAGGCTGGTGGACTCCCACTCATTCTGGCTCAGCTCAAATTCTATGTCCTCTCTTTAGCTTGCTCTGACCCTCCACCGAACCCTGCAGCATTCGTTACCCCTTCAAGCACACTGTGTATACCTCTACTAGGAGCCTATCGCCGGTACCTTAGCTGTTGGCTTAAATGTTCCCACAAGGCAGTCCTGATTCCTGCCTTTGATTACCCAGGAGCCGCCAGAAAGCCTTCTTTGTCCAGTGGCCCAGGAAGGGCAGGCGGCGCTGCTCCTACCTGTACAGGAAAGGTGCAACCGTGGCAGTGTTGGGGTGGTTGTATTGCTGCTGGGGCTGAGGTAGCTGAACGCTGACGGTATTGCTTCCTGTGGTCTGGGTGGTCCCGACGGACCCACTGACAGTCTGGCTGCTGATGCTGTGGTTCAGGGTGGTCCCTCCTGGGCCCTTTCCTTCCGAGGACGCCAGGCTGGAGGAGGAACTGGAGTGTCTGCCATCGAGCTGGGCCTTCTGCTGGGGGTGCCCCGAGCTTGGCTTCCCAGCCCGGCTCCGCTCCCCATCCTTGGAAGGGGCGGGGGCACTTGGGGGTTTCCCTGGCATGCTCTTCATTCCTGGTTTTGGTATTCCACTGAGGGAAGGGGCTGGGGCCTCCTTCTTGGCACTGCTGAGCTTGCCCCCTTTTGGGATGAAGCTGGCAATCTTGGAGGACTTTTTTGGCATCTCGGTCACCACTGCCCCACTGGGGTCTTCTTTTGGCCCCTCTTTGAGGTCTGGCCTCTCTGTCGCAGAGGTTCTCTTGGCGAGGTCCTTGCTTTTCTCTTTTTCCTTCTCCCGCTGTTGCTTCTCCTTTTCCTTTTCATTGCCTTTCGGGGAACTCTTCTTGGTGGTCAGCGCCCGGCTGAAAGTTCTCTGGGCGATGCCCCTGAGTGCGATCTTGGGGCTGTTGGACGTGGGGCCTGCCGTGGAGAGCGAGCGGCCCGTGGCCTCCACCTCCTCACTCTCTTCAACGCTGGACAGAACCTCCAGCCGCTCACAGCTCGTGTCCCGCGACCCTGGGCCCTCGCCCGCCTTGGAACCCCCTTTGCTGTTGAAAAGTTTTAGTTTCTCCAGCATGGACTTCTGATTGTTGGGTGCCGACTTCGAGGCATCGGAACTGGGCCTGGGGGCCTCAGGCACGGGCTGCTTGACCGAGAGCATGGACGATGTGGCGCTGTGCTTCACGCTGACGGACTTGCTCCGCCAGGGCTTGGCGGCTGCACCAGGCTGGGGGATGGCTGAGGAGACACCGCAATTAGCAGGGGTGGAGCTGCTGCCACTCTCCAAAGAAACAGGTGTATTCTCGCTCATTCCGGGGTGGGAGGAGGCTGGGCTTGCCAATGGCTCTGCAGAGATGGGTAACAGAAGGAAACTTGAATTATACCTGTGGACCTGCACTGTAGATCAGAGAAAGTTGGCTACAGTTACATAGCCAATTGCTCCAAACTCAAATGCCATACAGTTCCATTACCCGCTTCATGCATTATCTGTGGTTAAATTTTAAATCCTAACTTGATGTCCTCCTGCTTTCCACCACGCACAGTTCACATCCCCTCGTCACATTTTAGTATATGCTGTACAAATGCATCAACGTGCACAAAGCACAATTAAGCACTTAAATTTATGGAAAAACAAACAGACTAAAACCTGCACCACCACTGTGGTGGTGTAGGAAAGATGCAGGAAATATCTACTGTTTTGGATTATTCGGCCCACAACCCCATTTCCCAGTTATGTGAAACAACTGAGAATTAGCCAACTTTAAGAAAACAATGTCACAGACACTAAAACAGAACAGACAAAAAAAAAAAAAAAAAAAAAGAGAGAGAGAGAAATCAAGTATAATCTTTACAGAAGGATAATTATCTACAGAAGTTCCTAAGTCCTATCAAAGTATATCAGTTTTTCCTATGTTGGCACTTTTAAGGAGTTACAAACATGATTCAGATGAGACTTAAAATTAAGAAAGCCTTTTTAACTTAAGAGGATAAAACTGCACGTGGCTCCACCGTAGGCAAGAAAACATGCAGGTTATCTCAAAGTCAAGGCTTTCCCCTTGGCACTCAGGGAGTCTCTCCCCAGCCAGACTCTTTTCTCAGAAAAGCCTTGAAACATTTCCAAACTAGAACTGGAATTATTCTGGGAAGTGCGGGTTCCAAACTGGAGTTCTGTTGGCCACCGAGGCCGCCCGAATCACGGACAAGAAAACTCTACGGCCCTTCTTCAAGCAGCATCCAGAACGATGTAGCTCTATCGCCTATGCAAGGGCAGCTGTCAGAGCGAAAGTGGCAGGAAAGGCTTGTCACGGCTGAGCCCGGCGCCCACCCACACCCCACGCCCCACGCCTGCCCACGCCCCATGCCCGCCGGGTGTTCGGGACAGACGGGATGCAGCACTTCAGCTGCCAAAGAGCACGTCCCCTTCTACAAAGTCACAATGGCATGACTTACCTAGCAGCAGTCACTTTCTCCCGAAATGACTCCCTGTAAAAAATTCTCCAACTGGAGAGGCTGTCCGTCCAATTGTCACAAGTGTTTTCGGTTAAACTGCTCATGTTTCTAATTAACTTTTGTCATCCGCAACTGCTCCAGTGCCCAGAAGCCTGGCGGGATTAACGGCTGCCGCTTCTGCTCTCTCTCTCTTTTTTTTAATACCTATGTTCCGCTGCCTTCTAGCAACAGAATAAACTGTATACAGAGCGGCTTTTTATGATTTAAAAGTCAACGGCCGCCAAAGCCGAGTGAAGGCAGCCCCTATGTGGGCCCTGAGCGCCGAGCCGGTAGGGGTGGGGGAGCCCCCGGCAGAGGAACTGCTTCCCTTCACTCTCAGCTGCTCAGGGAAGCCACAGCTCCAGGGTGATCCAAAGCAGACCTCCCAATGTTTTAAAACACATACATCTTCCTGACTTACTGGGGATTTGGTTCTGGATGGGGGGGTGGAGGGGGGAGCAGTTACTGCACAATCCTCCCTAACAAAACTCACAGGGTGTTGTTGGATCTTTTCCTGGGGAGAGCCGGAGACTGGCTCGGAAACAGGCTCATGGAACCCACCCACACTGCTGGCTTTTCAGAGGGCCTCCTGGGTGTCAGGAGGTGCAGCGCTGGGCGTGTGGTGAGGAGATTACTGCCCCCATTTTGAGTGAAGAAACTGAGGTTCAGGGAGGGCTAATGATGAACCCTAAGTCATGTAGCTAGAAAAGGACGTATGTGGAATTTGAACCCAGGTCTCCCGACACTGCTTCCTTGGGACTGCGTCACAGCTACCTCCTTTGATGAAGAATACATTTAAATAACAGCCACTGAAACGACTGGAGTGCTTTTTAGGCATTGCCTTTTCTATTGCTTAGGTATGTTCCTGACATCTGAGGGGAGGCTGGTTCCTGGCTAGCCACTGGAAAGGAGGCCGCCTACACCAATGGCCACCCCTCTGGAGGAAATCCTAGTGACACTCCAATACCAATCCTTAGGACAACTGTCTTTCTGTTTACTTGGGCCCAGATCTGGCGCAGAAGTATTCATTCGTTCATTCAATATTTCATTCATACCAATATCCAATACTCATTCATTCAGTGAGCACCTAGCATGTGCCAGACATTGTTCTCTGCACTGGGGATACATCAGTGACAAAGATCCCTGCCCTCCTGGACCTTACATTCTAGCAGGGAGGAACAGACAATAATTAATGTCATTAATAAGTAAATGCTATTATTTGTTAGAAAGTAAGTGCTAAGGAAAAGGGGACTTTGGCAATAATGTCCTTGCAGGAATTACAACTTTAAATTCAGAGGTACCCACCTCTTTCCTAAAGAAGTTTGAGGCATATTTCTCACTGACCATAAGTAACAAGAACCAATGGCACTTCTCTGCTCCCACACATTCCTTAGAATTCTTATAAAGCTTGCTTGAAATGGTTTTGATAAGAAATGCCCCAACCTAGCATTTCTGTGTATTTTTAACATTTACACAGTTAGAAATTAACCAACACCTAGCTAGCTAACAACTGACTCAAACTTAAACACCTGACACCTGGCTTGTCTAAGTGAAACATGTGGGACTCACTGAAAATGTGTGTGTCCTTCAGGAAAGGTGCCAGGTGCAGAGAAAGGGCTCGTACAAGGTAGGTGAGGTGGACACTCACATAGTCACTTTTCAGGCCACGCTAAAACAGCTCCCAGAGACTCCTACTTATCTTCCAAACTCCAGCTCAAACGCCTTTCCTCTGTCAAACTTTCTAAGACCCTCAAGCTGAATGAACTGCCTGGTTTGCATCGCATGGTATTTTCCCCTACGCTGTGTTTTCCTAGGATACTGTCCATACCTCTCCCCATAAAAGGATCTTGGAGGGCCACCTACTTACACCAGGCACTGAGAATACAGAGTTGCATAAAATACAGCCCCTGCCTACTGTCCAAGGGGGAACAGACCTCAAAACAGAGCACAGAAGCAATGTACAGGGCTGCAGAGAGCTGTACAAGGTACCCTGAGACCCAAGAATTGGGACCCACTAATTTTCCCCGGAGAGTTTAGGAAACCTTTGTGGAGGAGATAACTCTTAAGTTGTCAAACCATGTTTCTGCTATGTGCTGGTTTGTTATTCCACTGGTCTGTGAGTTCCTCCAGGGCAGAGACACCCCCCTCGCCCAATCCCTGTTTGATTCATCTTTGCGTCCCAAAGCCTGCAGAGCATAGGAAATAATAAGTACTGTATACCCTTAAACAATACAGGGGTTAGGGGTACTGACCCCCTGTACAGCTGAAAATCTTTGTATAAGATTAACTCCTCTAAAACTTTACTACTCATAGCCTACTGTTGACTGGAAGCCTTACTGATAACATATGCCATCGATTAACACACATTTTGTATGTTGTATTATACACTCTATTTTTACAATAAAGAAAAATGTTATTAAAATCATAAGGAAGAGAAAATACATTTACAGTATTTATTGAAAAAAAAAATCCATGTATAAGTGGATCCACATAGTTAAAACAGTGTTGTTCAAGGGTCGACTGTAAATGGTTTCTGAATTGCTGGTAGGTAGTTTTGACATTTGCAAGTCTCATTTAAGGCAACAGAGACACAAGATTTGTGAATAGTCATTAATTAGGGTTTTATTAAAACTTCAACCTAAACTCAGGGGGAAAAAAACCAGGATCAGGACTTGGTGTTCCAGAATTTCCACTTGGCATTTAGCTTGGGCTCCCCTGGTTATGACATCATGGGGACATTTCAAAACTATTCATTATAGCTACAAAAGGTCGAACTTGGAGATGATTCTCAACCTAATTTCTAGAACAGAAGACCCCTGAGTAGGACTACAGGGCACAAGGGCAAAGTATTGAACAGATCATCAATACTTTGCACTTATATCATGGCCAGAAATCCCCTAAATAGTGAACGGGGCTCCAGGTCATTAGTAGTCTTGTCCAGGGTAACTTGACACAGTTCTGTCATTCCTAATGTCATCACACCAGTGACCTCAGATCTTGGCTAAAATGGCTGTTTGGGGCCCGCTCCTCTTTCTTTGGAAAGCAGTCATTTCCAGCAGCAGAGGGTTCTGTGATTCTTAGCATGAGACTTTCTCTACCAGGCCTCAACTGATGGTGTGATCCTAGTTATGCCATTTTGCCCCTCTGAGCCTCAGTCACCCCGCTTGTAAAAAGAGGATGAGCTATTTCATTAATACTTTAAGCTCTTTCTATTCAAATCTCCGTGAGTCTCCAAGAGGCCGCACGACTCTGGGCCACAGTCAGTCTTGTCCCATGGGGCCCAGGAATGCAGCCCTCACTCACTAAGTTCTTTCATACCCTGGGCTGTAACAAGCAGGTGCTTCTTCATCTTCAAACAGTCCCACTCCACAATTCTCTGAGGATGTTTTCTAATAAATGGAGAAAACTGGCTGAGTCAAGGTATAGTCAACCTTGAATGAGTCGTTAGTGAATCCTGAAATGCTAGTATTCTCTGAAAACAAGTGTGGGGAGGGAGAGTGGGGTAGGTTCTTTAAAATGAAGAGGACTTCTCTTCCTAATAACTAAAAGCTCTTGTTTCTTTTCTCACATATAGGAACCTTTGTTATAGCAAAGGAATCTAAGAGGGAAAAAGGAGGAAAGCACGAAAGAATGTTCTGAACATCGGTATTCTCTCAACAATGGCACGTGGGCCACTGAAGAAGGTGAGACTGTTTTAGATGGCACATGGGTGAACATTTTTATATTTTAAAAGTTATATATTTATTTTATTGTATATTTGAAAATATAAATAGCCCATATGTAAATTAGCAGTTTCATGAATAGTAAATGTAGATTTGAGTTGATTTAAGGAAAATATGAAACTAGTAAAAACGCAAGTGGTTCATAGATTTGGCAAAAATCATGCAGAAGGTTTGTGAAAGATTTAAGTTGGAGAAACACTGTTCCATTAAATCTAGAAATATTTAGGTTTATTATATCTTTTTTTTTTTTTGGAAAATGTAATCAACTGAATAAAAATCAAATTAGAAGACCCGAATAAGGACTAAGTTCAAAACTAATCTGAAATGTCTACTTTTTTTCGAGCTTTATTTATATGTATTTGTTGAAACACAACATTCTGCCGAGAATGGCCAGACATGGCAACATGACTGGGCCTCGTTTAGCCAAAGATAATTTTAAAAATAATGGCTTTGACAAGTTTTTGACTACTAAACATAGTGAAAATGACATATAACATCACGCCAAATAAACATCCAAATATCTATATGTAAAACTGAAAAATATTAGGATATACTCTTATCGTGTACGATGATCTGATATATTAGTCTACCCTAGCCCATTTTTCAAAATGCTGGTCGCAGAGCTCCTGAACAGATTTTATGGCCCACTAGTGGATCACACCCAGCAGACTGAACATTTCAGTTCTAAAAAACCAGCTTACAAGGTTCACCCACCACCAACTGACAAACCACAGCAAGAAGGAAAAGTCTCATTTGAAACACTGCAGACAGGATGCCTTTGAAGAAGAGAAAAGGCTCTTTTTATTTTTTTTTTTAAGAATTTAGGGAGAGCATTAATCCTCCTTTGGGGAGGGGAAAAGTTTGGTTTTTCTGGCAACCAGCCTTAACCTTCCCTGACAAGTAACCAAAATACTTTCTAAATGAAAATACTGTCTAAGGCACATAAATAAGCATGTCTTCCCCTCTCCCTCCTCGAGGGCCAGCACTGGTCCCAGGTTCCCCTGTCCCCTGGGTCTTAGGGAGATATTGGTAGTCTGGTCCCAATGCCAACAGGCACTGAAGGAGCATGTTCTACACCTGCTGATTCCATCTCCTGCCACCCTACTATGATTTTAAACCTGCCCTGGGGAGATTTCCTGCCTAAATTCTCTTTGTAGTCTTCAGGGAAAAGCCTGATAATTGGGCCTGGGAAAATGCTTGCAATTTCCTATAATTTGTCAAGATGTCAATCTTGAGCATTCAAATTTGTTAGGGTAATTGAAACCAGTTTTTTTTTTTTTTTTTTTTTTTAACGTGCATGGACTCCATCTGCACAGGCTCAAGATTGTTTTCAGAGTTGCTCAGGTCAATTTCTTTACAACCCCGTCAGCCACCAGACCACAGAGGTGCACATGAACTTCACTCATTCCACTCAGTGGTTCTGCAGGATTCCTGAAGCCTTCACAAAGGAGCTTTCTCAGCCCTGTTGTGACCAATGTCTAATATTAAGGGCACAAGCTTAAATTTAGTCTCTCTCTCCAACTCCTTCTTGGTCCTTGGAGGTACAGAGAGAGAAAAGGAAAGCATGAGAACCACCAAGAAAAGTGAGAGGGCATGGAGTAAGAAGGGGCTGGGCTTTGGATCTATATGCTCTAAGGGTCTTATGTTTATAATTCTACAGGCTCCTAGAACATCCAAGTTAGAATAAGGATGGTGATTTATAAAAACAAAACTTTTTGAAGTTGCTCTGTTAATTCAATCTCTATCAAAATCCCAATTATGTTTTTTTTTGTAGAAACAGAAAAATCCATCCTAAAATTCATGTGGAATCTCAAGGAACTCCAAAGAGCCAAAACAATCTTGAAAAGGAACAGAATTGGAGGTTTTACTACAAAACTTACTACAAAACTACAGTAATCAAATCAGTGTGGTACTGGCATACAGACGGACACATAGACCAAGGACCAGACTAGAGAGCCAAGAAATGAACCTTTGCATATATGGTCAAATGATTTTTAAGACTATTAAATGGGGTAAGGAGAGTATTTTCAACAAGTGGTGCTGGGAAAACTGGATATTTACATGCAAAAAAGTGAAGGTGGATTCTTATATCACATTAAAAAATTAACTCAAATGACTCAAAGACCCAAATGTAAAAGCTAAAGCTATAAAAAAACTCTTAGAAGAAAACAGGGCAAAAGCTTTGTAACACTGGATTTGGCAATGATTTCTTGGATATGACACCAAAATAGCATAGGCCCAAAAAGAAGACATATATAAGTTGGACTCTGTCAAAATTAAAAAAAAAACCATTGTATATCAAAGGACAATATCAACAGAGTGAAATGGCAACCTACAGAATGGGACAAAATACTTGCAAATCACATATATAATAAGGAATTGATATCCCAAATATAAAAAGAACTCCAATAACTCACAGTAACAACACAGTAACTTGATTAAAAAATAGGCAAATGACTTGAAGAGACATTTCTTCAAAGAAGATATATAAATGGCCAAAATACACACAGAAAGATGCTCATATTATTAACCATTGGGGAATGCAAATCAAAACCACAATGAGATACCACTTTATACACATTAGTATGGCTATTATTTAAGAAAAAAACAAGAACAACTAGAAAATAACAAGTGTTTTTTGAGTTTGTGGAGAAATTGGAACTCTTTGCACTGCTATAGGAATAAGTTCTTCAAAAAATTCAACGTAGAATATGATCAAGCAATTCCAATTCTGGATATGTACCCCAACAAAGTGAAAGCAGAGACTTAAATCCCATGTTCACAACGGCATTATTCACAACAGGTAAAAGGTGGAAGAACCCAAGTGTCCATCAGTGGATAAGCAATGAATATTATTTGGATAAATGAATAAACTAAATGTGGTGCATACATACAATGAAATGTTAATTCAGTCCTTAAAAGGAAGAAATTCCAACACATGCTATAACATGGATGAACCTTGAAGACATTATGCTAAGTGCAATGTAACAATCACGGAAGGACAAATACTGTATGACTCCACTTA
>NW_011889102.1:1185844-1192117 GCF_000151845.1 Pteropus vampyrus | reverse complement strand
TTTGTTTGTTTGTTTGTTTGTTTGTTTTAAACAAACTCTGGCAGGCAAACAAATTAGATCAAGTGGCTTCTTCCTCCTTAAACTGGCCATCACCAAAACTCTGGTCAAGCTGTTTACTCTAACTTGGATGCCTCATTGCACCCTTCATTACCTCACATCCATACCCAGCATTAGCCCCCAGTCTACCTTCCACGCCATCTCCTCCAGGAAACATGGGGAATTCCCAAACCGGAAGCCATCTCTGTTCATCTAAAGAGCCACAAGGCTCTGTCAGGGCTTCACTGGGGTCCCTGACACTTGCTGCCCTGCACTGTGGTTGCACTTAGCTTACCTACAAGAGTAGCTGATGTACTAATAGGTTCCCAGAAATGGTTGTTGGAAAAATCAAACAAATAAAAACTATTACCCACACTGGATCCAGCCATATGCCTCAAAATTAAAATCAGGTGTGTCTGGCTTTTCCCTCTTGGCTAATCGTACCAGTTGTTCTCTTTAAAGCTAAGTAAACTCAAAAGGCCAGAAACCTTGGTGATGATGTTTGTGATGCTTTTAATGCTTTTTCTTCTATGTACGGTGGAAATTTTGCTATAGCAGGTCACTGAAAAAGTCACGTACAAATACTCCAGTCTCTTGTGAGGGTGTGCCTCAAATCAATGTGCAGAATGTAAAAGTGCATTATTGTAACAGACTGAAGCCATCGATTTCCTGCATGAGCCACAAAGTTCCCAGTTTTCCTCAGTGACTTTTTCACCCCAGAGGAAGTAGGAAAGAGGCGGACAGCTGGAAATACAGTGTGTTTCTTTTTAATATATGACAAGGTAATTATTTTTCTTCAGTGGCTTATTGTGGATAAAACCAAATGAAACTATGGGTAATGAGGTCATTTGTTTCTCTGTTGGTAACTAAAGAGCAGTAAAAGAAAATCAGGAAGTGCTGTTTTCCTACGCAGTTTTCACTACATTTTCTCCAGTTTTACAAGGTATGTTTCCAAATTCCACTTAATGGCATAAAGAACTGGTAAAGCTAAACAAAGGTTAATTCGCCAGAAATATTAGTATACAGTTGGGTTTATGTTTGACCTTGTAATAGCACCTTAAAAAGAAAATAAATTCTTAAAATAGTGCTCTCCTTCCCATCCACCCTTTACCTCAATAGGTGTCCTACATATATTTTTTTTAAATCCTCCCACTCAGCTGGATAAGGAGACAAATCATTTGACTGCTGACATCTGAAGGAAGATACTTTTTAAAATAAAAAGTGTCCCTATTCTTTATCTTTCATTTCTTGAAGCCAGATCACCCTCGAAACACCTCCTTCCTCTCTCTTGAACTTATTTGTTCAAAATCCCAAGCAATATGTTTCAGGAGAAAGCTTTTGTTTTAATTGGTCAAGCCATTTCTCTATCTTGTACCATATATGGCTATGAGAAAGTACAAAACTGGCTGTAGAAAACCTTTTCCCTTTTTTCAAGGGTGTATAAAATTTCGGAGATTATAAATACTTTACAGGGGGCAAATCTCATTCTTGCAGGAGGTCACTGTCCACAGCTAACAGCTCTTTGGCAGAGTGCAGTGGTTGGACGCTATTGTAAATACATCCCTCTAAGGTACAGTTAAGGAATTCTGCAGGCCCCCTTCTCTAAGATACCAGTTCAATCTTTCTGCTTTTTCCTGGGTCAAAGGACTGACACTCCAAAATAGAAACCTACAAACCAGTAGTAAACCAAAATGCTTTCCACGGAACAACACGAACAGGTAGTAAAAGAGGGGAGGGGTTCTAGGTTCACGTACGTTTGGAAAACAGAGGGTGCTTTATTGCGCTTCACAGATCGCATTCTTTACAAATTGAAAACAAAACGCTCCACTAGCCAAAAGATTACGAAGTGCTTTATTGGCAGTGGTCTGGAACCGAACCTACAATATCTTCAAGGCATGCCTGTAGTAGTCAGTTTTCTCACCTGCAGGACTTCTCAGAGCTTTTAATGTGCTTACTTGCCCTGGGAATATCCAAAATGATGATGGGATGGTGTGATTCCTAAATGTATTTTTGCCATAGGACTGATTTTATGGAATAACTTAAGGAAAAAGCCTATTCTGGGATGTATCTTGGTAAACACTGCCTGAATGAAAGGGGCAGAAAATGGTCACAAAACTCAAATCAGATAAGATAGCTGTTCAACAGGTAACAGTCACTAACCAGGAGGGCTATGCAAAGGAGGAGAAAGATGTACCTTTTTCTTCCTGTAATCTAATAGACTGTGGAATGCTTTCATGATATGCATTTTGGGCATTAAACATTCTTAATGTGTACCTGTTCCCTTTTAAAAGGATTAGTAGAAGGTTCTTCACTAAAGCCAAAGATTACATGAAAACAGGAAGCAGAAGTCATGGCTGCACAGTGATATGCCTAAAAAGATTTCTATCAACACTTAGGCTCACTGTGACTCAGGCCTGGGACGTGGTAGCCATAAAAACCGATGTTTTCTTGGCCTGTATTGATACAGGAATGATATTTAGAACAAGGGAGGCGAGGATCTTACCCTGCTATGCACAGCTCAGATCAGAGCTAGAATGGTTGGAAGTGCTCAGAATTTTGGACTTGGAAAAGCTACTTAGAGATCCACTATTTTAAGTCACTCATTTCCCCAAAAGAGAACAGAGCCTTAGGCAGGTAGTGACTACTCCAAAGTCTTGTAATCAGAAAATTCCACAGCTGTTGTCGAGCTTAGGACTCTGGAGCTTTTAAATAAATAAAACAGCTCTGCTGGCCTTACCTGAAAACCTACTAATTCAGAATCTCTAGGGATGGACCCAAGCAGCTGGAGTTTTAGCTAGCTTCCTAAGTGGCGGTCCCCCATACTGAAATTCAAAATCCAGGCATTAAAGAATTCGAGTTTTACAACAACATACTGAGAAATTGTGGTATGACCAGAATAAGGACTAGCATCTGAGGATGACCTTAAACCACTCTTGGTGAGAAGCCGAAATGATTGAGACATTCAGCTTGCGGAAGAGAGGACTTAGGAGAAGGCGACAGTGGAATAACTTTATCACCAAGATGGCTTGCCTTTCCCTTTGGTTTTTCTACCCCAAACAACAACAAAAGCAGGCCCATGGCTCAGATATGTTCTGAACAAGAGTATGTGGACAGCCCAGGAGGGAAGCAGGGGTGAGGAAGGGAATGTTCATAGCAACTCTGGACAAGAGGAGTTAAGCCAACCCATTTTTATGTTCTCTGCTTCACTTTTACCAGAGCAGCTCTCTTTACATGTTTTATTTGACAAAAGGTTTCCATGGGGAAAAAAAAAAACCTGTGATATTAATAATTATATATTAATAAGAATAGCCAACATTTACGGAACCTGGACTTTGCTCCAGACACTATACTAAAAAGCATTTTTATTGTATCAACTTTCTTCATTTTCAGGATAAATCTACTGAGGTTGGTAATTATGATTCCACTTCACCAATGAGGAAACTGAGGCACGGGGCTTCAGTAGGTTACCCAAGATCAAACAGACTAGTGCCAGACAACTTTATCTCGAGTCACACTTTAGCTGCACTCTTAGTCTGCCCCAACTGGAGAAGAGACAATGAACTGGACTCTCAAAGCATGTGCTCCTCTCTCGGTACAAGATACAGTACTTTCATCAAGTCTTCTGTCAACAGTTTTCAGAGACTCTACAGTAAAGTTCTCTGACCTTTAACTCCTTCCCTGAGGAAAAAGAGAATTTTTCCCTCCAGGAGGTTCTTTTTAAAAATGGGACTGTCAAACATTGAGCAATAATTTAAGTATGGTTTTTGTTCTTCAAAATGTAGGATGCTGGCAAAATGTAATCTTTCTGCTGTTATTTTTTCTGCCAATCAAAATCAGAAGCCAACCAAAGAACTAACTTATTATATTCCTCTGGGGAAATCAATGCAGAAACTGAGAGCTGAATTGGACTATTATTCACTATCTATGATTATGTTATGCCAAATGTGCAGGAACAGAAGAAAAAAAGAAGCAGTCATTTATCCTGATTCTGCCAAGTGTGCAGACACTTGGTATCAGGTAGATCAAATAATTTCAGGGCTTCATGAATGTCACTGATCTACCACAGCTGTACCAGACTTTTGAACTTTTTCACCTGACAGTTGTCTTCTTAATGAAAAAGCAGAACTTTTCTTCTGAAAAAACAAAATACACCAAGGTAGAAAACACCCCTAGAGACTGCTCACAGGCTTTACTCACCCAAATCAGGAAGCAATTTCCTCCAGGTGCCTGTTTTGTTTTATGCAACAGGCCTGGCTGTGACAAGTTGGGGGTAGATTGAGTTTTGTAAATGGAGCATTCACCCTAGTAACTCTTCTGTAAGGCTAAGACATCTTTTGAAAACAAGATAATCACGATGAGGTGGGACGAATGCCAAGGTCATTGTCTTACTTCGCTATGTGCTACTCATGTCACCTGTAGAATCACGCAATCACAGAATTTTGTAGATGGGTTCAAGTCTAACTGAATCGCTTGGTAACTTGGAATTACTGAGTCCAGCTGAGCTGCAGTTTATTCATAAGAAGAAAAAAAAAAACTAACACCAATAACTACCATCTGCTGAGTGCCAACCATGTGCCAGGCACTGTACTATACTGAGCGCTTTAAATAACTTCATTTAATAAATTTGTTTAATTAATGATTTCATTAATTCACACATAAGCATTTTATGAAGTGAATTCACTGCAGCACATCTCACCCAAGGCCATGGCTAGGAACGGGTAGAGCAAGACTTTGAACACTAAAGTTCATGCTCTTGAGCCATGGACTCCACTAAATGGAGCAAAGCTTTCTTCCTTCACCATGAGGAGCAAAGGAGTAATGATGGGAGAGGATCCTGCGAAATCTCTCCATACAGATTTTCATTTCCCCTACTAATATTGAGCTTTCTTCAAGTGAGGTATAGCTGTAGCAAATATTAGTGGAATTGTCTTCCATAAGCAGAGTGGGGCCAGGGGACACCCTAAAAGCTGTCTCTGACCCAGTTCTATAGAGGAAGACACAACTGCCCTTCCTGAGGCCCTGTGCATTCTAAAGTACCCAGGTTTCACAAGTAGCTCCCCGTGGCCCTACCCAGGCAGACTATAGGTCACTGGCAAGCTTTCCTTACTCCTCTCTGAACTAGGGCCCCGTGTGCCTCATCCACCTCACCAGGCTCACTGGAGGCAGCCCAGTTAACGCACAGCTCTCGCTGTCTGCCACAATGACTCAGACACTCCTGGCAACATCTGTTCTGTTTCGGTACGACTCAAAGGGCTCTTCACATGAGTGCTGGTGAAAAGGGATTCAAGTAGCTTCTCACCCATATGCAGGGCTATGAGGTATAATGTGGAAACCAGGCTCGCTCGCGAACCAGCTTCAAGGTTTTAATGCACACTTACACATGCCAAAGCTTATTAAATGTCGTTCCAGGGGATCTTTGTCATCTTGAATAATGAATTCTGGAGGCACAGTAACCAGGGATGTGACTGAGGCTAAAAGTTATTTGGCAACGTTTCTTCTTGGAATCCTAAAACAACTACAACATTTACTGTTTGTTCCTCCGTCCATCCTATCCCATCCCTCCAACATTTTTGACAATTGTATTCCAAGTACTCTCCCAGGTACTGGAGATACAGCAATGAATATCTGGTCTACACCTTTAAGGGGTTCTAAGTCTTGTGGGTAAGACAGATCATAAAGCAGAAGTAACAACAAAGTGTGAAATTTGTGATTGTGGAATGTTTATGGAGCTGTGGATCACAAAGTGGGTTACCTAATTCAGTCTGGGAGCAAGGAGGAGTCAAGAAAGTCATTCAAGCCATATTCTACCACCCCTGCGTGGAACTTTTAAAACTTAATTATTTACATAAATATTAAAAGGAAATAAAGTGTCTAGGCACCCAAACCTAGGGATTAAAATCAAACTCAGAAGAACAAATTATATAGGTTCTCCACTTGATCAGAGTAAAATCTGGTAAGCCAAACATATTCATGATACTAATCACAACCAGGAATTCTGGGGGCATATCCATTGCATCCAGGCATAATGAAAAATAGGACACATAACTCAATCAGAATGTTATTTTTCCCTGCTCACCCAGCACACATATATTCTCTTCATTCAGGGCATGTACTGGATTTATTTCCACAATAAAGGATCCTTACAAGTCACCTCCCAGTCCGGGTTGGAAAAAAACAGGCCAGCAGACTTGATTCTTTCATTCTTTCCCAAATCTGGCTGACAAGCCAAAAGCAAAG
>NW_011889102.1:1173527-1184774 GCF_000151845.1 Pteropus vampyrus | reverse complement strand
CCAAGAGCGGGAAGGTCTTTGCATGTATCTGGGCTGGTTAGTACAGGTCGGACAGAGCTGATCTCTTAGGTACACCAACATCACCTGTATCTGTATCAAGGGCCAGTCATGCATCTCTTCCTCCTGGCCTTAGTTTGTTCTCCTTTACCTTGCACAGCACCCTCACTTCTCAATCTCATTTCTCCCTGTCAGGGTCACAGCCCAATTCATCCTGTTCTCATCTCCCCATCCTCTGCCCTTCATAGGTCTTAGCCCTTGTGCTTCCTGCAGACCTTCAGTTTCAACAGACTTAGCTGACTATAAGTATGTATTTCCTCCTCTAGGACAGAAGTCAGCAAACCTGGTCCTGGAGGCCAAATTCGGCCCACCACACATTTTTGTAAATAAAGTTTTACTGGAACACAGCCATGCTCATTCATTTATGTATAGCTACTTTCTCACTACAGTAGTAGAACAGAGTAGTTGCAACAGAGACCTTACGGCCTACAAAGCCCAAAATATGTATCATCCAGCTATTTAGGAGACAGTTTGCCAATGCTTGCTCTGTAATATTAACTCCTTGAGGCCAGGGGCTTTGCTTTATTCATTGTCTTATTTCTGGTACCTGATACGGGATAAATGTTGCTTAAGAGGGTGAATGCATGGATGAGGGTTAGATAAACATCATTAGGTCTGGAACCTAATACAATGGTTATTGCAGAAATGATCATTAGAAATGCTTTAAACAACTGGAAAAAGATAAGCTAGCTAACAGTATTTTCTAGTTAAGCCAGTTAACAGCAACGAAAATTTTTATGCTTTCATGCACATTGATTTGTGTTTTCTTAAAAGCATATGATTCCATTTTTTTTCCTTAGTAAATTTGGGTCTAACTGAAAACTCTGACGCTTTAGGCAGCATCCCTGAACATTAGTATCCATTACTAACAATCACAGATACAGCTTCAGATGTTATTTGGAAATAGGCTTTCTTGAGGAAACAGAGTCTAACCTAAAACATAAAAGAGGAATTAGAAACTTGGTGTGAAGAAGAATGAGGAATGAGGACAGCAGAAAGCATTTCAAACAAAGAGCAGCACTGACATAGACTGGATGTGTGAGAGAATCCATCCTGTGCATGAAACTGCTAACTACTACATACGGCAGAAGCTATAGGAGAGAAGGCAGGCCAGCTCACAGGAGTTCTGAAGGCCAAGGCAGTGCACTTACCGCCTCCAAATGGTCAAACGGAGAGATGGGAATCAAGTGTTCCAAGGTCCATGTTCTAGAGGTTCATTTGACTATAAGTTTCTCCTTCTCAATGAAAGTAATTTTCTTCTTTATGAAATATCAGACAACTTCTGACTGGGAATATCCCACCTACCAAAAACTAAGCCCCTGCTGGACTCCATGAAACCACTGTCATGGCTGGGAGAAAGGCAACACTCCATAAATATGCATGGAATGAATACACTGAATTGGTGCAGCAAAACTAAGTACCGTCTTTGAGTTAAAATGAATTATTAACTGGAGGTAGTCAGCTACCAACCTTTGGGGATGGAGGAATGTGAAAAATCAATATGATTTTAACAGCTGGTATGAGAGCTCCCCTTAGAAGCTTTGTTTAGGAAATATCTTGGGTACAGACCGCTCCAAGTCCCCAAGGCTGTTGGGGACGTGGTCTGGAAGGAAACAAGAAAACAGATAAATCGCTCTACACAAGAGGGAGAGAGGAGGAGGACACTGAACAATACAGTAGAAAGCTGAAATTTTAAAAACAAAACAAAATGTGGCCTCTGGGAAATTCTCAGTGGCAGGAAGTGGAAGACTTTCAAGAACAGGAACATTCAACATTTGATTTTAAATCGTTTGTATTGCAACACTGTAAGGCTCCGAGGCCCTAAATTGTCAGGAAAAATCTCCTGTGCCCAAAGCCTATGTCATTCTTTCGAGGAGAGAATGAGTTCCAGCAGTTCCAGTTCTGATTTATAAGATTCGCCGATTTCTGTGGTGTAAATACTCCTAACATGGCAGATTTTGAGCTACCAATGTGACAACAGCAATCTTTCAAAACTCAATAAAAATTTTAAAATTGGCTTTCATGCGCTGCTATAGGCTGGCTCAGGGAGTCCACAGCTGGTATCTAGGTTAAAGGCAGTTTCCAGGGATGAAGTCCTTGTTTTGTCTTTGACAAGAAGAAGTTTTATCCAGAGTTACATTAGCTTTTGGAGACCAGGCAATACCCATGGGAGGGGAAGGAAGGCAAAGAGATAAGAAAGGCACAGAGGTGGGCGCATTCCATTAGGGAGCCACCATGTGATCAGGGAACATTAAGGCTGAAAGGAAGCACTCAGGACAGCTAGTGTGACGCCCTTTCTGAAAGAGGAGGAACCTGAGGCCCACAGAGCATGCTTACTGCTCAAGGTCATTCTTGAAATTAGCAGTAGATCTGGAACTAGAGCTGCGGCTTCCTGCCTCCCTCATGCCTCAAAGTCCTCTTAGGGAAAAGCGGCACAAACTTAACTTGCAACCAGGCAAGAGCATACACAGGCAGCTCTGGCTAAAATTTCATATTTTACTAGCTTACCATTTGGAGAATTTCTGACCCTCTCTGTATGAAGGGAAAGAGCTCTGCCAGGGATTTGTATGAGCTTAAGAAAACCAGCTGACAGGACAAGGAGGTCCAACTAGGGTAGCCAGCAGCAAAGGAATGAGCGGACAGACTTCTCCAAGAATTTCCAAGGATGTGGGTGGAAGCAGCGGGCTGATGGGATATTCCTGACCATGAAAGGATCCCCTACACCCACGCTGATTGGCAGGAAATATGAAGGGCAGAAAAGGGAGGCCCTTTTATGTTCTTCATAAGTCCCCAAACACACACATACAAAATGAACCAAAGCAATGCCTCTCTCTCATTCAAAAGAGGATCAAATTAGGCATCCTAAATGTTTTTCAAATGATTTCTAGCCTGGTTATATTACAGAAAACAGGGCAGAGTGATTCAAACCTGCTGTCAATACAGAAGGAAGGAAAGAAAAATGCCAGCTATTCTGCAGCTGTCCAGCCAGAATCCTGGAGGAGCTGCTTTCATGACAACTCTGATGCACAGACACAAGCCAACTTCCAGAGCAGGAATTAAACCAAATAAACCTGAAGGATATCAGTTTAGGAGGCAAGTCTTTAAATAGCAGCCAGGAATGTATGAGTTCCCTTGGACAACTCAGATTACATGCCCTGTCCCTGCCTTTAGTAAAACTATGCACTGAAAATGTCTGTTTAATATAGTTTCTCTCGGAGTTGCCAATAAGTTTTCAGCTCATGGAAGCCAGTCTGGATGCAAATATGCTGGATGAGCAAATGTACCAAATGATGCTCCTTGGAGGGGCAGACAGGGTACAGAGAGAAATAATACACAGGCAGGCACTGTCCCTAAGAAAAATTTTCCAGAGTTAGGAAGAGACATACCCACAGGGCCATGCTCCCAAGGATGAAGATTTCTAGTTAAACTCATGTGATGGTCTGCCTAAAGATGGACATTTGAAATGGACTCTGAAGGTGCATTCATTCCTCCAATAGATGTCTATTCTGTGACCGGTTATAGGGACACAAACATCAGTGTGACCAGTCTCACGGAGTAGATAAGGAGAGTCAGGCATTTGAAAATATTATATTTAAACACATTTTTTTTTGTTTCATTTAATCAACATTTTAGTAACCAGCAGCATAGACATTAAAGTCCAAATGTGATTAGGTGGAATACAAACATCTACTCAAAGCTGCGGGTGTTTGAAAGCAGAGCAGCTTTTTTCAAGAGATACAGAAATGCATGAGAATCATTTTTTTCCTTTTTCTTTTTGCATTTTTTCTGCAAATGAAGAGGGAAAAATGTCCCAGATCTAAATTCCATTTCTACTTTTTCTATTTCAAAACCATTGGCCTTAGCCCATCCTGCTTTTGAGAGTTCACTAATCTTGATTTAATGAGATAAAGTTAAGGAATTACTACCAAACACAGACATTTTGCTTAAAAATTAGAAAGTAAACACCAAAAGAAGTTACTGGGTGGAGCTCTAACCTCGCGATATCTCAACAATAAAATTCCTAAAACCCATCATTTCACTTATGAAAACTGATCGCCACAGTCACTGCAGGAGTTATCACAAAGGCAGAAATGCCTTTTGCTAAGAGACACTGAAACTTATTGAGATTTAACTGGGCCCAAGACTTCACCACCAGAGCTGTCAGGTTCCTTATGTCTACTAATAAACCTGTCACTGGATCATGGTGGGCCTTCCCTTTGACGGTAAGCCCACCACCAAGTCAGCAAAGCAACTCGGGTGAAACTTTTTGAGTCTCTCCACCCCGAGTGCCGCTTTGACCCCAGGCTGGGGTCTCTCACTCCACAATGGATTTCTGCCCTGACTGGTCTGTGCAGGCACACTAGGTCATTCAAGGGATTCTAGTACCAATTCCAATGTGTGCGGGATTGTGGGGTGGCGGGGAGTGCCCCGCATTCCCAAGCAATTCTCCGTCACCAGTTGGGTATCCTACAATTCAACTCAATTCTGACACTATCTACCTGGCTGTCACCCGGGCTTCTGACTGACCGGCTATAGAATGGAGGTTCCCACCGGTTTCTCCTTGGGTTCAATTCGTTTTGCTGGAATGACTCACAGAACTCAGAGAAATATTTTACTTACTAGGTTCCCAGTTTATTATAAAGGAACAGTCAGAACAGATGCACAGGGCAAGGTATGGGCAAAGGGTAAGGAGCTTCCATGCTCTGCACTCTCCCCACATCTCCATGTGTTCAACAACCTGGATGCTCTCTGAACCCAGTCCCTTTGAGTTTTTATAAAGCCTTCATTACATATGCATGATAGATTAAACCATTGGCCACCGGTGGCTGAACACAATCCCCAGCCCCTCTCCCCTCCTGGGAAGCCAGGGGGTGGGACTGAAAGTTCCAACACTCTAATCACAAGGTTGGCTCCACTGGCAATCAGTCCCCACCCTTAGGTGCCTTCCAAAAGTTATTAACACACCACAAGACTCCTCTCTGTCACGTACCATTTAGGAAATTCCAAGAGTTTTAGGAGCCCTATGCTAAAAATGGGGATGAAGACCAAATATATACGTCTTATTAGAAATCACAATATTACCGTCAACCACTGTCCAAGGCCAATTTGGAATTATCTAAGGGTTCTGAGTGAGACAACTGGGCAGAACACTAAACAGACTGAGGAAACCTGGGTTCTAATCCCATTTCGGCCACCATCTGTTCTTTCAGGAAGGATTTACTGAACATGACGAAATGCTCCCCGTGTTCGGGAACTCAAAGTCTAACACTAATTTGCTGGGTAGAATTGAGAAAGTCACTCTGCCTGCTTCAGACAGACACATGCACATACTCAATTTTCATTTCCTGATTATGCCATGCTCTCTCTCAAGCCCTAGTCTTTGGTCACGTTCTCTCTGTCTAGAATATTCTTTCTTTCTTCTCCAAAGCTAATTCACCACTCATCTGATGTTTGCTGGTTTTGTTCATAGCTCTATCTCCAGCGGTTTGTATGGCACCTGACACAAAAGAAGGGTGTAATGATTAGAGAATTTAGTCAAAAATTAGCTTCTAGGATAGTATGATGGTTAAAAGCAAAATACTGGCTTTGGAATCATGCAGATTCTAGTTCGAATTTAAACTCTGGCCCTTGACAGCTGTATGATGTAGGTAACTTATTTAACCACTCTGAGCCTCAGTTTCCCTATCTGTAAAATAGAGAAGATACTACTAACACCCGCTGGTAATGGTATGAAGGAGTAAATAAGGCTATGCATGCAAGGTACCTGAAGCACCTCCAGGCATATAAGAATTCCTCGATAACCAGCAGCTTCTATTACCATTATCTTTATTATTATTGTAACAATGTCCTTTCCTGTTCACAGCTCATCACTTCACCTACATTGCAAAGCAGGCCTTAAAGTTATTTATGAAGCAGGCATTTACAACATCTGCTTGCTGACACAGGTAAGGCTTTATGACAGGGATGAAGAGGAGGAAGATGACTGTAGCAATTACTTCTTCTGATGTGACTGACATGTGACCCTCTGACAGGCCTTTGTTTTCCAAAAGCCCATAAAAGAAGTGAGAGAACAAAAAGACCAGCTCAAGTCTGCTCCTGAGGAAGTGCACTCCCCAGAGACTCCACAGGATCCCCTGACCACAAACCACGAGGAAAAAAAACAAAACAAAACGGCAAGATGCTTTACAACCCGGAATCTCCTCCTTGCCCCTTGGGAATCTGCTTGTTGAGGGCATGGAAAGCTGTTTCTGGGCATTAGATCAATTGACAACCCAAAGCTACAATCTGTATTTATCTGGATCAAAAGCAAAAATATAAATATCTCGGCTATTACTTAAAATTCCCAGACCAGCACTAAAGGCTCCCTACAGTGTGGCTCCAGAGGGGACTGGCATGCAGTCCATTACCTGCCTATAAGCTCTGTTTACGGTTTGGGGCTCTCCTGGAACTGAGGCCGCTCCTGGAATTGGGTTCCCAGAAAGAGGAGGCACGTTCTCTATCCCAGGAACTATACCATCTGGACTGGATTAAAGTTAAATAGATAAAGGGAAAAGAGGACCAGAAATTTTCTTCTTTGCTACCCTTGAGGCAAAGGCAATACCTTCATTTTATTGAGGGGACACTGAGGCCCCGGGAGGGAGAGACACTTAGCCAGGTACCCTAAGGGCGGGGGCAGAGCTGAGGTTGGAACACTGACTTGAAGATGGCTTGAAAGCACGTCATTTTTTAAAGCTACCTTGAGATATAATTCACATATCATAACATTCATCCATTTAAAGTGCATAATTCAATGGTTTTAGTGCAATGATCACCGAGATCTAATTTTAAAACAGTAGAGCAAAAAAGAAACTATAGCCATTAGTAGTCACTCCCTATATCCTGCTCTACACCCCCAGCCTGACCCTACTCCTGGCAACCAGTAATCTACTTTCTGTCACTATAGATTTGCCTGCTCTGGATATTTCATATAAATGGACTCATATAATATTTGGTCGTTTGTGACTAGGAAGCCATTTTTTAATGGCAGACTGTAGCAGCAGACCTCCTGGTTGCTCACTTGGATGATGATCCAGAGCTGTGCTGTCAAATACAGTAGGCGCTAGCTGAGTGTAGCTATTCAAATTAACGTTGACTGTATTAAAAATTCAGTTCCTCATTCTTACCAGCCACATTTCAAGTGCTTAACAGCCACATAGAGCTAGTGGCTATCGCATTAGACAGCACAGATATAGAATATTACTATCACTGCAGAAAGCTCTGTTGGATAGTGGTAACCCACAGGACACAGAGGCGTTTGTGTATTAACACAGACCTGCTCTCTGCTCCTTCTGGAAGCTACCTTCACAGATGGAGAGTGAGAGCCAGGAACAGCTCCAGGCAGGAGGGTGGGAGGGGCGGATGGAGGGAGTGAGTGGTGGGCCAGTTGGAGCCAACCCATTCCTCCCACCCTTCCCATCCCTACCTCAGTGTTACTCTCAGTGCCAGGGAGCTTCCCCTCCCCCCTCCCCCCAGACCTGAAAAGCTCTCTGTTTAGTTAAGCTCATCCAAAAGGCAGATATGCCAAAGCCTTTGGAAGCACTTCAAGGAATCCAGCCTCTACCTCAGCCCTTTGATGATTTCTAAAGCGTTTCATGCCAGAAGGTGATCTGAGGGGCTCCTTAATGAGACTGAACAGTCATGATCAGTTTCCGGCCAGCAGTGGCTACTCTGATTGCCAAAACGTGACCACTCCGGCTGACCGACACTCCAAGGCTGGAGTCATGGCATCCTGGCATGTTCAGACAGAAGTAAACTCAGAAATCACCACACCCAGTGTTGGTCATCCACCCCTTTCCTTGGGCTGTACATTAGTTCAGCTACAATGCCTTTCTCTTATTAGCCAAAGATGCATCAGTCACCAGCTCCAAATAGTAGGGCAGTAGGTTATTTCAAATTGTGGATTTGGATGCATTAATATGATCGGAGAGGCCAGAGTGAAGGATAATGGACCAACAAAAGGATAAATAGAACCACATTCAGAAAAAAAAAAAAAATCTTTTACTAATCAAAGCGTCCTTTGTTCCAAAACACTGGGCAAAAATCATCAATCATGGCCTTTTAAAGTTGTTTTAAAGGAATATAATTAAGTTGGATAATATTCTATTGTTTAAAACTCTGCTGAAAGATATATCTTCTTTCTTCTACTTTAGTAGCCAATTCATTATTTTTTTTTTAAAAAAAGGACAACCTAACAAATGCCTCTTCCAATATGTTTGCTTGTCTAAATCAATACTTTTATCTTGAATTCTCCCTCCCTCAATGAGTGGCAGTGGGGGGATTTAAAGAATCAATCGATTAAATTTCTAAGATACAGGAACAAAAGATAACAAGGTGGATGGATAGTTACCAAGCTATCGTAAGTGTTCATTTGCTAATAAGCTATTCTTTTAGTGAAGGTGACTCTATGTTTCTTGATCCTTTGGTTTTCAAAGACATTCTTCACCATCCTTTATCTACAAGAGACATAGCTAAACAGGATGAGGTGATTATGTGGATACTTTCGACTTCTGATTCGAAGCAACACACCAGGAGTGGAAAACTGGTTCTTTGGGGTTCTCAGTTCAGCTGCTGTGACTACTCTGCCCCTTGTAGTCATTTCTGACTTTATATACTCATGAATTCATGCATTCAACAGACATTACATACATAATTCAGGATGTTTTTTTCCCCATATGTTTCATCTCATGTCGTCTTCAAATTAAGGTTCATGCTATTCTCATTTCCATCTTAGAACTGAGGAATTGGAAGTTCAGAGATGTTAAATAATCCATCAAAGTCATAGGACCATCAAGCAGAATTGCTGGGACCAGACTCCCGGGGTCCTGAACCCCAGTCTGGTATTCAGACCATCTTCTTCACATGACAACTTGTCCCAGTTGGTATGGAAAAGAAAAAGCAGAGAAGCCTGGCTATCTGAGGACCAAGGATCCCAAAGACATGAGAATAAGCTTAAGCAGAGCCAGAGCTGTTTTGCAGGATGCTGCTTTCATGGGTAGTTCCTATTTTGGCCAAAGCGGGACTCATAAAGCAAGCAGGGCTGGTGCCCCCTCAATGAATGGCACGTGTCTGCTAGTCAGAGAGAACTTCCGTGGACTGGCGTAACCAAGGAGGCTTCAGCCACTTTTCCACCAAGAATTCTTGGGACTAGATGCTCCCATACATACTTATAGGAAACTACAAGTAGGTTGCAGCTTACTTTTTATGAGCTCAGTATTCTCATTTTCATGTGACTGCAATGAGAACAACTACCTTGAAAAGTGAAATCAATTAATCAATACACATTTATTGGGTCCAATTTATACATTGTGGTAGACCGATTGCAAAAACGACCCTAAGTCTCCACCCCTCTCTGTATCGCATATGCTTTGCAATGGGACTTTGCAGCATCTCCCTTAGTAGGTAAATGTTTCCCACTCTCATGCGTCTGGGCAGGCCATGTGACTTGCTTTGTCCAACAGAATGAAGCAGAAGAGAACTGAAGTCTCCTTTCAGAGCTCAGGCCTTGAAGGGCCTTTTACATTTTAAACCTCTGTCTTGGAACGTATCCACTATGAAAACAGCCTCGACTAGCCTGCTGGAAGATGAAAGATGGAGTAAGGAAAGCTGGGCTGTCTCAGCCAAGGCTAGTACAGAGCAGCTAACATGCAGTCGACCACCCAGATGATATCAGACCTACGAGCAAGAGCAATCAAGATCACCCAAGCCTGGCACACCTCAGCAGGGCAATCCCATCAACCTGTAGGCTTGTGTGAAACAATAAACAGCTATTATTTAAAACCATAATTTTTAGGACCTGGGGAGATAAGAAAGATCAAAACCCACTTTACCAACCTTATCAAGGTTGGAGGGTTCAGAAAAAGGTTAGGTCCCACAAGTTTCACTATTATTTACTATTTCCTAGGTAGTGACAGGTTTGAAGATGCTGTAGGGGACAAAATCACGACTTCTGATAAAGGGTCTGAGACTGAGATGGCTCAGAATTTGGCTAAAGAGCAAAAGCTTAGAGTCAGGCAATTCAGGTTTAGAATCCTCGCCCTTCTGTGTATGTCCTATGTGAAAAAGTCACTCTCCCTCACTGGTACTGACTCAGAATAAGATGAACTTGATAAGAGGTTTCTGGCTCCCTCAGAAGGCATATTACTGAAGGGCCAGAGCCTCATTCAAACACGAACAAGAGAACAGAATGAGTCTACAGTGCATAGGAATCTTTACAAATAGGGTCCAGTTTCTTCCCTATAAAGTGGGCTCTCTCCCTGGTTTTCCCTAATGAATGTTGCTCCCTAGAGCATATATGTGAAATGGATTTTTAAAAATAATTCTGGGCTTCCTGGCCAAGATGGCAGAGTAGGTAAACTCTTTGCTCACCTCCTTCCATGACCACATCAAACTTACAACTAAACTACAAAACAATCGTCATTGAGAAGTGCCTCAAGTCTAGCTACATAGGAGTCCTATAACTAAGGCTATACAGAAGAAGCCAATTCAAGACTGAGGTGAGGTGGAGAGGCAGAATGGGCTGGTCTCAATCCCATCTGTGGCAGTTAAAAATCAGGGATATATCTTGGCTGCAGAGGTCCCCACTGAGGAGTGAGGGATCCCAGCCTCACACCAGACTCCCCAGCTCAGGGTTCTAGGGATGAGAAGAGAAGTCACCATAACTTCTGGCTATGAAAATCAGTGGAGATTGTGCCTGAGGGAGATGAAAGATGGCTGGAGTCTTAGGTCTACCTCTAAAAGGGCTCATGCACAAACTTACTCACTGAAGGACTCACTCGCTCTGAGCTCCAGCTCTGGGGAAGCAGCTCGAAAGGCACCAGGGAGAGTATGTTGGCCCTGGAGCCTCTTGAGAAGGACTGTGGTACAGACCAAAGTCAGCCACTACCTGTGCCCTATGGGGGCCACTTGGTATGAGCTACAAAGTGATCTGCAGGTGGTTGCCACTTGTGCTGGGCTTGGAGGTGCTCAATAGAGAGAGTAACTCAATTGTCTGGCTTCAGGGCAAGGGCTGGAGGGGCAGCTTTCTCCCAGACAGAAGTGCTGGCAGAAGCCATTGTTCCTTTGTTGAGCCTTCCCCACTACCTAGCCTGCACATACAAGTGGGCGCTATATCTGAGTCTCCATCAACATGGCTAACACTGTTCGACCTGCCCC
>NW_011889102.1:1171308-1173312 GCF_000151845.1 Pteropus vampyrus | reverse complement strand
ACCTCTTGCTGAGCAGCCCCAAGTCTGGCACTAGCAGTAGCCAGCCTCGGTCCATAGCTTAGCTTCTTCCAGGCACCTCCAAGCCCAGCACAAGTGGCAACCACCTGCAGATCACTTTGTAGCTCATACCAAGTGGCCCCCATAGGGCACAGGTAGCAGCTGACTTTGGTCTGTACCACAGTCCTTCTCAAGAGGCTCCAGGGCCAACATACCTCAGTGGCTAGCTTCAGACCACACCAGAGCATCATCCAACCACCTCCACAAACAACGCACCCAAAGGGCAGACTGGGGAGGCACCAGAGCCCTGCTATAGCGAATCCTGCTCTGCACGGTCAGCCCTTGCACAACAGCTCCTCTACTGGAATCACTGGCCAGTCCTCACAACCAATCAGCCTGAGCATCAATCCCTCTCACCGATGTGCCAACAACAACCAAGGCTCAACTACAACAGGAGGGCACACGCAACCCACACAAGGAACACACCTGGAGCATCCAGCTCAGGTGACCAGGGAGACTTTGCCACTGGGCCCCACAGAACACCTACCAAAAAAGGCGACCTTACCAAGATCAGGAAACATAGAAGCTCTATCTAATACATAGAAACAGAGGCAGCTGAAATGAGGAGACAAAGAAACATTTCCCCAATGAAAGAACAGAACAAAACTTCAGAAAAAGAACTTAACAATGAAGACAAGCAATCTACCAGACGCAGAGTTCAAAACACTGGTTATAAGGACGCTCAATGGTCTCAGTGAGAATTTTAACAAAGAGATAGAAAACATAAAAATGGAGATAGAAAACATAAAAGAACCAGTCAGAAATTAAGACAATAACTAAAAATGAAAAATACATTATTAGAAGGAATCAATAGTAGATCAGCTAAAGCAGAGGGCCAAATCAGTCATTTGGAAGATAAGGTAGCGGAAAACACCCAATCAGAACACCAAAAATTAAAAAGAATCTAAAAAAATGAGGATAATTTAAGGGGACTCTGAACCAACATCAAGCATACCAACATTTACATCATAGAGAGAGGAAGGAGAAGAGAGGGAGCAAGAAATAGAAAACTTATCTCAAGAAATAATGACAGAAAACTTCCCTAAACTGGGGAAGGAAATAAGACATATAAGCTCAGGAAGCACAGAGTCCCAAACAAGATAAACCCAAACAGGTCCACACCAAGACACGTTAAATAATAATGAAAACATCAGTGCTTAAAGACACAGAGAGAATCTTAACAGTAGCTAGAGAATAGCAGTTAGTTACCTACAAGGGACCGCCAATGAGACTGTCCGCTGATTTCTCAATAGAAATTTTATAGGCCAGAAGGGATTGGCACGAAATATTTAAAGTGATGAAAAGCAAGGATCTACAACCAAGATTATTCTAACCAGCAAAGCCATCACTTAAAATTAAAGGAGAGTAAAGAGTTTCCCAGACAAGAAGAAGCTAAAGGAATGCACTGCCACCAAACCAGTATTACAAGAAATGTTAAATGGACTTCTTTAAGGAAAAAAAGATAAAAAATACAAATAATATTTGGCAATACCTGCATGTCTATCAATTATATTAAATGTAAATGGATAAAATGTTCCAATCAGAAGACACAGGTGGCTGAACGGATAAGAAAACAAAACCCTTACATATGCTGCCTATGAGAGACTCACTTCAAATCGAAAGACACACACAGACTGAAAGTAAAGGGATGGAAAAAGATACTTCATGAAAATGATAATGGAAAAGAAAAAAAAAAGCTGAGGTAGTAATACTTATATGAGACAAAACAGACTTTAAAACAAAGGCTATAACAAGAGACAAAGAAGGACCCAGTAATTCCACTTCTGGATATTTATCTGAAGAAACCCAAAACACTACTTTGAAAGGACATTGCATCCATATATTCATTACAGCATTACCTACAATAGCCACGACATGAAAGCAACCTAAGTGTCCATCAACAGATGAATGGATAAAGATGTAGTTCATATATACCATGAACTATTA
>NW_011889102.1:1153202-1171258 GCF_000151845.1 Pteropus vampyrus | reverse complement strand
CTGTCCGCTGATTTCTCAATAGAAATTTTATAGGCCAGAAGGGATTGGCACGAAATATTTAAAGTGATGAAAAGCAAGGATCTACAACCAAGATTATTCTAACCAGCAAAGCCATCACTTAAAATTAAAGGAGAGTAAAGAGTTTCCCAGACAAGAAGAAGCTAAAGGAATGCACTGCCACCAAACCAGTATTACAAGAAATGTTAAATGGACTTCTTTAAGGAAAAAAAGATAAAAAATACAAATAATATTTGGCAATACCTGCATGTCTATCAATTATATTAAATGTAAATGGATAAAATGTTCCAATCAGAAGACACAGGTGGCTGAACGGATAAGAAAACAAAACCCTTACATATGCTGCCTACGAGAGACTCACTTCAAATCGAAAGACACACACAGACTGAAAGTAAAGGGATGGAAAAAGATACTTCATGAAAATGATAATGGAAAAGAAAAAAAAAAGCTGAGGTAGTAATACTTATATGAGACAAAACAGACTTTAAAACAAAGGCTATAACAAGAGACAAAGAAGGACCCAGTAATTCCACTTCTGGATATTTATCTGAAGAAACCCAAAACACTACTTTGAAAGGACATTGCATCCATATATTCATTACAGCATTACCTACAATAGCCACGACATGAAAGCAACCTAAGTGTCCATCAACAGATGAATGGATAAAGATGTAGTTCATATATACCATGAACTATTATTTAGCCATAAAAAAGAACAAAATCTTATAACCTGTGATGAGATAGATGTATCTGGAGTGTCTCATGCTAAGTGAAATAAGTCAAACAGAGAAAGACAAATACCATATTATTTCACTTATATGTGGAATCTAAAAAACAAAAGATGAACAAACAAAAACAAACAAACTCACAGATACTGAGAACATTTTGATGGTTGCCAGATGAGAAGGGGGAAGGGAAGATGGATGAAAAAAGGGAAGGGATTAAGAAGTACAAATTGGTAGTTACAAAATAGTCATGGGGATGTAAAGTAGAGCATGAGGAACATAGCCAGTAATACTGCAATAACTGTGTATGGTGCCAGATGGGCACTAGATTTATCAGGGTGATCCCTTTGTAAGTTATGTAAACATCTAATCAATATGTTGTACACCTGGAACTAATAATATTATATGTCAACTGTAACTGAAAAATAAAACATTAAAAAAAAAAATTCTGCACAGAGAATTGCCTGAAGATATGCATAGCTGGGTCTTCGCAGAAGAGGCAGAGAAATGAATCCAAATGTTACCTGGTGAAGCCGGCCACAAATAATTTCTCACTCAGTAGCCATGACTTATTTTACAAGGCAGGGGTCTTTGCCTGTGGCCTCTCTGATGGCCTCAGAGCATGAGCTCAGCAAGTTCAGGACATCTTATCTGAGAGAAAAATCTTCCCTACATATGTAATTAGAGTCAAAGAAGTTATCACTAACTGTACACAGGCCATTATCTGCATGAAATGCAGCACAATCAAGAAGTGTATTTTTTGGAATGAATAAAGAACTGTGGGGGATACATGTGGTTATCAGGACTTTCCCGGACCTACTAAAATCACATCAACTCTACCCTTTGCCTGAATTAATCCAATCCTGTATTTTCAAAGGATCGTAGAAAATATCTATTTCAACCTACTTGCTAAGAGAAAAAAAAAATCCCACCTCTAGTAACCTTAGCAAGTGATGATCTGACTCTGTTCTGTTCCTGAGGTTAACAAACTCTCTACTCCCAAGACAGCCTGTTCAATTGTGAGAAGGCAAATGTGAAAATCTGCTTTTTTAAAACGGAGCCAAAATGTGCTTCCTTGTAATTTTTTAGTTCTACCTTCGTGGCCAGAGGAGGAAAAAGAAGCTGGCCCAGGATATAAACTTCCATTTCTAAAGGAAATTGTCTCTCTTCATATGACTGTTTCCTAAAACATCCTGTTTCTAACCTTTGGGCGGGAGAATGGGTGTTCTGAGCAAAGTGGATCCTTGCAAACTTCATCTCTGGGTCTCACCCTGGTTTCATCTAATCCAGAGAATTAACTTCATCCCAGCTCAGTTCTCCCTCATGACACCTCGCTTTCATCTTAAGCAGTCATCACAAAGTATAATGATATGATTTGTGTTTTGTTTAATATCTGTCTCTTCCCCAGACTATAAGTTCCTTGAGGGCAGAGATCATTATCTGTTTTTTCACTTTAGAATATTTAGTGACTAGCATGATGGCTGAGACACAGAAGGCACCCAATAATGTGCTGAATAGAAGACAGATTGAGTTCCATGTACATGAATGTATAATAATAAGGGAGAAACTTATTTATTCCATACTGTACAATCTGGTTGAGATTATATGCCTCTTAAAAATGAAGCCAACTCTAGCATTACTCCTCTTGTAGAAAAAATCAACTAGTGCCTCAAAGATCCTTTTCCTTAGAGCTAAATCTGATTCTTGAATCCACCAGCTGGAAAAGAGCGGGTGGAAGGCCTTGTGAAAACTGATTTTAGCTCAGACCTGCTGTCAGTTCCTCACCATTCCAGAGAAAGTTTTCCACCATGCCACGTGAACCCGATCACGTGCACAATGTGAATTTTCTTCAGTCGACATACATTCTCGCAAATTGAGGAAACAAATGCAGGGAGGCCCTGTCTGGAAGAAAACATTGAGACAATCTGAAGTCATTTATCTTCCCAGAGTGCCCTGAGAATACCAGGCTGGAAACCAAAGCTCCAATCAAAGACACAACACAAAACCTCGGCAGTAGGGGGCAGCAGAGACCCACAACCTAGATAGATATTTGTGACCATTATCTTGTAGATGAATATTCTCAATGTAATTCCTCCTTTGACAAACTCATCAGAAGATGGTTCCCTGGCACATGGGTTATGAGTTGGTCTCTTAATGAAATGCATCTACTGAGAGAACTGTGAAAGCAAGCTGCAGCTGAAAAACTGGCACTGTATCTGTTAGGTTCATTTAAGCCTGAAGACGCCATGTCCTCGGCACAGAGAGGCAGCTACACATGTGTTCACAAGGAACTAACTCCTCATCGAATCGCTGCAGCTACAGAGCTGTCAAGTTTTTTGTTCAGGAGCTCTCCCTTGTTTGGACCAGCATTCTGTTCTCACACTTTGCATTGTGAATATGGGTCCCCTGTGCTCATAGAAAAGTTCATTTCATTTATCCCAGAATGTATTTATCTTCTCATGCTAATGAACACTGTGAAATACCTAACTTTGAGAAGAACAAAATATATATTTTAAAAAGAACATTTAAGTCAATGACTAAGCCCTGACTGCTGATGACACCTGGATAAAAATGACTATGAGAGCATACATAAACCTAAATACTTTCCCCTACCAATGATCCTTGAAATTAAATTGAATTCGTGTATGTGTGACGCTTTCCACATAGCGGGTAGAAGCAAAAGAAATGTTGAGATTTATCATAGGAAGATCAGATGAACATTAACTAGTCATTTTCCATTCCTGACACCAGACTAATCAAATATATTTCATCTTCCCAAAAGATTTATTTTCTGTTTTCTCTACTCATTCTTTCCATTATAAAAAGCCAGGTTTATTGTATTTTAGAGAAAGGATATATAGCAGAACCATAAGCTCACACATTGACTTTGAAACATATCCATATTTAGAAAAAAAACAAACATGGTTATATCCTTCTTATTCCAAGCTAAAGATGGCAGTAACTTTAAAGGTCATTAATTCACACATTAGAGGGACTGATGAGTCTCCTTTGAAGGCTCTTCTGAAGGACACAGCAGATCAAGAAAATGGTTTTCAAAGTTGGCCAGAGAGACTATACCAGATACAGTTTCTTTCACTTTCATGTCTGACTTTAGTTTAATGGTAGAGGTTAAGGACAAAATCTAGGTCAGGAAGGAAGGCACATCACTCAGACTCTTCTCTAGGTAGCTTTACTAGTTAGTGTTCACTCTTCCTCTGAATAAGACAGCGCACACACCGAGCTCTTCAAGCGCTGAATAGAGAAAGAGCCAGGCGATGACTTTCCAACCACGGAGAAGGTGAGCCGACTTTCTCCTTTGGAGCACCTCTCTGCACTGTACTCCTTCTGCTACCATCTCTAGACCCCACAGGGACACTCTCTTTTCTATGTTTCCAGTCTAAGTATGGGATCGAAATCGTTTCTTTATTTTCTGCTAGCTCAGCTGAAACAAGGTAGCATTAAATTTTTTTAAAAAAAATTAAAATTAGAACTTCACTTCAGATTAGTGAAGCAAGAGGATGAAACCAAAAGAAGATAAGAAGACCTATGCGGTAGAGTTAAGTCTATCCAGTATAAGCTGCTAGTTCTGAGAACGAATTTAAATATATGCACTATGAAATGTACATGCAAATTTAAATGGTTTCCTATTTATTGAGCTCCTGCTATCTGCCATGCATTAGCTTGGGTGTCTTACTAAATTATCTCCATTCCCCAACACAATATACTACGAAGCAGTGGTGAGAACTGAAGGGATTAGAGGCAGCCTGTCCTTTCAAAGGTGGCCAAGAAGCCCTCCTAGGAGAGGAGTTCTCAACCTTCAGTCCTATAAGAATAACTGGGCTGTAAAATGCAGACTTCTAGGCTCTCATAGAAATCTGAATTAGAAGGACTAGGTTTGTAAAGCCTCAGGATTTGTGTGTTTAGCAATTACCTCAAGAGACGCTCGTGCTGATGGTCCATTAATCACACCTTCAGAAACAAGTTTAGAGTCTTGAATTTACCATCTCACCAGACCATGGGACTTGAATTGTGTGCTTCAGACTTAACAGAGACCCCCATGTTGAACCTCTTCCCTCTGAGGTTGCACATGGGCCATCTGCATATACCATACCATGTCAGAGTGGACAAATGTGACTATTCAGGTATTACTTTAGAGAGAGGTGCCATGTGGTTTGGGACTTTTCACCTATTCAATTAGACAATGTCAATAATTTGTAACAAAAGGAAACTGGTAATGAAATGCGAAGTAGAAAAATAAAACCTGCCTTTACTGCAGGAGGCATTAACCTCCATCCGCTCACTTATAAAAGGGCCCCATTAACAGACAGCAAACTAACTGATGATACAATATCTCAAAAAATCAGAACTCTGGCAATTTTTCATGGCCTGCAAATGAAACACGTGATGTCAATAAACTCCAGCTATCAGGAAACGAGTCATAACCTTCATGGAAATGTCTACAACCAATAGAGGTGACAAAGACAGAAAATTCAAATTGAGCTATACAAAAAATTGGAAAGAATGCTTTACATCTAACTTCCTTCCATCACTAGGGATAGAGCAGCCTGTTGCCATTTCACAGATAAATAAACTGAATCTCTGAGAGGTGAGGTGGCTTGCTGTTGGAAAAGGATTAACAAAATCTTTCCCCTCTCTGCATGAGAATTTGACCTTGGGTCAACCTTGCAACTCTGTTCCCCTGGAAACTTGATAAAGATAGAATATCAGTTATGTTACTAAGCAACATTGCTCATGGTAAAAATGACAGTGGACAGTTAAACACCTCTGGACCGGGGAGAGCCATAATTGAAATATAAACACTTCTTGGGGAACACCATCATTTGGGGCTTCTCTGAGTGCTGTGAATCTACGAATCAGGCCTAATCCTTGCAGGAACCCTGGAAGTTATGCCTATGGAGCTGTTGCAAGAGATAATGACTTTCACAGGGCATGTGGCTTTTAATCTAAAGTGACTCCTACACCTGCCCTATGCGAGTCTTGTATCCTCACACCTGAACTGTCACCAGAGTTGGGTGGGGGACAGCAACTACATCCGAATGGCTGCGTGAACTGCTGTATACACTGCTGCAAGAACCACTCCAATGGAAAAGAAACACCTGCAGTGCCCTGCCAGCAACCTGTGATTCCTGTCTATATTCTTCTGAGTAGAAGAGTGCCGAGTGTGGCCTAAGATGGTCTGCTGGGCGTGATCCTGAGCAGAGGTCCTGCTGAGCACTGCTCCTGCCCAAAGCCATACTCTTGGGACCTGGCAAGGCCAGAACTTAAACTTAGGTGTCTGCCTTCAAAGTAAATACGTTTCTTTAATTGCAGGGCCCTGAACCTTTTCTCCTGAGATAACTGTATTTTGGCTCAAGGCACTGGGAAACTTCTCGATTACTTGCTAGGCAATATTTTTCCTCCAGTGTCTTCTAGGTTCAGTAGCTTCTACTTCACCCTGACTACCTAGCCTCAACAGCGGATCTAATTGTTCACTGAGTTCCATTTCCAGATGATCCTCTAGAGACTCCTTCAAATGCAATGACAGCCCCTGGTTCAAACCTCTCGGCTGGCTTTCTAAATGCTCAGGCAATTATGACCTCTGGTTGGAAGGTCATGGTAACTTCACAACTGATTCCCAAACAGAGATCATTATTACCCACTGAATACTGGCTCAGGATAACAGCTCTGGAATGGCAGAGGTCTCCCGATGACCAAGGGAGGCCCTCCCCTACCACTGAAATGATCTTGCAGAAGATTCCCCTCTATAGGCTGTCCGTAAGACAAGAGTTTATTAATACAGTGATCTCAGCAGATGTCCCCTCAGATCAGCACCTGGGCCAGAACAGCAGGATGAGTCATTCCTTCCCAGCCTTCTTTTCCTTTTCCATCAGCAAAAATCTGGAGATAGAAATCACTGCAAATGAGATCACTTCTTTGAAGCCCTCCACGAGCCTGCCTGGCTAAGTTCATCTTTCCTCACAACTTTGAGCATATCTCCATTATAGGACGTGTGAGCACCGCACCTCCCCTGAGGCTGCGAGCCTCCGGAAAGCAGAATCTGTGTCTCAGTTCTCTCTGTCAATACAACAAGCCAAAGGCTAGACATAGTGATAAAATGAAGAAAAAATGAAAGGAACAAGAAACAGAGGCACCCCAACCATATTTTTTCTGCATGACTTGGACCACCAAATTCATTCCATCGAGTGTAAACCGTGATTTTATGTCAGAATCCTGGTTAGTGGCAGGATATGGGCAACTTCTTCACAGTTACATCTCCCAATCACTAACTCAGATAAATAACTTGGTTCACCAACCACAAAGTGACAAGTTTATAGAGATTCTAAATAAATGGCCCCAATGTAACTCATACTTGACACAGTGCCGAAGGCTGTAAAACTCTGTCTCTAGCAATGTCTGGCTCTTCTCTTATGCACATGACAGGCAGAAGTGAACAAAAAGGAAGGAAGCGACTCAGAACGAAGACCAGAGGAGGGAACCTACCAGAAAGCGTGGATGGGGCTCACATTAGACAAGGCCAAGTGACCAGTGAAAACTGAATAATTCATTCACACTTCACAGTGACTTAGTAACAGATGACCTCACACTCACTTTACAGAAAGGGAAACTAAGGCCTGAAGAAGGTAAGTGTCACGAGTGAGGTCATGTTAGCGAGTAGAGAACTTGATCTCAAACCCCCAAGTTTTTGTATTATGCCAAGGTCATAGGTTGTAGCTCACAGCAAAGTGCCATAAAGAAGGTCAGTTTTTAGCAAATGATCTTGTTTTATTTCAGCTGCTTAAAATAACTTGCCTCACTTCAAAGACAGTAATTTTTGCTCAAGAGAATAAAAATAAAAGCAGTGTCAAGTGTAGAGGGAATCTACACTGTTGACGGAAATTATAAATAGGTTATAAACATAAATATAACCTTTTGGGAGCAAAATTTGGCAATGTTAAAACAACTGTAAAATGTGCATACCTTTTAATGCAGCAATTCCCCTGAAATGGTTGAATACGTGCAGAAGAGACATGCAAAGATGTTAATCTCAGTACTGTTTATAATATCAAAAAAGAAGCAACCTAAAAGTGGTTAAAATATTAAGATAAACTCATACAATGGATTACTATGCAGCCATTATGAAGAAAGAATGACCTATAAAAAGGCTGTCCTTGATTTGATTTTATTTATGATTATAAAAGTCATATACATGTGTGTGAGAGTATGTATCTGCATATAGCTCCTGTAAGAATTAAACAAATGATTACTTATAAAGCACTAGAATAGTACCTGACAAATAGTAAACATTGGGGATAACTTATCTATCAAAATGTGATAGTGTATGCATGAGGAAATACAGAATAATATAAATAAACCAAGTGGTAAACAGTAGGTATTTCTGGAAGTTGGGATTTGTAGGGTTCTTTTAATTTTAGCAAGTTTGTTTTGTTGGAATTTTTTCATGATGATTTTCACAATGAAAATATAATAAGATATGCTTTCTAAAAAAAGAAGAAAACGATATTATTCAAAAGAGAACATCTTCTAAATGCACAGAATTCTGTCTAGGAATACAGAACATTTTAAATTCATCTGATGGACCAAATACTTTAGAAATGTATTACATTTCTAGCAGCATTAACCCATTCAGAGGATGTAAGTAAGGGGATGGAAGGAAGAGAAAACAGATAAGGTCACAAATGTAGAAAAGACAGCTAATTCCGCATCCCTGACATAGCCACTAGGAGCCAACAGAGGAAGTAAAGGGCCGTTGGGCATCCCAGTCATTTCTCAGCATACGTTTCGCAGTGGAACCCGCTGGCATGTCCCACAAGCCAGGCAAAGCTGAGCCTGATGGCTGCCTGCAGGAGTGCGGGGATGAAACCAAAGGTTGGACCTAACCATAAGAGCGATGATGACAACTAGCAGGTTTTCCTAAAGGGTAAAGATCCGCAGACTCCCCTGAACTGCAAAATCTGAGATCAGAGTCTTTAGGAAAATTAACAGGTTGTGCTGCTGTAAAGAAACATTTCTGGTTTTTATATATCAACTGTGGACTTGGTCACCTTATGGAATGATCTAATAAATTTTGGGTGAGTTCCAGGCTTCTTCTAGCTATGAAGTAGTATCTAAGACTTTTCTTCTGTTTCCCATCTCAAGTGATCATTCACTACAATCAGAACTAAACTAAGTGATGATGGTAAGAGGGGACGTGTGTCTTTGGACATGATTTTAAGAGTCCTCTGGGGTTTTAAAAAAATTGCCTGTTATAATTTCCTTTTATTCTACTTAACTCCTTTTAAAAATTGGGATTGTGTTGGACTATTTTTTTCATTTATTGACAGAATAATGATTTTTCTCATTTAACTTACTGATGTGATTACATCAATTCCTAAGAGTGGAATTCCTGGGTCAATGGGTCACATATAAAGGTCTATGAATTGGTTCATCTGAAGAGTGAAATGCCAGAACACAACACAATCAGCGCCTGACCGATCCGAAAGTGGTCCACACCTCAACTACAGCACCAACCACATTGAACTGCAGTTCATCTGCTCAAAAGTGTGTCTCACCAAGACTTCTCAAGGTGAAGGACGTTATCTGGTGCACCCAAGTACATGTTGTGTCTTATGCACAGTTGGTGGCCGAGTTATTTCTGTTCCCTCACCACATATTATATCTTGCACATGCACTAGCTACCTCATAAACTGCAATCGAGATCAGATTCAAGTGAGAATACAGGCACCATGAAAAAAGGAGGGAATATGAAAACTGCACTGCCCCTTTACCTCAGGATGGTGGAAAAATATTAGTGTGGAAAAATATTAGTATAAAAAAATACCCAGACTTGCCTCAAGCCTGCTTTACTCCAGCTTCCATGTACCTGGAACCACCGTTGGTTATTTTTATTATTCTGAATCCTTAACAGGATTTTGTGAGCATCACAGCTCACAAAACACTCTAGCACATATTACCTCACTTGATCCTCACTACAGACATCCCAGGGGACAGGCCAGATCCAGAGTTCAAATCTGGGAGTTGAACCTGGATCTGAATTCCAGCGGTGAATTACCAGGGAGAGCAAGTTACTCAACCTCGATTAGCCTCATTTCCTTCATCTGTAAAACTGGATTAACAATATTTACCTCACTGAATGTTTCTGAAGATCAAGTAAGATAGCAAAAACCAAATTCCCTGGCAAATAATATGTGCTCAATATATAATTATGACTTCCCTTTCTTCTGACACCAGAGTCTTTCCCTCCAGCAATGACTTCATCAGAAGTCACAGACAGTTCTTTAGGAGGCCTCGTGGCTCTCTGTCTGCTCGGTGCACACACACAGCAATCCCTGCCCAGGACAGAGGCACGCACTGATGGACAGCACCTAGCTGGGCTGCCTGAGTGGCCCTGTGTCTGAGGTAGGCTCTGGGACATGGTTCCAGCCACCAACCATGCATCCTCCTATACCTGTTCTATATCCACGAGGAACTATTTCTTTATTTTCTCAATCTTTTGGACTACAGTCTCATATCTATTCTTCAGACTTTTTTTGACAGCTTCTCCTCAAATGACCATGGGACAAGGGTTGACTGGCCCAAGAGGACCCTGCCCAGGTTTCCCCTAACATCTTCCCAACTGTCCCCTCGTGCTCAACCCACACATCTCTAACCCTCAGCGGGCAAGGCTTCAAGCATTTTTTTTCCATTTCCAGGAAAAGCAGAGTATTAATCATGGTTCTGGAACCAAAGTGCCTGGGTTCAGTTCCAACTATACCTCTCACTACCTCCAGTATGACCTCAGCAAGTATTTAAAATGGGGATCAACATAGCTTGTTCGGGCGAATTCAATGAAGCACATTGTAGATACTCAAAATTTAGCTCTTATTTATATAAAATAAAAACTTTTCTATATATTTTTATGTATATACACACATATGTACATATATATGTACATATAAAACTGTATTGTGAAAGTTCTGAGGGATATGCATAGGATTGTTTATATTAGTATCCTTCAGGGAGCATATAAAGGAGAACTTTTATATATACTTGTACCATTTTATAAGCATATATTATTTTTGTAATTCAAACACGCTTTTAAAAAGAACACACTTGGGTATGGCGAAGAAAATGAAAGGAGGTGAAGGGCTAGGGATAGGGGGAGAGAGAAGAAAAAGAAGCCAAGGGCTGGATGACAAAGTCTTGACTGGTTGAGACATCCTGGTTATGGCTTTTCTGCTAGTTTCAGAGTTCCCAATGCTTGTCTGGGGAACCTTCTGCCATGTGTATCTGTCAGCCTTATATAAATTTCCTTCATATTTTCTCTGGTATTCTGGAGGGAGGAGTACCCAGCTCTACTGAACCAAGTCATCCTGAACTGCAGGGGTGGACGGGGGAGATTCTGATCTCATTCACAGTGGAGGGCTGCCCAGGATCCTGGAGCCCTGTAGGGAGTAGAAGGCAGCTCTCCTGGGTCTCGGGGCTGAAGAGGGGCACATCAGGACAAGCCCTAGGAAGCTCCCATCCCATCATACAGGAAATGCTTCCAAGAGACCTGGACACCTGCCCCTCAAGAAGTCTAGACCACTTTGCCTGGGAGGAATGAAGGATGGGGCTCTGCCTCTTACTGAAGAATCTTCTAAGCTGCCTCAGTTTCTCCAGTGTCTCACAAGACACAGACTGAAGCAAGCAAAGGTTTCACTACCTTCTGTCCAAGAGCCCCCACGGGGCTACCCATCTTTAATCTCCATCCTAAACGCTCAGTGCTATGTATAGTAAAAAATATCCTTTTTTGGTAAAAGTTACATCATCGGAACACCAAGAGCAATGTTGCCTTCTCCTTATATGTAGCCAAGATCTTCATTTAGCCAACGCACATTTCTGACTTTTTTTTTAAAGGGTGAAAACTCCCTCTTTCCTAATTTCTCCCACATCACTTCTGACGGGTAAAATGCTTATCGGTTCACAAAATGCATGCCCCAAGAAGTGTGCATTTCTGGAAAACCACCTACTACATAGAGAAAATACTATGAAAATTTATTTTTAAATTGCAAATGCTGTATTGCTTCTATCTGTAGCCAGGTATCTATGGGCCCCACCCAGACGAATACAGCTATTCTTGCTGGCAACTATGAATATGACAATATTTCCTCCCTGCTGACAAAGCTCCTGACAGCCAAGTATGTCCTTGTAATCCATTCCCACCACCCTATGTGCCACCCCGCCCCCCAAATAAGCTCACCCAAAGGAACGAGATCTGCTGTGAGGAAGATGTCAAAAAGGACCCCCCAGAACGGGACTCACCTTTCTCGTGGCTGCTTGGTGGTGGTGGTGGGGGCGGGGAGGTGACCGGTTTGGACTTGTCATAGTTGTTAAAGCTCTGGCTGCGTCGGTTGTTGGCAACGGCCGCCCCTCCGCGTGTTTTGGTGTCGCTGCCCGCAGCGGAGACCCTTGCAGTGGGACCTGGAAGTCTAAAAGGCAAAAGCAGCAGAGTAACAGATTCAGTCTCAGGAGAACATGAGCGTCGCAGAAGAAGGAACCGCAACCATGCAGGCAGTAAAAGAAACCATTCACGACACTGGGTCTGTGGAGTTTTGCCACCAAAGCATTTAGTGGAGCCACTACAAACAACTAGCTGGTAATGACACCGGTGAAGTACAACAGCAAAATGTGACCAGTTTTCCTTCGAGCAAAGAGACATTTTGAAGGAAAAATATGTGACTGTGTTTGCTGGTTAAAAATACAAAGCTGGTCGTCTTTTTGCCTCTCGGATGAATATTTTTACAACAGAGCCAAACCATGTCATCTCTAATTCTATCAAACATGGAACATAAAGGCCCATTAAGACTCTAAGCTGTTTAATTTGTGTATTTCTTCTGGTAGGTGTTGAAAATGGTATTTGCCGTAATCCAGAAATATAAGTATCGCGAAAAAGACAATTTATAATGATCAAAGAGGAAGCTGCTATCATTCAGAACCCGACACATCTGCAATGAAAACTTATGGCCTGGATGGAAACACTTGTTCAGACACACACTTTCCTTCGACACCTGACGACCCATCTCCGTAGGCATTACTCTGAGGCTGAAGCCCAGCTTCTCTGCATAGTAGATGGATAAAATCATATGTTCTTTCTGTAAAACTAGCAGGAATCTGTTAGCCAAAGACACACACACACACTTTCCCTTTAAATATAACACATCCTTTTGGGTGGTTTGAGAAAATCAGCTGACTTTCCTGCAATGCATTTAAAGATATTATGGCCCATTCCCCAAAGAGTAAAGGGTAAGATCCCAGCTCAGAATTTTGGTTCAGGGACTTCTAAGCAAGCTGTTTCCAACCATCAAAGTTGCAAGATGAATAAATGATGAAATATCTACTTATATCTCTTTGCTAAAACCCACTTTTTGCTGTGTTTAAAAGCCACAGGTTCCAGTGAGAATCTCAGCCGACTAGCATTAGATCCAGTGATAAGTCCGAATATTCAACTCATAAAGCTTTCAGCTTTCTCTTTCCATGCAAATCTGTAGGCACCAATGAAGTCTGCAATCTGGAAGCATTTTAGATATAAGCAGGCAATCACTTTAAACTTTTTTTGTTGGCCAAACAAGAAAGATGGTTGTCGAGTAAACAGAGAACACGAGCTGGTGTGAGAGGGTTGTAAATTTGCACAGTTAAGAAGAAAAGCTGGCCTAGTTCCTTGACTGGGAGCTAAAAGAGAAGGGGTTGAGCTCTTCCTCCAATAAAGTATCACTTCCCATTGCACTAGGAGGATTTGCCCCTCTGTTAATTTACCCCATAAAGGCAGGTGTAGAGAAGGGTACAAGACCCGCAATGCCAGTATCTGTGTTTGGAAGCCACAGCTGATCAAGGAGGTCCAGCAAAGGCATCTTGCTACCTCTTGGTTCTGTTTCCAACGTCAACAGCATAGTGCAAGTCTTCCAAGTCAGTGCTATCTAAGTACTCAGAGCCGAGTTTCCACAGGTGCAGATGTGGGGCTCTTTTGGGCTGGACTCTACAGGAGTCCACAGATTGGTCTGGAAAAGGATTATGGACTTGTTCCAAGATGACATCACAGCAACGGTATTAAGTGGCGCAGGGTAACACTGTTTAAAACATTCTGCGTTAGTGGGTAATTTGCAGAGAGCAGGGAAGCAAAAAGCAATGAGGGAAAAGATGCATTCCTTTCAGAGTTACTGGGGAGCCCACAGTGCCCAGAATGGGGCTGAACCACAGATTTTTCGTGGCAGCACAGGGCCTTTATAGAGGCGAGATATCGAAGTATTAAATGGGATGGACGCAAGCTCGAATTAGTTTGGGAGTCTGGTCCTTTGTGAGGCACTGTGGTATAATGAAGAGAATATGGTCTTATTCTATACAAATGATATTAAACCAGTTTTATAATCTCTCATAGATTCATGTCCCATCTCTGTAGACTTGAGATAATAATAAACTACCCAGTGAGATAGTTGTAAACTTGAAATGGTACTTAATTTCTGGCCTGTTGTAAGTACTCATTGCATGGTGGCTCCTCCTTTCATCCTCTCTGCTGAGCATAGATTCATAAAGGAATTCGGCATTATCATAAAAGAATCGTGCTATGGAACAAAAAATATCAGGCAAATAAGAAAGGAAATAGATGGATCTAGGTTAAAATATCAGAAGAGAGCTGGACAAAATCATTATATGAGTCTAAGATGAACATTTTCAAAGAATCAAGATAGGCTTTGGCAGACAGACAGGACTTATCACCTCCCTAAGGAACATTCCAGAAGAGAAACTGCTTCATCCAAGTAACTGCTTCATCCAAACATCTATGGCTGTTTGAGACCTTATACTACTTGGGGTACCTCTGAGCCATCTGTGGGCCCCACGCCCCAGAGTGAAACATTTTTAGTCTTGGTCTAAGACAGATCTGGGTTTTCCACAGGTGGTCACAGTCAGATTCTCTTCGTTGAGTCAGGACCTAGAGGTGCTCCTTTGATGGGAGTGGTGTATCCTTCGCATGGCTGTAGAACTGTGCCGAGTTTCCTGGGACATGAAGAGGGAGTTCCTGAAGGCCTTGAGGGCAGCCGGCATGGCAAATAAAGGATGGCTGACACATACTGAGCCATCAAAAGACACCAAAGCTCAAGCTGACCCATGTTATCCTCTATCCCCATCCCCACTACATCCTAGTCAGAACAGCTTCCTGAACTTGACCAAATGGGAAAACTGGATGAAGATCAAGTAATTTCTTCCAAGTTTCAGAGGGAATCTATGTCATCAATGTGCTTTAATACTTGGGTTCTTTTGTGAATGGGTTTGGATAGTTGCTTGCTCCCAAGTAATCCTCCTCCATCCCTCTGAAATTTTCAGCAAGCCCGCCTCACATAGAAAGGCCATGAATGAAGTGTGGTAGTAGGAAGTAAGGAAAAAGGCTTAGATCCAACCAAAACATTTTGGAGAGATGGTGAGTCAATTCACAAGCTAAATTAATTCACACTGATTTACAAGTACAGGACTTCGAATATAGGATTTCAAAGCCAAAGGTGACCGTGAGAACCTAAGATAACCTGAGCTATCACATGGAGGTCACTGAACTGTCTCCAAATTGAAAGTGCTTGCTGTGGTCTGAATATCTGTGTTCTCCCAAAATGTATATGTGGAAACCTAATGACCAATGTGATGGTATCAGGAGACGGGGCCTTTGGGAGGTGATATGTCATTAGGTGGAATCCTCATGAATGATATTAGTGCTCTTACGAAAGAGGATCCAAAGAGTTAGTTTGCCCCTTCCGCCACACGAGGACACAGTAGGAAGTCAGCAGTCCGCAACCTGGGAAAGGCCTTCGCCAGACCTCACCATGCTGGCGTCCTGCTCCTGCAATTCCAGCCTCCGGAACTGTGAGAAATACACTGCTGTTGTTTATAAGCCAGTCTGCGGTCATTTGTTATGGCAGCCCGAACAGAATAAGGCAGGGTTCCAGTTCAATCTTCTCCAGATCTTAAAGGGCAGATTCGCCCCCGCTGATATCTAAATTATACACACACTGATAAAAGAATATGCAAAGGTCAGAAGTAATTCCAAGAAGGAAAATGATAACCTTGGAGGTAGGTGAGATGGTCAGGGAAGGTTCCAAATAAAAACAACTCCACGGAAGCTAAGCAAGGTTGGGCCTGGTTAGTACTTGGATGGGAGACCACCTAGGAAGACCAAGTGCTTGTAGGAGTAAAAACAAAACAAAACAAAACAAAACATGACTCCAGAGCAAGATGTGGCATGTGGAATGGGAATGTGAGGGGAGGGCAAGCAGGCAGGGAGTCGTCGTGAGAGGCAGAGGGAAGCCTGCATAAGAGTACAGAGAAAGAAAAGGTGGTTGTGTGCTGGGATGTGGGAGAAAGAAGGAGTGGAAATGAGGCTGAAGAAACACGCAGGGCCAGAGGAGGGAGGACCCCGTATGTCAGTACGAATCTTGGACTTTGTCCTGCCCTCTAGGACTAAGGCATTAATTAGGGAGGCTGAGAGCAGAGCTAGAGTAGAAAAGCAGAGTATCCTCTAGTTCACAGTGACACAGACCCTAGGCCTCTGGCTAACATTTTGAAGTTCATTATTATTAACATCCTTGTGCATCAGGAGAATTCCATCAAGCTCCAGCCTGGAAGCAGCTGCTGTCTGTATGCTAGAATCCCTCTTTGCTGAAGAGCTGGGTCTTGTTCATGGGGAACAGCTGCAGGTACCAAAGCGGATACTGCCCAGGGTGCCTGCCTCATGGAAGAAAAGCAGTAAGAGGGGAGCACGCGAAGTCAAGCCTGAGTCATTTACACCTCCGCACCATTTAATAACACCAGAAGATTCCAGAATAGGACCTCTACTTCTCATGATCATTCCATGTTCAGATACAGTTACAAAATGACAGAGAACACAGACAGGTTCTTTGAAACATATACATGTTGCTTTTTTAAAAAATTAAGTTTAAGGTACGGGGTGGAACAAAGAGGTAGAGGAAGAACCCTGCTGCTATCGGAACCATGGTCAATTTCTCCAACATGTGCAGAGCCCAGCAGGCAGGGTGGTAAAGCTATCAGTCCTGGCATGTAACCTGCACAGTGCATCTTGTCTCTACGCTCTGTACACGTGCTGGTGGGAAGAAAGCCATTCTTCCCTCCAAAACCACTTCAAAGGCCGGGAGCAGAAGACGGCCCTCCTTAGAAGGACAGCAGCTTGTGTGCACATGCTTAGGGCTGTGGAGGGTGGGGGTCATAATCAGAGATGCTTTTTGCTAGACAAGATGATAAATGCTAAATCTCTCATCTCCACGGCATCTGCTTTTCAGCAGCTGGGTCAAGAGGACCGAACTACTAGCCCCTCTGATTCCTCTCCACAAGATGGTCTGTGTAAAGATCAACTCTGTAGGACTTGCTAGAAGTGCCTGGTGGCTTCAACCTGGCCCAGATCAACCCAAAACACCAATGTGCCACATCCGTTAGTTATGGTGTACTTGCTACATGCCGGGTATTAAAGAACTGGACATGACTTTATTTAATCCAGATAGCACTGTAAGACAGGACTATCTCATTTTACCAATAAAGAAACACAAGCTTATAGAGATTAAATAATTTGCCCAGGTAACAGTAAGTGGTGAAGACAGGCTTTCACTAGAATTAACTGCAAAGCTGTACTCTTAGCCACTTTGTTTCTCTGCTTCCTGCAAGTAGATTGAGCTTAAATACCTGGGGTTCACCAGGGATGCCAAAGGAAAAAAATAGCGGTCCAAGGCAGAAATTCATTGAAATCCTTCATTCCTGTACCAATTCCCTCCATAAGTCCCTTCTCTGCATCCAGATTCACGGTGAGGCTTTCTACCTTGCTCGGCATCCCTGGTGCCCATCAAGGTGTTTGCGTCTGTTAGACATTCATTCAATCAGTGTTTGTACTTGAAGAACAGACCTGTTTCCAGAGCTTTAGGACAGGTGTCCTACTCAGCCAGAGGGGTAGAGCTATTTTCTTTTGGCAACCAAACTTTCTGCTATACTTGTGGTCTCTGACAGGCTAAAATGCCCATCAGGATCGTGCTCTGGGCTGGGGGAAGGGACGGGGGGTGGGGCAAGTGAAGGCAAGGAGTATTAGGCAAATAATAAAATAAAAAGCATCCTTTTATTGGCTTCATCAGAGACTAAATGCGTCCAAAAGGAACTCTAGGTGAGGGATATGACCCTGAAGGAAAGCCGGACCCTGCTTTCAGTTAACTTGAAAGTGCTGTGCCCACAGACCCTTAGGGCAGGAGCAGACAAGCCCTCATCCTTCATTCCTTCCTCTGTTCCCACTGCTTCCCA
>NW_011889102.1:1141649-1153152 GCF_000151845.1 Pteropus vampyrus | reverse complement strand
GGTCCAAGGCAGAAATTCATTGAAATCCTTCATTCCTGTACCAATTCCCTCCATAAGTCCCTTCTCTGCATCCAGATTCACGGTGAGGCTTTCTACCTTGCTCGGCATCCCTGGTGCCCATCAAGGTGTTTGCGTCTGTTAGACATTCATTCAATCAGTGTTTGTACTTGAAGAACAGACCTGTTTCCAGAGCTTTAGGACAGGTGTCCTACTCAGCCAGAGGGGTAGAGCTATTTTCTTTTGGCAACCAAACTTTCTGCTATACTTGTGGTCTCTGACAGGCTAAAATGCCCATCAGGATCGTGCTCTGGGCTGGGGGAAGGGACGGGGGGTGGGGCAAGTGAAGGCAAGGAGTATTAGGCAAATAATAAAATAAAAAGCATCCTTTTATTGGCTTCATCAGAGACTAAATGCGTCCAAAAGGAACTCTAGGTGAGGGATATGACCCTGAAGGAAAGCCGGACCCTGCTTTCAGTTAACTTGAAAGTGCTGTGCCCACAGACCCTTAGGGCAGGAGCAGACAAGCCCTCATCCTTCATTCCTTCCTCTGTTCCCACTGCTTCCCAGCCACTACTTCTTCCATCACCTGGGACTGATAACAAATCATGCACAGGAGTGGCTTGTGCTCTCAATTAGATGTTTTCCCAGCTAGCTCCTATTTTATCTCCCAGAACTAAGCACATCATGTGAATAAACACTAGAGTTCATGCTTCCTCCAAGCTCACCCACCCCTCTCCTTTCCTATGCATGCACATTTGTATGGCACTCAAAAACATGGGGACCCAGTTGGCCAGGGCAGTGGGTATCCGTTCTGACTTGGGTCTCATATTCTTTGTTAGGGAAAGCAGTCACTAGTATGGTGCTATAAACTGCACATTTGTGCCTGTCCTCTCAGTCCCCATTCAGATGTTGTAACCCTAGCCTCAGTGTGATGGTGCCTGAAGATTGGGCCTTTGGGAGGTAATTAGGTCATGAAGGTGAAGGCCTCGTGATGGCACCAGTGCCTTATGAAAAGAGATGGGAGAGAGCTCGCTTCTTCTTTCTCCGTTCTCCACCATGTGGGGACACAGCAAGAAGGCTGCCATCTGAACACCTGAAAGAGGGACCTCATCTGGACCAGACTGTGCTGGCATCCTGATCTGACTTCCCAGCCTCCAGAACTAAATTTCTGTTAAGTCATCCAGCCTTTGTTATAGCAACCCAAACTGACTAAGACACATGGCTATGAGAAGCAGTGATGGATGTAGGTTCCCTCCTGACCCCCAGATCCAAGTCTGGTAACATGCTGACATGTTCTACAGAAAAGCAACTGATGGTGGCTTCTTCTCCCATGCCCCACCCTATGCCAGGCAGAGCCTGAGTTGGGGTTCTCCTTGTGTAAGTTTTTTAGAAAAGTAAACTCTCTTTAGAAAAGGCAACTAGAGCCTACCAGGGCAGGGGCGGCAAACGGACATTCAGTGCGTATTTGTTACATGAATACAGATAGAAACAAAGTGTGGGTATCCTTTTAGCGTTAAGTGAGAAGTCAATGAAAAATAAACACTAGTCATAATGAGGAGGAAATTCTATTCCCGTTAGGATGCTACAGGTGCAATGTGAGGCAAAAGGCTGGGAGTAATTGTCGAAACATAAGATTTTAAAAAGCAGCCTCAACAACCACATAAATACTGGAATTCAACAAGGGGGAGGGCAGAAGTGTGCACAGTGGATAAAGTGAGGGTACTGGGGTTAGATCGCCTAGGCTCAAATCCTGGTTTTTCCACTTGCTCTGTGATCTTGTGTAACTTACCAAACTCCTGAATTTTAGTTTCCTCACTTGTAAAATTGGGATAATAACATGAACACCCACAAGACAGATGTGCAAAGTAAATAAGATATTGAATTCAAATTGGTGCATAATAAGAATTCAAGAAATAGAAGTTGTTGATACTTTTAAAATAACTGAGATCATGGCGTAACTGGCATTTCCCTTACCCTGGAATGGGTCCTCATAGGGTACAGTGGGCGCCTAACTCTTGAGTCAAGAGAACCACTTAGCGAGCAAGCCTAATTTTTATTTCAGGAAACTGAAGTGGTCTTGCTGCCTTATTGCTTTGTCTCCTCTGACCAACTGGATTCATGCTTCAGGTCTTCATAACTCAGGAGAAAACCAATCCCACATTAGTAATTTTAGCAACAAAAAGCACAACAAACATAAGTGAGATGCTGGTGAGGAGGGATCAGGGTCAGGACAGAGCGGGGAGCCAAACTCATCATAAAACCACTACGAAAACCACCTAGACACTCACCTCTCCCTAAATCAGAATGGATTTTGATGACCAAGCAATCAAAGCCAAAATCAATCGAATGCAGAAACATTACATAAACCCCACCTCCTCAACCTCATTTACTTTCCCTTCCTCCCTCCCTCCCCTCAACACACATACACACACTTCAATAACTCCACGGCCACTCTCAAAACTCTCCACTGTTGGGTCATTGGCCAAAGCATGTTTGGTTTTCTTGAACTGCAAACATGAAATGGGGAGAGGGGCCAGAGGGAAACATAGCCAGAACCGAGGGAAGAACGGGTTGGGTTGAAACCATGCTTTTCAGGACACAAAGTCTAACCTAGAGATCTTTTTCTGACCCAGAGTGAAGCGGATGATTTTGCTTTGAGATGAGTCCTTGGATGATGCACTGCATGATAGGAAAGAAAAAAGTGGAAGAGATGAGTGAGGGGAGAGAAGATGCGTTAGACACACAAATACAAATAAACAACAGGAGTCTCATTACAATGGGAATGGCTCCTGGTTTTCCCTCTGCCCACTTTTCCCACAACGCACAGTTTTCTTTCTAGATCTAACTTTTCTGATTTGATAAATTTCCAATGTGAAGAACGTGCTATCAAGATGACCAAAAAGCTTTTTTTGGTTTTCTTTTCTTTTTCCTTTTAAACACCTCATATATTTTCTGCTACCAGTCACTATAAAGTCTTCTTCCCGTAATTATATCGAAAGCAAGGGGTCTCTGACAAGTCAACTTCATACCTTTCAAAAGTATTTAGGTGCATCTATTCACATGCTTGTTCTATCAGGCTGTTTTTCAGATGAATGTCTGAAATATCTCATATAGAGTTAGCCAAAACAAAGGTACAAAAGTTAAATTTATTTACTGTACAAAGGTACAAAAGTTAAATTTATTTACTGCCTTATGAAAAATGGAAATATTTATCTTCTTGAATCCATACATCCTATACCATGTTTGTAAAAGGATTTGAGATGAGAAATATAATGCTGGTGTCACTCGACTTAGGAAGTGAAGAAAAAGACAGAAAAAAATGGAAATTAAAAAAAAAAATTTTCCTCAACAGCTGAATATTGATAATACGTAAGGTAGACACAGGGGGAGAGAGAAGCAAGTCTTGGGGATTACACTTCTCTTCTAGACTCCAGACTGGTGAGGAACTTCATGAGCTGAAATGTGGATCAAGTTCTCAGCCATCATGTATATTAATGAGAAGGGCTGAAGCAAAGACGTAAAAGTGACTCTCCATTTGGCCCCCATGGAAGCGTTGCTCTGCTTCCTTCATGCCAATGTCTCAAATGTCCTTGGCCAGCTTCCACAAGTCCTTTATTCATAAACGCCATGGGGAAGTTGCCAAATTTTAGCATTTGCTATCCCAAGAGGTATAGTATTTAGGCATGTTCATATCGGGCAGAGTTCTAACAGAGGACCAAAAACAAACCTGGTATTTGGGGCTCATATCAACATTTGACATTGATGATCAAGAGTCAAAATCACTACCATTGGGACTTCGGTTATCAAAGTCAGAATCTGGAGAAAGTAATACAATGGAAATGAGCCACTAAGGCAACTTCGCTAGCCTTAAATTTATAGCCAGAATGCTAGCATGGGCTACCATATCTCTAGAACTTAAAAAGGTTATCTTCTGGAAGTAAAATGAGAAAGTATCAACATATAATGGATGAAACCAGTTGTCTGCAGAAGTAATCCAATCTGGGCAAGATAAAGGACTAGTGAGGACACACAGCACCTACAAAGACCAGTCTGTGTCACATTTCAGGGTGAGGAGCCATGAGGGCAGGAACCACTCTGGAATAAGTGAATATAAAAACCTGGCTTAAGTGAGTCTGGCTCTTCTCTAAAGTGTTTATTAATAGCAGGATGTTTTTTTCTTACTGAGAGATGAGTGTCCTGACTGGAACATCTGGTTCTTTTACGATAACAAATGTCTATCATGAAAATGAATGTCTCAGGCTGGCATAGCTCAGTGACACAAGCCCACTGTTTCTCAACACAGGTTCCTTGGAACCCTATGCATTGAGATGCTCTATAAAATAAGAAGAGTTCTGTGGCCAAATTTGAGGAATGCTTTCTATTTCCCTCTTCTGAAGAGTCACAGTGCACATGTGTTCCTCTCCCCGGCGTCCTCACATCGATAAAAACCGTATTTGCTGAACTGCTCAAGCCAGAAATCTAGGCTTTCTCTGTGATTCCTCTCTCTTTCACCCTAGGCAGTCAGTCTACCTGTAGTCCTGTTGGCTCATCCTCCAAAATATCCCGAGTTGGTCTATCTCCATATCTGCTCCACCACCTCAATCCTAGAAGACCACGGAAGTTTCTTAATTGGAGTCCTTCCTCTTATTCTTGCTCCTCCACAGCCTTACTCTCCAGAAAGACACAATGGTGACTTTTTTAAAAAACTAAATCAAATCAAGTCTCTCCCCTGCTCAAGACTCTCCAATGGCTTCCTGTCACTTTATTTATTTATTTTTTGTAGTGAAACAACATAGATTTTATTTTATTTTTATTAAAATTATTGGGGTGACACTGGTTAATAAAATCAAATAGGTTTCAAGTATACAATCTGATAATGCATCATATGTATATTGCATTGCATGTTCACCACCCAGCTTTCTGTCACTTCTAGAATGAAATACGAACTCTATACCCAGTTTAGCCAGCACTCTGTGACCTGGCCTCTGGGCTACAGCATTGCTCAGCTCCAGGAGCCACCAGTCACACTGTCCTCCACGTACATGGTGGCAGCCCTCTGTTTACAGGTCGCCTTTCCACTTCCCGCCTCTCCTCATGCACTGAGCCTCCTTTCTGCTCTTAGAACCTGCCAAGCTTCTATCTTAGGACCTTCGTACCAGCTGCTCTCTCTGTCTGGTCTATTACACACCCGAGCTTCGCACAGGTCACTCTTGGTCATTTCATATTTCCGCTTGGGTGTCATGTCCTCAGAGAGACTTTCTTATCAGCCCGATCTGAATTATTGACCCAACCCTTCTGAATTCCATCATCTTATTTTAACGCCACTATCTGATATTTCTCTCCCTTGTTTATTTGCCTGCTTCCTCCAGTAGAACGTAGACTGCAGGCGCCTTGGCCACCTCATTCACTCTTGACCCCCAAGTGCCTAGAACAGTGTCTGGCCCACAGAAGGCATTCGAACACTAACTAAATAAATGAATGTGTATTGGCAGATTCACGTATCTGAGAAGAACTTCGGTAACAGCAATAACAACTTAACCCTGATTCCCCCAATTCCCCAACTCCTCTCCACACCCAGCTTAGGACCCCTCCCCGGCAAGTTATCATCTGGAGAATAAGCACTCTGCAGAATCAATGCGTGAAATGATGTCCTTGATCACTCAATCATCCAGGTCGGTCAGGGACCTCTGATCAGAGAATAGCTCCTACTCTGGTGGTTCGTCGGGGTCAGGGTGCAGAGGCTGGCTGCCTGGTGGTCTATTCCCCATTGTCTGCTAGCCCACAAATTTCCATAATGTGAATTGGATACAATTAGATAATTCATTAGAGAATGTGATTTACATCACATCCATTACTGCCGCTTTTAACAGCATCACAATTGGAAAATAGCACTTCTCATGGGAAAGAAAAACTGTAACATCTATAAGGCATCTGCTTTGTTTGAACTGCTTTGTGCTTTGACCAGCTACAATGGGCTACTAATGGTGTGAAGGTACGTGAGAAGCCCTATGATTATTGATGCTGGTGCTTTGGGGGACTTGAAAGAAAAGGCCATTACTCTTTAGTACACATTAAATGAAATCAAGCAACTGATCTGATCAGTGACATTGAGGTTTGATAGCTATCAGTTTACAGCTTAAAAAAACAATAATTACTGGGGACTTTTCTCCGGAAGTTTACTATGAGTCAAAAACACTCTAGGTTCCTAATCCTCTCTTTTTTCTCCATTAAATGTTTTATAAGGTGATCTTTTACAGAGCGGTTTAGGAGTGTGACTATTCCCATTATAACAAAGTAGATGGTAACTACCCTGGCTCTCTTCTGGCTTATCATTCTATGATGAGTCCCACTGGCACGCATCAGGCCCTCTGGGAATACCAATAAAATCCAGGCCCTAATCCTGCAAAAACAGAGGACCACAGCTGACATGGCCACCATCACTCTAAGGTCAACAAAGTCTAGTCACATTTTAATGGTCACTGCTCCCATCAGGGGATGCTGGCCATGTCACGGAAAGTGACTAAGGACCATTTGCCATCTTACATCTTTGCTCTTGACATTTCTCTTTTGGCAAAGGAGAGGTATCTGCTAGAGGAGAACTTTTGCCTCCAATAAGTAAAATTACCCCCACACATAACACTAAACACCCAGCTTGTAGGCAAACATGCAAAAGAAGTCTGAAGTCTATTTTAGGGGCTTTTTACCGCCTATGAGCCTATGTGTAATAGGCCAGAGTTAAGGCAAGAACAGCTAATTAGCTTCGGCTCCTGGCGATTCTGACATAAAAGTACACATCACTGCCAGGCACAGGAGGAGGCCTCCAGTTCAAGGTCATGCTAATTCCTCACTAACTACCAGTAGTTCTCAACACAGAAGAAGCTCGAATGAAAAACACGTTCAGTATAGGATAGAACTTGGTCAGTGTGGAGGAGGATCCCTGAAAAACACAGAATTGTCATTTGGCAAGGAGCCCCCACCTGGACTGCATTTCAGCTTGTGCTTTTGACTGCTGATGTGGCGCTGGCTGGTGAGGCTGGCACGGGGCTTGGGGAGTGGCTGGCACCTGTTGCTGAGGAGTGCCAGCCTGGCACTGGAAGGGGGCCCCAGCCGCCTGGGACACAGCAGGCGGCAGCGGCGAGGAGAGGGGCTGCTTCTGGGGCTGCTGTTGCTGCTGCTTGTACCGGGAGAGGCTGAAGAAGAGGCCTAGAATAGCCTTGAGGTTTCCGTTCCTGATTTCTGCAAGACAATAAAGAGTCTGGTTAGAGCAGAGTCCTTTCTTGCTCCAGTGCCATGGGCTGCTTCAGCCCTCACAAGAGTTGAATTCCTCTGGGATATGACAGATTTCCTGAACACTTATGTAACTGGTATCACAGTCAATTAAGATCAGACCTAAACCGCAAAGAAATTAGCTTATTCTCCCCACTGGGATTCGAGTGGATACATGAGGCAAGTTGCAACTGGATGTCTGGCAAGTGCCAGAAAGAAATTCTCAGTAAAGACACAACCAAAAAAGTAAGTCAGAGCAAGACCGTGCTTGTTCTAGGGGCACAACAAATGATCCAGGGACACAGGAGCTCTCCAGTGCCAGGGGACACTCACTGGTCTTCACGGGGCTCTGCCAAGTCTGTGTGCTATGCTTCGAGCCACTTGGAGTGTGCCAAGTGGCTACTGTCCCACTCCACAATCTTCCCCTCAAATACAAGTCTCTGAGTCTCTCTTGTCCGAAGAATAAATAACTTTAATTTGGGATGGGTGTAGGGATAGCCTATAGGACTTGGTTCCATAGAGAACTCACACAAAAATTCTCCTATATTAAAAAAAAGTAGAGTGGGGATAAGAAAATTTTTATCCCAAATGGAATTTTTCAGATGTTAAAATGCATTTGCCTCAAGGCATGCATAAAGAGCTGCAGAGAGGGAATAAAGTATTTATATTACAGAGGCTATGGAAGCAAGGGTTTTTCTCCTTGGGCAATCCCTTCTTGTGGCAATTCTTTTAAACACCAGATGCCTATGGCCAAGGTTTAAACTGACCCTGAGGGTGAAGTAACAGGGCTTTCCAGCATGAGGGGCACAGAAGGAGGAAACTTTAGGGCGTCCTCTGCTTTGCTTAGATCCTAAGCTGAGGGATGGGAGGAAGGGAAGGAAGGGAAGCCTCACCTGTGTGAGTAATGCACACCCACAGGTTAGCCCCAGGCCTGGGAAGAAGCTACTGATAAAGAAACAAGAACAAGAGTTTCCTCCAAGCACCAGCTGAAGGGCAGAAGATATGAACTAAGTCCTTGCAGACAAAGGCACCCTGCAAGGCTGCCAGTGCCCTGGGTGTGAGCTGCTGGTCAGGCCAGGCAAATCACTTCCTGTTGGAGCATCCCCCGTCTCCAAGATCTGCAGAAACTGACAATAAACTCCTGGACTCCAGCCTTCACTCTCTACTTTGGGAGCTAGCAATTTCTGATTGTGAGACAAAACTGACAGTAGTAGAGCTTTTGGAAAACCCGAGCCATAAGTTCCAGTCTGTACTCCACCATTTACTAGCTGTGCAACCCTGGGCAAGTCAGTTACTCTCTCAGGGGCTCAGTGGCAATATCGACACAGCTTGCCCCATCACACACAAGTTGTTTTGCAGATCAAATGAGAGCACACTGTAAATAGTGAAGTCTTTCACTGGTCTTAGTTACTATGTGATGACTGTAGCCCCAGAATCCTGTATGAGATCCCATACAGTTTCAGTTTCGTGTTCTAAAAATGAGGGTCTCTACTATGGTGACCTTATAATTTATTTTGAAACCATAGTATTTTTGAGAGTAAACAGAGGGGGCTATTAATTACACCAGGATGACAAGTGCAAGCCAGGACTGATCTGGACAAATCAGGATGCTTATAAACCACTGTGTGCAATGCAGGGAGCAGAGAAAGTTCCAGGGAGGTGGCCATGCCAACACCCCCACCTCTGTTTCTTTGGATCATTCAGCTCATTCAGCTTTAACCTTTCAGCTCTGCTTCCTTCTCCATCCTCAGGAAACTAAAGGAGAAGCACATACCTACCTCTGGCTGGTTCTGCTTCTGCTTCTAAATGTTCTTACAAGTGCTTCAGGGTCACAGAATATGAGGCTTGGTCAGGATGATTCAGTAGGCTCATTTTACTCATGGAAAAAATGGAGGGTGAAGTGACATACCTGTGGTCATCCAGCGGGATAGTGACAGGAGTTAGGGACAGAATCAAGATGAGACGATCAAGAGCTGGCATGCAGGTTAGGATCTATCAAGGAACTTGGGAAAACGGACAATTTCCCAACACTGAATTTACCGGAGGGAGAGAGTAGAGCTAGCCATGGAGCTAGATGAAATCTATGCAAGATTTTTTTAGTGCCTTTTATAATTGTCAGGCAATATATAACTTATTTATAATAATTAGGGCTACTACTAATTAGTATGTATCAGATTAAGCTCTTTACATACACGATCTCATTTGATCCCTACAACCTCGGAAGTATTATTTATTAACCCTCTCCTATTTATAGGGAAGCAGAGGCTCAGAAAGGTTTTATGACCTCCCAAGGTAATAAATGCTGGAGCTGGGATTTGAATCTAGGTTTCTATGGCTCAAAGCCTGGTCTCCTAACACTGTATAACTTGGCTTGCTTGTATACTCATCATGTGTGGCAAATTTAAAAGCACAATAGATAATGTTTTATTCAGCTAGCTGGTGGTCATACAAGTATTCTTCATTCTTCTTCTATAAGTATTCTTTCATTATGGAATGTGTCAAACATTCCACAATACATTTTTTAAAACCATGCAAGAAAAACAAAGAAGGGAGGAACTAACAAATCAGCATATCCAGGGGCTCAGAAGATGTCCACATCAGCACTCTCATAACCTACCAGCTCGACCCAGAGTAGACAAGGAGCCAGCCTTGCCACATTCTCTACCTTCTGTGGTTGTTAAGTTATTCTTCATAACGGTTTCTTGTATTATTCCCTAAAACTTTTTTTTTTTTTGGTCAAAGAGCACAGTGCTGCCATAAACACACTTTTTCTTAGGAGGCAACGTTTTTTATTATAAAGATCAGTGATTTTTGGAACCAGAAAGACCTTTTTGAGTATTCACAAGATTCACCTTTTCTGAGCCTCAGTTTTCATCTTTAAAATGAGCAGCTGGCTGTGTATCTTTCCCACAGAGTTGTTATGAGAATTAAATGAAGATTAATTGAGAAAATGAGGGCAAAGCACCTAGGACACGGCCTGACTCATGACAACTTTTCTTGGTTCAGAAAATATAGTCACTGCAGCCTGCACAGAACTCACCATGGGGCTCTTCGCCTCAAGGAAGCCTGAGAAGCTGTCCATCTTTCCTCACATCGCCCCTAGGCAAGTCACAGGTGTGAGAAATCGATCATGAATATTTTCATATTAGAGAAAATTCAAAGGTGATTTCCTGTTTTGTTTTTTTTTAAACAGTTTTACTGAGGTTTAATTCCCATTCATAAACTTAAGTGTACAATGATTTTTAGTAGAGTCAGGAAGAGCCCTCATGCTCATCCACAGTCAACTCGCAAACTGTTCCCAGGCAACCTCTAATCTGCTTTCTGTTTCTACAGATTTGCCTATTCTGGACATTTTATATAAATGGAATCATGCAGTACAGTCTTTTGCATCTGGCATCTTTCACCTAGCGTATGCTTTTAAGGTTCATCCAGGTTACAGCATTTATCATTAGTTTCTTTATATTGCCGAGTATTATCTCATTTTATGGATATACCACATTTCGTGTATCCATTCACCAGTTGGTGGACATTTGGGCTGTTTAATTTTCTTTCCGGAACACAAAACTCAAGAGTGGCGAATGCTCTGATTGGGGTTGAAAGCCACAGTTTATGCTATGGGTGGCCTACAACAGACAATATCCAAAATAGTTAGAATTGTATTCTTTTCATATTTCTAAATGTCATTTAATGAGGCCTGTTAAGCAGTCTCCACAGGCAGTCTAAAAAAAAAAATGTCATTTTGCCAGCCCACAAAAATGTTTCCTTCATGACATTTCCCAAGGCGCTGGAAAAAAAGAGTATCATTTTGTATCTAATCAACTATTACCATCCTCTTGATGTCTAGAGAAGGAAAAATATGTAGACCTAGAGAGAATTGACTTGTCCGAGGAGACACTGGCTAACCGGTGTCTAAACCAACATAGGAACCCTGATCTCCATTCTCTTCTTGTGGCTGCCCCCATATGAACTGAAGAACAAATTACATAGCCACATTCCAATTTCCATTAGAATTCAGCATTGCCTTGACTCTTAACTTCTTTGGGTTTTTACTGATCTCTTTGTTCCTATTGGCTGGTACTAATCTGCATAGATGCTGTAGGGAATGTTTGGCACAAAGGGTAGAATAAAGATGAGAGTTATTTTTTTTTAACACTATTTAAGAGAAACCTGGGGCCTGGTTTACAAAGACACAAGTATTGGAATAATCTAATACAAAGAACCTGCTCTATAGGGAAGA
>NW_011889102.1:1129918-1140339 GCF_000151845.1 Pteropus vampyrus | reverse complement strand
CATGTGTTATCTGTGCCCTGGAACAAAGGCTCTCTATGGCTCTCTGACAGGCAAGTCCAGGCAGAACCGGAGCTGCTGAAACGCTTCAAGGACAGGTGCATACACCCTCCTGAAACCAGCTTTAGTCACTGGGAAAGGGTGGAGATATACCTATGGGGCTTTCCAACTGCTGTTTTGTTTTTTTTTCCCATCAGAGGAGGAGCCTCAGGGCACTCAACCATCTTCAAAAGGAAAACAAAAAGCATTAAAACTACATGATTTCTTTAAACACCATAATGCTTTTCTAGTACTTAGCAGGTGGTTAGAAGTGTAGGTAGCAGTGAGTAGTAGAAAACATCAGGCCTTGAATCAGATGATGTGAGTAGCCACTGTTGACCTAATGGGTCTCCATTTCCCATGCGTAACAACCACTTGGGCCTTAGCTTCCTCATCTGTATGATGGGGATAATGTGAATACTGACCTCATAAGGTTGCTGAGGGGATTAAATGAGATATAAAATGTGTACAGCACTTAGATTAGTGACTGACACGTGGTGAGCTCTCAATAAATGGGTTCTATCCCTATAATTTAACAGTATGTCAAGTGAGATTGCTGTAACCCTGAAATTGTGAATAAGGCTTATCCTATAACGCTCTATTTTATGAGGATAAAAGGCTCTAAGTACCCTTGCTTTACAAGTTCAAGTAGTTAACAAAGGTCAGGGCCAGTCGCCATCCAATTACATGGTACCAATTCAGAATCGGTCTTACTAACAAACATCATCATCATCATTCCTCATTTCCCCCCACCAAAAAAAAATCAATGTAAGAAAATCTAGATGAGAAAATGTCACTGAGGGTGGGGGAGCGTAATAATATTTGATGATCACAGAGACAGGATATACTTCCTACCTCACCAAGGATAAAGAAGGTAGGGTCCCTGTACTCCTTGAAGTTGAAGGCAGGGAGGCTCTAAGAGATTCCATCCAAGTGGGGGTGCTGGCATTCCAGTCCCCGCAGTTGGACACCTGCTTAGCAGAGAGTTGGCGGATCTGCTTGCTGGCCATGTGAATGAGGGGAGAATAGCTGAAGAGAGATTGTATGGTGGGGGACTTCCAGCTGATGGGAAGCCTATTTTACCTTCTGCAAGCAGAAGATGGAGCCCACATTTTTCTGCTGGTTCTACAGTAGATAATGGAAGGATCATGAGACTGAGGTCTACAGCCTTATTGGGACCACCTTAGTGTGGGGACAAAGAAGGACCTGAATCAGGGGGATGGGACATGAATGCTACTAGCTGGGAGTGAGCTGGAAGAACTGGTCAAATCCCACAGAAGACTACCAAGGCCCTGGGAGCAGCATGGGAGTGAGTCCCTGGTCAATAGGGCATGCAGAGACCCCCACATGGGGACAGTGGCAATTACCCAAGAGGAGGATAGCAACTTCGCCATCAGCCACATTCTGCTTCTTCTGTGCTGCCCCAGTCCTGGAGGTTCGAGCACAGGGACAAGGAAAGGGAAAGGAAGTCACGTTATCGTGCCCTCAACTACCCATTACCTTCGAAAGTCACTTGCCCTGGGGGGTATGGGGGAAAAGAGCTTTGAGTAGAGTCTGAGATCGAAGTTTAAAAATGAACAGGACTGAGTCGTAAGTACTGACACTACTGTTCTAATAATGACTACAACTTAAGAGTTTTAAGTGCTGGCCAAGATATCATTAAGTGAGTTTTGACCCAGCAGAAAAGAGTGGGGGGTGGGGAGGAAGGGGGTCAACATAGCACAGTTGGGAGCAATTACTGAAATACTATAAACCTACTTCACAGTAACACCCCAGTTTCTGATACCTCAACACACTTGTTACAAGTATGCTCCTCTATGCTCAGGGGCTCACAGGGTCACATCCTAGAATCAACGAGGATCTGGGGAATGGTGGCCAAGTGTCTGCATTACATGCCTTCATGGGCTGCATAACACTTTCTGACACAGTGGCCCAGCTAACAGAGTTCTCAATCTTTTCTGACTTCTTCTACCTGCACATGGCATGCCTAGATTTTTACTCATCTGCTGTCCCAAGACAGCATGAACAAGAGCTCTAAAATCACATAGACCTGGGTTCAAATCCTGACTCTGCCACTCACTAGCTACAGGCCTTGGAGATGTCACGCATAACCTCTTTAAGCCAATGTTTCCTCCTCTGTAAACTCAGCCTGTTATAAATTCCAACTTCAGTTGTGAGAACTGTAACTGATATACGTAAAGCCTTAAAAGCACAGCTGATACTTATTCATTCAACAAATATTTATTGAGTAGATTCTCTATGCCTGAGGCAGGTAGAGGGGTAGGGGAGATGGAGAATAATAAGGCAAAAAGCAGGGCAAAGAGTAGATAGATGGCTGAGTGGCCAGGAGTTCCCCCCAAGCCACATGAGACAGAAGCTGGCCTACAGAGTCCACATTCCACAGAGCCCTTTCCGCTGAGCAAGCCTCTGTCCCTGCTGATGCTCTGCCAAGGGGCACAAGCCCGGAGTCCAATCACTCCCAGAAACTAGGAGGAGCATGTGCCCGCCGCCTACAGGCTATCACAAGCGCTCTCCACCAAAAGGAAATAATGTGTTCCTCGGAATGGAAATTTGCATTTCCCTACCTACCCATGGCAACGCCACCACCAAGCACCCCATTTCCCAGCAATGTGCACGCCACAAGTCAATCCACTCTGACCTCACCCCCATGGAGAAGGGTTCACACCTCAGGGCAAAGGAATCACGAAGGACCCTTCTCACAGAGCTTGGATTAAGACTTGTCACTCAGCAGCTGCTTCAGAGGCCTCTGGAAGCAGTGTGACCATGCCTGACCTGGAATAAGCCCAGCACATATGAGTTTCCACTTGGGGAATTCCAACAGTCCCACTCAGAGACACGACACACCCACGAGGCCCCAGGAGTCACCACCTGCCCCCCAACACTGGAAGAGACTGCAGGTCAGAAATACAGGCAGGAAAAGCAAGCTTTCACTGCATCATAGAACAGAGGCGAAGAACGGGCCCCAGATGGAATCCATCACATCTGCAAACTTACCTGTTCCATTGGGCTGCTTCCTTCCTCAGTGCTCCCCTCCTCCCCACCCCAGCCACCAAAGTCGATGCTAACAGGCATCTTTTCAAAGCACAAACCTCGCTAGGGAAAGGCGGTGTCATCTGAAGCCCAAACTGCTTTACCTGTTCTGGGAAAAGTGGAGGCAGGTGCAGCCTAATGAGTTTGGGAGGATGCCGGGGCCTATGGCAGCTTTGGAGCTGGCAGCTGCTTGTGTTTACAAATAGGAGAGAGAGTGAATGTTTCCAGAGCATGATGTTGCCTGAGGAGGCTGAGAATTCGGACCAGTCATCTCCAGACCATACCCAATTGAACAGCAAACCACCAGCAAACACTAATGTGCTAATTAGCCACCAAATTTGAGTTAATTAACAACTAATCAGGATGTCAAAATGTAGCATCTCATTAATAAATCAAGTGCTTTTATTTTTTTTTTTTAAGCTAGGAAAAGTACTACTTCTAATAAAAGAGATAAAGTGTAGGCATTTCTCCCTGAGAACTGTAGTTTTAAGATGTTCTGCAGTTAAGTGTTCTCTCTCCAACAGATAAGGCCTGGCTTGATAATTAACTGAATTGCTAGTCAGGTAAATAAAATCAGCGTTGTTTGAGTAAGCCATTCTCAGAGAGAAGCTGTCGTCTTCAGTATTCACTCAGTGTCTTACAGATATGGCCAGCATGGCTGAATATGCATTCTTGGAGTGATTCTTTAGGTTGTCAAAAAGGTGGCATCCTCAAGTCTAGACAAGCACGGAGCTGCCTCAATGCCTCAAAACCAGAAGGGGAAAAAAAAAAAAAAAAAAGAGCCCACCAGCACGTCTTGTCTTAACTGTATTCACGTCATCAGTAAGTAATAGGTGGGCATTTCTAATGACAAAAAGGCCGCTTCATGACAAGCACTGACTCACCTTCTGCAGACAGCCCCTGGATGTTTATTCCCTTAGCTGCCAGGAAATTCAAGCAGGCATCTATGTTTTCAATCTAGAAAAAGAAAAACAATAGACACTCAATAAGTATTCAACCTTCTTCGCAGCCGTTTTTTTTATTAGAAACAAAGTGCTATGTCAAAGAGAGGGTTCCTTGTACATTTGCTAAGGTTCTCAACAAGGAAAAACAGAAAGACATGAAAACTCCGGATGGATGGATGGATGCAGGTCAAGACTCTCCCCTGTCTGTACTTGCACGGGAAAAGGTTACCAAACATCCGAACCACACAGAGCCAAAGTCAAGGCCTTGGATTGCTCACAACTGCCAAAAATAACCAGGGTGGAATTGGAGCTCTTATGATGATCACTGTCACCAGTGCAATCCAGAAAACTTGAGCAGCTGCCAGAAAAATGGAGGTGGGGATGAGGTTAGTAGACCCACCCACCTAGCAGCAGCTGGGAGAAATTTCCAGCCACCAAGGCAACAGGCAGTCAAATGTACAAATAGTGAATGGGAATTTCAGCAGGAATCTGGGTAATGTTTACTCACAAAATTCTCAGGATGGCAGGCATTACAGATGACCAGGGAGGACTGTGACCTCACCGAACCACTCTGTCCTTTGCATTTTCTGTGGCAAGAAGGAACCCACCTAACAGAGATTGGGAGGCCTCCGCCTTTGCCAGGACTGACGCCATGACCAAGGGCGAGCTAACGTCCAGCCCTCAAGAAAGAACAATTAGGTCATTCCCAAAGGTCTGATTTGACTTCAGTTGTCAGGGCTAATTAATTTTTGGTCTATAGGAAAATATTTGTGCTTGATTAATGTCAATGATGACCGTAATTTAAAAAAAAAATTGCTTTTGACTTGGAATAAGGATCTTTGAATTCCACACAGTTTGCATTTCACAGCAGAAATTCCTCCTCACCTTCACAACTACTCACTGCCCACCTTACTTCCTTTCCAGGCACCATCAACATTCTTATAAACCAAAGCCAGTATTTAACCCATGGAATTTATTTTGAATTAAAAAATGACTGTCTGTCACACCACAGATGTGACCGTCTCTCTCCCCTTCCCCAAGTAATAAAAGATGGCTCCTTCATAGACACAAAGAGTGATACATCTACATTTTAAAAGCTCTAATTTGAGTAGAGTATGCTCTAGTCTTCTAGCAGTTATCTTGGTCACATCCACCCTCCTCAAAGTCTGGCATTTTTCTTCTCTACTTTCAGTCTTCACATCTTCCAAATGCTTTAAATTAAGCTATGAGACACCTGAATAAAACTACATTTTAGAAGAATCCACTCAACCCTGAGCTTGAGGTACTCTATTCTTGCAGTTTTTAGCTCAGGTTTCCATCTCTTTCCCAGCCTCCAGCTCTACTTCGGTGAGACATTTTTTTCATCTCAAGAAAAAAAGGCAATTTCTTTCAAACTAAATAAACACTGATGCTATGGGTTATGCCTGCCACTATCACAGAAAATAATTTCTTATAATGAGGGAGAAAAAGTGAACACGCTTTTCACACTCCTTTCTTCTTTCCAGCCCAAGATGACTGACAGTGACTATCAGGTGCTACCATCTTGGAGGAAAGTAGGGAGAAGAAAGAAAAGGAATGGAAGGGAGGGCCCTGTGGAGGGTGTTTTGGGGCAATTTGCTTCCATTCATAAGTATAATAAAAATTATATCTCTAAATGCTATTTCACTCTATCATAAAACCTTGTTTTTGAGAAAATAACTATCAGTCCTTATTTATGCTATTGCACATAGTGGTAACCCATCAAAACCACTCAAGGGCTTCTGGTCAAGGTGGCGGAGTAGGTAAACACCATGTTCACCTCTTTCCACGACCACCTCAAAATTATAACTAAATTACATAAAATTCATCATTGAGGACCGCCTGAAGTCCAGCCAAACAAAAGCCCTGTAACTAAAGTTTTATAAAAGAAGCCACGTTGAGATTGGTAGGAGGGGTGGAAAGGCAAAATGGGCTGGTCCCACACCTACTTGTGGCAGTTAAAAATCGGGAGAAATATCTCCAATATTGGCGGAGGTACTCCCAAGTATTGAGGGGTCCCAGCCTCATACCACACTGCCCAGCCCAGGGTTCCAGGGACAGGGAGAGAAGTCCAATAACTTCTGGCTGTGAAACAGTAGAGACAGTCACTGAGTGAGAAAAAGAGTGGCTGAAGTCCCACTTGATTCTCCTAAAAAGCTCAGGCACAGACTCACTCACTGAGGGACTCACTTGCTCTGAGCTCCAGCTCTGGGTCAGCAGCATGAAAGGCACCAGGGACATACAGAGAGGATCTAGATTGTCTGGCTTCAGGGCAAGGGCTGGAGGGGCAGCTTTCTCATAGACAGAAGCGCTAGCAGAAGCTATTGTTCCTTTGTTGAGCCCTCCCCTCTACCGGCCTGCATGTACAGGCGGGAGCCATAGCTGAGTCTCCTTCAATCTAGCTAACACCATTTGCTGATGATTCCCAGCGACCCCACCCCACTCAACTTGCAGGCCCATCCAAGTCACTTGCACTGGCTTTTCCATGCATCCCATCTTGGCTCATGCTGCGAACTTTCCTAAAATCTCGCACAGGTTCACAAACCTGCCAAAAGCAGCATCTGGCCTCGGTGTGTCTTGTACCTCTTGCTAAACAGCCCCAAGCCTGGCACTAGCAGCAGCCAGCCTCAGGTCACAGCTTAGCCTCTCCTAGATACCTGCAGACCTAGACAAGTAGCAACTATTTGAAGATCACTTTGTAGTTCATACCAAGTGGCCCTGGGCAGGCTATAAGCAGCAGCTGAACTTGCCCTGCACTAGAGCCCCTCCCAAGAAGGCCCAGAGCCAACATACCCGGTGTCCAGGTTCAGATCACACCAGAGCACCATCCAACCACCTCTACACACGACATACCCAATGGGCAGACTTGGCAGGCACCAGAGCTCCACTAGAGCTAATCCTGCTCCACTGGGTCAGCCCCTGCACAACTTCTCCACTGTGGTCATGGCCAGTCCTCCAAACGAATCACCCTGAGGGTCAATCCCTCCCACCACCATGCCAACAGCAACCAAGGCTCAACTACAACAGGAAGGCACACACAACCCACACGAGGAACACACCAAGAGCACCCAGCTCAGGTGACCAGGAAGACTGCAACAATGGGCCCCAGGATACCTACTATATAAGGACACCATACCAAGACAGGAGACATAGCAGCTCTACCTAATACACAGAAACACACACAGGAAGCAGCCAAAACGAGGAGACAGAGAAACGTGTCCCAAATGAAAGAAAAGAACAGAACTCCAGAGAAAAAACTAAACAAAATGAAGACAGGCAATCTACCAGATGCAGTATTCGAAACACTGGTTATAAGGATGCTCAATGAACTTGAGAGAAGAGTAGATGAACTTAGAACTTTTAAAATATGATAAAAAACATAAAAATGGAGATACAAAATATAAAAAAGAACCAGTCAGAAATAAAGAATAGCTGAAACGACGATATATTAGAAGGAATCAACAGCAGATTAGATGAAGCAGAGGGTCAATTCAGCAATTTAGTAGATAAGGTAGCAGAAAACACCCATCAGAATGCAAGAAAAAATAATCTTAAAAAAAAATAAGGATAGCTTAAGAGCCTTTGGGAAATCATCAAGCGTAACAACATTCACATCATGGGGTACCAGAAGAAGAATAAAGAGAGCAAGGGATTGAAATCCTATTTAAAGAAATAATGACAGAAAACTTCCCTAACCTGGAAAAGGAAATAGACATACAAGACCAGGAAGCGCAGAGAGTCCCAAACAAGATGAACCCAAAGAGGCCCACACCAAGACCCATCATAATTAAAATGCCAAAGCTTAAAGACAAAGAAAAAAAATCTTAAAAGCAGCAAGAGAAAAGCACCTAGTTATCTACAAAGGAGCTCCCATAAGACTGTCAGCTGATTTCTCAACAGAAACTTTGCAGGCCAGAAGGGGCTGGCATGAAATATTCAAAGGGATAAAGAACAAGGACCTACAACCAAGATTACTCCACCCAGCACAGCTATCATTTAGAGTTGAAGGACAAATAAAGAGCTTCCCAGATAAGAAAAAGCTAATGGAGTTCATTCATCAACACCAAACCAGTATTATAAGAAATGTTAAAGGGACTTTTAGAAGGAGGAGGAGGAGGAGGAAGAGGAGGAAGGGAGAGGGGAGGAGGAGGAGAAGAATAAAAAATATGAATAATAAAATGGCAATTACTACATATCTATCAATGATTACTTTAAATGTAATCATTTAATTAAATGCTCCAATCAACAGACAGAGGAGTGGCTGGATGGATAAGAAAACAAGATGTTTATATATGCTGCCTACAAAAGACTCACTTCAGATTGGATGACACACACATACTGAAAGTAAAGGGATGAAAAAAGATATTTCATGAAAATGAAAATGAAGAATAAAGAAGCTGGGATAGTAATATTTATACCAGATAAAATAGACTTTAAAACAAAGGCTATAACAAGAGACAAGGACCTAGTAATTCCACTTCTGGGTATTTATCCGAAGAGACTCAAAACACTACTTTGAAGGGACATGTGAATCCATATGTTCCTTATAGCATTATTTACAATAGTCAAGACATGGAAGCAACGTAAGTGTCCATCAATAGATAAATGGATAAAGAAGAGGTGGTGTATGTGTGTCACACACACACACATACACACACACACATATAATAGACTATTACTCAACCATAAAAAAGAATGAAATCTTGCCATCTGCAACAACATGAATTGACCTAGAGGGTATTACGCTAAGTGAAATAAGTGAGACAGAGATAGACAAATACCATATGATCACGCTTACAAGAGGAATCTAAAGAACAATTTAAACAAACAAACAAAACAGAAACAAACTCATAGATACAGAGAACATTTGATGGTTGCCAGATGGGAGCGGGGGTTGGAGAGGATGGATGAAAAAGGAGAGATTAAGAAGTACAAATTGCTAGTTACAAAATAGTCATGGGGATGTAAAGTAGAGCATAAGGAATATAGTCAATTATAATAACTATGTATGGTGTCAGATGGGGTACTAGATTTATCAGGATGATCACCTCAGCAGTTATATAAATGTCTAATCACTATGTTGTACACCTGAAACTAATATAACATTGTATGCACACTGTAACTTAAAAATGAAAAAAAAATTTTTTTAAACAAAACCACTCAAAATTATCTGTTGTCCCCACAAAGAGGCACTAGTATTTAAGTCATAGTAAAATTATAAAAGTCCTTTGTATCCCTTGTCTCTTCCTATCATCTTTTCTTACTTCTTAAATATAATACCTTACGCATGGCCGATAAGTGAGGCTTTGGCAATTTCGTCCCCATGGAAAATGAGAAAAAGAAAAAGCTGATCACCCCTGAATCCCTTAACACAAAATCAAAAATAGTACATTTGTTATTTATCCTGGCATGTGTCATGTAAGTAGGTTAAGTTTTTCAACAATAATGTAGCAATGTGACACTAAATTAAAAGACATCCATCAACATATTCAAGAATAGTACTGCTCCACAACTATGTTATAATTCTATAGAAATTTCCTTTCAAGGAGCATAAAGTACATTAATTGTCATATTAATGAGCATTCAAGGCAGATCAGTAGTTCGCCACTGGGCAGGGTAGAGGCGGGCAAGAAGGGGCAAGGATTTTGCCCCTCAGGGGACATTTGGCACGTCTGGCAACATTTTGGGTTGTCACAAGGGGGGAGGGTGGAGAGGTGGCGAACCACTACTGGCATCTAGTGGGTAGAGGCTAAGTGTGCTGCCAAACATCCTACAATGTACAGGACAGTCCCCCATGACAAAGAATTATCCAATCCAAAATGTCAATAGTGCCAAAATTGAGAAACTTAAGTTATATGATTCTTTTAATTATTCATCCAATGAACATAATTGTGGGGATATCTGCTCTGTGCCAGGCATTGTGGTGGAGGTCTGGAGCCCTCCCCACTGTCCAGGAGCCCACAGTTACATAATGCTTCTCTTTAGGGCCCACAGAGCTTTTCGACACATACTCCTGGATTCCACCCATGTCAAGGAGAATCAGAACATATAACCAAGGGAAGCAACTTCCTTCATTAGGTGGAGACAGGAGGCCTAAGGGCACGAAGAATGCTTTCTCCTAAAGGAGAGGTGAAACAGGGGGCCATATGCGGATGGCCAAAATGAACTCCCAGAAAATGCTAAAACTAAAAGTTTGGGTCATCATTTAACAGACGATCCATAAGGCCATCAAGCGCCTCGAATTTTTTCCCCTCTACTATGAATTCTCTGCTCACAGGAGGAGTTCAAAAAACATTCCTGAGTCTCAAATCCACTCTTTAATAATGTTCCATTAAGGTTAAAAATCACTCCTGACAAGGCGGCAGAGACCCA
>NW_011889102.1:1127428-1129518 GCF_000151845.1 Pteropus vampyrus | reverse complement strand
ACATTTTGGGTTGTCACAAGGGGGGAGGGTGGAGAGGTGGCGAACCACTACTGGCATCTAGTGGGTAGAGGCTAAGTGTGCTGCCAAACATCCTACAATGTACAGGACAGTCCCCCATGACAAAGAATTATCCAATCCAAAATGTCAATAGTGCCAAAATTGAGAAACTTAAGTTATATGATTCTTTTAATTATTCATCCAACGAACATAATTGTGGGGATATCTGCTCTGTGCCAGGCATTGTGGTGGAGGTCTGGAGCCCTCCCCACTGTCCAGGAGCCCACAGTTACATAATGCTTCTCTTTAGGGCCCACAGAGCTTTTCGACACATACTCCTGGATTCCACCCATGTCAAGGAGAATCAGAACATATAACCAAGGGAAGCAACTTCCTTCATTAGGTGGAGAGAGGAGGCCTAAGGGCACGAAGAATGCTTTCTCCTAAAGGAGAGGTGAAACAGGGGGCCATATGCGGATGGCCAAAATGAACTCCCAGAAAATGCTAAAACTAAAAGTTTGGGTCATCATTTAACAGACGATCCATAAGGCCATCAAGCGCCTCGAATTTTTTCCCCTCTACTATGAATTCTCTGCTCACAGGAGGAGTTCAAAAAACATTCCTGAGTCTCAAATCCACTCTTTAATAATGTTCCATTAAGGTTAAAAATCACTCCTGACAAGGCGGCAGAGACCCACGCGCTTTTCATCTGCACCCCAGGAATAGCGCGGAGCTGGGAAGCAGAACAGGGTCAGATGTAGATTCCAACCTCCTGGCTTCACTTGGAATGAGATCAGAAGGGGAGAATGTGTCTTTGATCTAGGCTCTCTTGTGATTAAAATTCACCTTAAGGTTTTCTTCCAAATACTGTCCAGGTAAACAATCCATCTTCACATACTGTTGAGACTGCAAACTCCCACCACACCCCAAGAGGGGAACGGCCTGGTGACAGGAACCCAGCACTCATTACAGCACAAGGGTATCCTCAAGCCCATCTTTAATGAGGTCTGTGGCTCATGTGTGATCCAGACACACAGTACGAGATGAGGACCCAGTTAAAGTTGGGAGGTAGAGTGAAAGAAAAGACTCTTAACTAGCAAAGTATGTAAATACCACCAAAGCTATTAACACATAGCGGCTAATATAAACTACTTTCCAAAATTAGCTGAAAAAATCTCTGCAAAGTCCGACATTCCAGTGTTGCTAAGAGCAGGGGGCAGGGAGCAGCGCTGAGTGAGAAGGGTGTTGTAGTTGTTGCCATAGAAATGGGTCCAGAGAGCTCTGAGATGGAGTTAGTTACTGGAGTTTACAATATCATCAGCTAGAGTGGAGGCTGGAAGCCTAGAAGTGGGACCACAATGTGGCTCAGAGACCCTGGGAGCAGAAAGATGCTAGATGAACGAGAGTGTACAGTGAGGGGAGAGAACAAGACCAAGGTGCACTCCCAAGGGCCTTCCTTTGTTTGGGACTACATGTGGCCTCCACTCCGTGCAATCTATGACTATCCAAGGGAAAAAGCCTGCGGTAAAGTCTTTCTCCCAGTATCGGCCATAGTTTCTCAACAGTCTCTGAACTTTAGACTTGGCAGGGCAACTTCCATGGACTATGTATGTTTTAGCCTTCGTCTCCCACATCCAGAGGTAGATCTCCACCCAAGACGGGCAGAGAGCAAGGGAAACCAAGACAAATGCCAAACAACTGAAAGAGGCGGGGAAAGGAGGCAAATGGAAAACTTCACATTTCAATCATGATTAAGGCTGGACTGGGTCTCATGATAACATAAAATATGCAAACCTCGGAAGCACTGCTGTATATCTCCTTGGTAGCTTAGAGACTGATCAAATACCATCTGTTGTGGCAGTTGTCATGGCAGCATTTTTCTCTGAATACCAGTGCAGCTGAGTGCACACAGCACATGAAAATGATGGATGCAAATGAAGATCATCTCTATGGGTGCTACTGCAGCCTAGAGAAAGATGGGGCTCCAGGCACGCTGAGTAAATGGGGAGCTAGTTTTTAGGAGCTAAAAGTTTCTCAGCAGGCCCCTTGGAGGTATCTCTCCTGAGAAAAGGAAACTGGAAGGGGAGGCAAAC
>NW_011889102.1:1116080-1127378 GCF_000151845.1 Pteropus vampyrus | reverse complement strand
AGGGGAGAGAACAAGACCAAGGTGCACTCCCAAGGGCCTTCCTTTGTTTGGGACTACATGTGGCCTCCACTCCGTGCAATCTATGACTATCCAAGGGAAAAAGCCTGCGGTAAAGTCTTTCTCCCAGTATCGGCCATAGTTTCTCAACAGTCTCTGAACTTTAGACTTGGCAGGGCAACTTCCATGGACTATGTATGTTTTAGCCTTCGTCTCCCACATCCAGAGGTAGATCTCCACCCAAGACGGGCAGAGAGCAAGGGAAACCAAGACAAATGCCAAACAACTGAAAGAGGCGGGGAAAGGAGGCAAATGGAAAACTTCACATTTCAATCATGATTAAGGCTGGACTGGGTCTCATGATAACATAAAATATGCAAACCTCGGAAGCACTGCTGTATATCTCCTTGGTAGCTTAGAGACTGATCAAATACCATCTGTTGTGGCAGTTGTCATGGCAGCATTTTTCTCTGAATACCAGTGCAGCTGAGTGCACACAGCACATGAAAATGATGGATGCAAATGAAGATCATCTCTATGGGTGCTACTGCAGCCTAGAGAAAGATGGGGCTCCAGGCACGCTGAGTAAATGGGGAGCTAGTTTTTAGGAGCTAAAAGTTTCTCAGCAGGCCCCTTGGAGGTATCTCTCCTGAGAAAAGGAAACTGGAAGGGGAGGCAAACAGCTGCTGCGTTAAAGTTAGGCATGGTCACAACCATTTTTAAAAGAAAATCGTGAAATGCTTAAAGCCTAGGCAATGGGTGACCCAGACAAGGATGAGTACTTGCGAGTTCTGCGGACTTGGAAAGCACAATGTAGCCTCTTCATGAGCCTCACAGATCAGCTCAAACAACTTCCTTCTAGAAGTGTATGTGGTACTCACACCTGATATTGCTACTTGCAAACAAAAATAATCATCATTCATCCGTTAATTATCCATTTCTTCATCCATATTTCCTGAGCACCTACTGGGTGCAGGCAATGTGCTGGTACTTGGTATACTGTGGTAAATAAAACAGACATAATCCCTGACTTTGCACAACCTATGGTCGGTCTAAGGTCGGGGAACTGGCAATAAACAGTGCACAAATCATATCTGTCATGTACCAGAAGATTTGATCTAGCCTGGGGGGAGGGGCAGGTCAGGTAAGAATTTCTTAAGGAAGAGAGAACATGTAGGTCCACAGAGACAAGACTTTTTGTCTGCTCTGTTCACTGATGTAGCCCTAAGCACCTAGAATAGCATGGAACACATCTTGTAGGTACTCAAGAATATTTGACTGAAGGGAAATCTGAGCTGAGACTTAGTTAGCTGGGCACTGAAAATGGGAAGAAGAGAAGGAAATGCGCATCATAGGGAACCTCAGGCTTGAAAGCTTCCACAGAGGATACAGCCAGCGTACCACATTCTGGGAAACAAAAGAAAGTCAAAATGACTGGACACCAGGGGGCAAAGGAGAAGAGCATAGAGATGACACTGAGCAAGAGCAGAAGGCCAGCCCCATGGGACCACATTCAGGAGATGACGTGGGGAAGGCGAGAGGGCAGGGGTCCTTCCAGTTCTTAGGGAAGCCTTGTCACTGCCTCATTACCATGGAAATAGCAGAGAGGCCAAGCCCTTCCTGTCTGAAAGCTTGAGGATGTCAGGGAGGGCTCAAGCAATGTCTCGGAGGTGGAGCTGCAGAGACATCCGGCTGGGCATGGAGACAGAGAGGTAGGGGAAGGGACTGTCAGCATCTGCAGTCACGGGTACTAGGAAGGTCTGTTTCATATCGAACCCTTCTGACACTCCTTCCTCTGGCTCTTTCCAAAAATAAATATAGAAAAGAAAAAAAAAAAAAAAAGAAATCCAACCACGAAACCAAACCCAAAAGTAAAATGCGCTTTGGGGAAATGGCCTCCTAGACGTCTGTCTCACCAATGTTGCTGCCTCTTTCCTCTGCATTCCTAGGGGCCACCACCTGATGCATGATTTGCCCAGCTTCATTTTTTTTTTTTTTTTGTACACCTACATCAGTGTTGGGGCCAGCAACATCATAGAATCACATGGCTCACAGGCCACAGTAGTCCTGGAGCTGCAGGAGGAGTCCGGACACTATAGTTATAATCTTAGAAGGGGGCCACAGAATGAGGGCAATGGATGGTGGCGTTTCAAATCCTCTAGATGGGGAAATATTCGGTAGCATCTCCTCTTGTAAGCTGCATGGGCTGCTGGTTGCTTGGCTGATGCTTAAAGCCATCTTTGTCTAGCAGTACAAGGGGTTCCATACCTTCTGTCCCAGCGTGGGCCATTTAAGCATCAAAGCTTCCAATAAGTCAGCTCTAGCTCTCTTGGTGGCTTTGAAGCAGAAAGCTTAAGAATATGGGACTCGGGGGCTGGATGGGGCTTGAGTCCCTCTGTCAGTTTGTTTCTTTTGCTGCTTTAATGCTTTGCACAGCTCCTTCCTTCAATTTGGCAATGTTACCCACCTTATCTTTTATAACATTTATAACTTCAGCTTTCCAAGATGTCAAGAATTCCTTTTAAAAAAAAACTTTGTAGGAGTTTCTCTGCTGTTACAGCAAATGGGTAAGTCCATATGGATACAAAAAATTCTCTCGAGAGGAGAAAAAAATTCAAAACAAGAATCTCAAATTCCTCCAGTGACTATCTTTTTTTCTGCTTTCCTTCCAACTGCCTAGTATATTCTGACTTCTCAGTTTTTCCCTTGAAACAAAGAAAGAAATCTGGGAAGGGAGTTATAGTTTAAGTTTTAAAAATCAGTCCTTATTCTGAAGGCTCCCATAACAAACACTTCCAGCTGAGCTCTGCAGAGCACCCCCTTTCAGAGATGGCAGTCACTATGAGGGGAAAAACTCTCTTGGGGACCAGCAAAAAGGCCCAAAGATGCTTTGTGTGTGTTCATTCGGTAAAGCATTCCGAGTATCATTTCTCCTGCTATGATCCTAGAGTAACGATCCCTAACTTCCTAGTGCTCCCGAAAGGGACTGATCCAGGTCAAGGCCTCCAAGTCAGGAGCTGACCGCAAATGCCAAAGGAGAGTGGATAAGGAGTGAGATTTAGAGGACATAACACAGGCCTGCGGTCAGACAAATCTGGTTCAAATCCTGCCTCTGCCATTTACTAAATTATGATCGGCAAGTTATCTCAGTGGCCTGATCTGTAAAATGAGCATCGTAACACCTAAAACGCAGGGTGGTAGTCGTCACTATATGAGAGGATATGTGTGTGGTACTATGTAAGGATCCAATAACTGGCAGTTTTTGTTACTTTGTTGTTATTTTTGATGTCCCTGGGCAATAGTTTCAAGGCCGTGACATGTCCAAAGCTGTCTCTGGGGTTGGCTCCTGGCAAAATAAAGAATTAGAACTTATTTGGCTGCCTTCCATTTCCTCCTCCTGGCTTTCCTCTTAAGCCCAGCTATCCAGGACACTGGGCCCTCTCCATCACCTGATGTCATGCCTGCCTCTCGCCAACCTCTCTCTTGAAAATACACTGATTAACTAATTCACACCAAGGCAGAAGCGATCGCTACTGGATTCTCGCGTGTTACTTCTTCTCAGTGGTACTTGTATTCATCACAATTATTAGGTGACATCTGTTGAAAGAATATGGACTTTGCAGTCTACACTGGATTCTCATTCCCTTACAGATTACCCATGAGACCCTCATAAAATTATTAATTGCTTTGAGCCTCAAATTCGTCATCTATAACATGGAACAACTGATAACCATCCTCTAGCCTTACTGAGAAGTAGATGGTTTGACATACGTCAAGAGTCTGGAACTTTATATAGTCAGAGCTTTAAAAAAAAAAGGCTCTTTCCTCACCCGATTCCATAATGGAATATTAGTTATCACTGGCCTCTCCTGAAAGTGAAAGATCATTTTGGAGTTGTGACACTCTGAGTCTTACTAAATTATATGACACTAGTATAGCCTCTCTAGGAATGGGTTCCTTGTAGCTAGAATTCATTTTGACCCTGTCATAATCAATACTTTTTGTTCAAAAAGCTTTCTGGTCAGAGTCTCCTCTACTAAGTTACATGAGAATCCCTAAAACCTTAGACGAATAGCTTTGTTAAGAAGAATCAAATATATGTATAAATTTTGCAGAAAACTTTGGCTTTACCTACATATGAGGATACAAACTCAGATTCCAACTTTCACAAGAAAACCCTCACTTCTGGACACATGGCTGCTTTTTGAATCAATGGGAGAAGAGAGCCACTTGGAGAATTTTACCCAGGAACTAAGACCTAGTAGCGTCATTCATTCCTTGAAAAATAATGACTGAGTTTGTAGTCTCTCACAGGCCTGGCTCTAAGGAAAGGGGAAGCAGTATGGTCCTTCCCTCACAGAGCAGATGGCCTCCTGGGCAAGGGCACACTATAAGCAAACATCACCCCACTAAACAGCTCACCAACGCGATAAAAGCTAACTTATACCCATCACCTCACCTACATAAAAGCCTAAGCTCTTTTTGGAAAGTCTAGGTTCTTTTTGAATCTTTGCCATATGTACATGCTGAAACTCATAAGCCACCTCGAAGTCTTCAAAAGATATAAATGCGAAATTAAACAACAGAACATTGATATGCCCCCAGAGTGCGGCGAAGCCTCAATTCTTGAAATACCACTTGAATATATCATTTCACCCACAAAACACATATAAAGGAAAAGTGTAATCAAGTAATTGTAGATGAAGGCCAAGAGCTTGACTTGCTCACCAGTATGGAAACTATTTCCCTCACACTAGCCTGTGCAATTAGGTTTTGCGGCTCTGTCAATTTGCTAATGTCTGTAGCTTATGGTTCTTCTGGGTTGCTCATGCGCAGTCAATCCATGGATTTCAATCCTGTAATTTCAAGGATGGCCAGTACAGAAGTACAAGACCGTCCTGGCAGCAATAATCACCAGGGAAGTAAAGCCAAACAGATAAGCTTGAATGTTTCAATATTCAATCAGAATCTTGCAAGACTTTGCTCTCACAATGTGGTGATGGCTGGAATGAAGGTGACTGCTGTTATCCTTTGCCTGTATATATCACTTTGTAGTGTAATTCAAAAATTACCCTTGTCTTTCCACTCCAATTCCAGATGTGCCTAGCAAAAAGGAGACACGATACTAGGACCCTTCACATATATTCTCTATCTATTTTTTACTTCAAAAGGTCTTTCTACTATTTTTTACTTCAAAAGGTCTTTCTACTATGCTGAGCCTGAATTCTAGACCACTGGTGATCATTAATACATAATGAGAAATTTGGCAAGTAGTACACAAATAATTTACACCAAGAAACTAGATTTGGTCAATAGCTTCAAATTCTAAAATCTGTGATCAAGGCTAAGAGCCACATGCTAACCAGTCAGAAATTATACAAGATTGAAATAGTTTAAAACATTATCAATATTAAGATAATCCTCAACTCTGCTTACTGCCATAGCTAGAATGTCAGAGGCATGGTCAAAGCCCACCGGAAAATAAGAACAAACTAGACAAGGAAGGTCTCTATTACAGGAAAGATATCCTTGAGCTTTTCGAGGCTACAAGATATCTAATGCACCTGTGAAGAAATAGAGACAATTTTTAACTTGTCATATAATGCTAATCTCTGTTGCTATTTCTATCCTGGTCAAGTATTCAGTTGAACCAGATAAAAGTGTACTTTTTTGTGAGTAAAAGTGGTTAAATATTGGTCATTTCAGTATGGCTCTACCTATATAGCAATGTATTAGGAAACAATCCTCTCCTTAAGGCTAAAATCAAACTGCTGGGTGTTCGTAAAAACAGAGCATTTTTATAGCCATTTATAAACAAAGCATCAGTAAATTCTAAAATCTCTGTAGTCTCTCTCAAAGGAGTCTCACAAGACAGATGATACATAGAGGAAAAAATCAAGTCAAAAGAAACACCCCATCTGCAGGTCAACCCTTAAAGGTCCTTTGCTCTAGTTAGGGTTTCATGATCCCCTGAAAGAAGCAGAAGAGGGTCTGGAGAAGCCTTTAATTCCAAGTTGATTCATCTCAAAAACTCCCACGAAAGGTAAGTAAGCACTAGTCAGCCAGGTCTCATGCCCTCCTCTTGCCTTCCAGTTCCTTCAGAGGAAAGTGTGAACAAGATGAGCTTTTGGTCTAGTTCTGCCACCCCATCCAACTCTACATGACTGCTACCACGTTCATGCAATATGGGAATGCCTCTTGCCCATCAAATCTGTTCCACAGGAAAAGCCAGCTCGTCAAAGTATTATCACCTGCACTGTGATTTAAGCCATTACAAGAGGAAATTAAAGATTTACTTAATGGAAAATAGGAGAGAGGAAAGTTAAGGATTTCACAGGACCAGAGAAGTCTGGGGAACCGTGGATTTCTCAGGGCTTCCTGGCTATCTTTGGGCAAGGCGCTTAACTTCCCTGAGCCTCAGTTTTCCTTTCAGTAAAATGGGGACAATGATCCCTTTCTTGAAAGCCTTATAGAGGCCTTGCAAGAAACTAGTATTTATAGTCTTAAAAAATATGAAGCATTGTGGTACTTTCCATATGCTATTATTTCAGTTCATTTTTACCACTCAATAAGGTAGTGTCACTTTCCAAATGGGGAAATTGAGACACAGAGTGTTTAAGTGTCTTCCTAAAACTACAGTTGTTAAATGGCAGAGTTGGAATTTGAACACTTAATGGAAAGTGCTTTAAAGCTAGAAAGCCCTCTACAAACATGGAGCATAAACAACCAACCAAACGGCAAGAGCTTCACTATTACTCTTGACTACTCTAGTCACTTTCCCTGCTCTTGGCCTTCGGCAGTGTGACAAGGCAAACAATCAGTCCATCCAAACCAAATCCAATCTTTACATCAAAGGACAAAGGACACTTCACAGAGGAAGGAGTGACTTTTCCCACAACCTTTCAGACATGTTTCGTGGAAAACATCTTATATTCTTTTAGTGTTTTAAATCTTCAGGTGCAGGATTTAAAGCAATATAAACACTGATAGGCATTATTTCAAAGTCAAAATGCTCCCAAAACAGGGCTCTTTCAGACCACCATGACAGTGCTTAGGATTCCTGAGGAAGTTCACGATACTTATAAGAATAATTTGGAGCTGAAGAACTTCAGATGTGTGCAGGGGGTAGGCAGGTAACAAATGAGTAAAATGGGCTGGATTTAAGAAAATACGGAATGGTGGGGAGTGTGACAAACGCAGCCCACACCTACCTACCTAAAGGGGCAGCTCAAACCCAATTTTCGCCAACATTTTTTTGCCTGGGGAGTGACACCCAGTATTGCCAGATTATCAGATTTTTTCTTTAAAAAGCTGGAAGATCACATTTTATAAGGTATATTGATTTTCGTCTAAGTACTGGCATCTATTCAGAGTTTGATTTTGTTTTAAAAAGTCTTCTGTGACCTGAACACAGCTTATTGGCCACAGTTACCTATCCTTTGCTTAAGTGAAGACACTGGCATTCATCTACTAATCAGTTTCCAATACGCAGACGCCACAGGCTAACTGTGCCTTAACAAAGTGCAAACGGGAATTCCTTGCTAAGTTCTGTTTCATGGAAAAATCAAAAACAAAAATAACACTCATACAAAAGATATCCCTTTGGCGCTAGGCTGAAACATAAGGCATATGCAGGGAGGTGGATCCCAGCATGAAACCCAGATGGCCTGTATATTAAGATACAGTCTACATGGATATAAATCACCATCCAATTTCTCTCTCAGCTCAAGAAGATTTGTAGTTATTCTACCCCCCACCCATCTTCACATTTGCTAACCCCAATAAGGTTCTCACCTTATCGAGAGCCATGTTGCCACTCATAACACCTCAGTCTCAAGGTAGGTGTGATGGGAATTTCTTCACCAAATATTCACCGAACATCTGCCAGGTGCCAGGCGGTATGGGCAGATGGACACATGCGACCCCACCCTCAAGGAAGTTAATGTCTAGTGGGATACAGTTAAGTACAATGTGCTAAAAGATTATCACTTCAGTTTTTCAATGGAGGAAATCAAGGGTTACAGAGGTTAAGTGGGCTGGAAGGGGTAGAGAAGGCACATGTAAACTTTGAGACCATGGCACGTGTACAATTCAGATCTTATGAACTTAGAACTTAACTATAGTTCTCAGATAAGAGAATGTCTAAAGCATCTCAAACCTTTCCAAAAGAACAAATTGATGGGCCCATTCAAAATAGTTAAATTTAAATAAACCCTCTGAGATATTGCTAAGTAAAAGAAAAAATTTAAACAACTTTGTAACCTAATACATGTTTAAATGCATGTTAGCACAGGCATATCCCAAAAGAGGCTTTTTTTACTTGGCTCTAAGACAACATTGGCAAAGTGCGGTCACCACACCAGCAGCATCGGCATCTCCCAAGAGCTTGTTAAAAATGCAAACTCTCCGCCTTCTCCCCAGACTTACTGAGACAGAAGCTTTGCAGGCGGGGCCCAGCACTCTGTTTAAACAAGCTCTCTGGGTGGTACCCGTGCACGCTAAAACTGGAGAAGCACTGCTGGAAGCTTGGCCAAATCAAATATCACTTTCCTTGTTAATGAAATAATCTGTTATTTTGGTGTCTTTTCTGCACACTTTTGTGACTACGTTGAAATATAAAATTATTAGAGAAGAGACCAGATTTGAGAGCATTTCTTGGCTTAGGACAACTCAAGTTTCTTTAGAGCATTTAAAAGTACATTGTGCATTCAACATTACAATTTGATAGGTAACATCACATCGATTCTCGCTCTCTAGAAAGCCCCTGGACAATTAGGCCATTAAGTGTTTAGCTCATTCATCTAAAAAACGTTAGCCGAGCACTTCCAATGTACCTAGCACCATGCCAGGTCTGGGAATATGGAAATTTCTATTGCACTAAGAGATGAGAAACACACTATATGTATTACAAAGCTTCGATGATATTAAATAGCATATAAAATGATAAATCTCATAAAAATTTGCTTAAATGTCAGATTAATTGTAAGACAAACACACATTTTAGGGAACACAGCACCTACTTGTGAGTGAGATCAGGAATACCTGTATTCACTTTAATTACCAGATGAAATGGCACTTGCCACTCACATGATAGCTCAGTATCTGAGGTGGCTCACAATATAGGTACAGTGCTGGAAACCAAATGTGGGCCTCTGTCCTCCCCATACTTCCCTATAATGACGTGTTTGAACGTACAGATGTGGAAAATTCTGAAGTGTTCTAACAATGGAGATAACTTGCAGTGGGCTCAGAAACCCAAAGAGCTCACAGAAGTAGCAAGATGAGCCTCTGCTATAAACCCAAATCGCCTGCCATCTAATACAGTAAGAGTTACTTTGCTTGGATCCCAGAGCATATTAGTTTCTTTCCTACTGCTGTTGTAACAAAGTACCACAAACCCAGTGGCTTAAAAATACATAAATTGATTATCTTACAGTTCTGGAGGTCAGAAGTCCAAACTCAGTTTCACTGGGCTAAAATCAAGGAGTCAGCAGGGTGTATCCATTCTGGAGGCTCTAGGAAAATCTTGTTTCCTTGTCTTTTCCAGCTTCTAGAGGCTACCTGCATCCTTGGCTGGTGTCCCCTTTCTCTACCTTCAAAACCAGATAAATAGCATCTTCCAATCTCTCTCTCTCAATCTTTCTCTCTCTGACTCTGCTTCCATGATTACATCTTCTCTCTCACCCTCCTGCCACCCTAGTACAAGTATCTTTGCTATCACATTGGGCCCACCCAGATAATCCAGGATAATCTTCCCATCTCAAAGTCCTTAATCACCTCAGCAAAGTCTCTGTTATCATGTAAAGTAACATTCACAGGTTCCAGTAGGGATTAGTAGGAAAACATCCTACTTACTTACTGGGAGTAAGAAGCACATAGTTTAGCCTTCCCCACTGAATGTCTACTTTCTGAGCATGAAAAAACTTTTAACCCATAAGTCAATTGTTAGGGTGTATGTGACTTGTAAGCAGGGAAGGAGATGACCATGTAATGGGCACTCACTGTAGGCCAGGACGATGCCAGGTGCTTTATATGCCATCTCTAATTCAGCTCTCCAACAACCCTAGGAATCAGCTTCCACTATAATCTCCCTTTTATAGGGAGGAAAAAGACTCAGAAATTCAGTCACTTGCCCAGCACACATGCCCAGTGTGTGAGACCCAGAGCTGCTGGATTCCAAACCATGTTTATTCTTCTCCATCCCAAATCTCCTTCCCATGATAGAATGAATCATCCCAAGGCTCAGAACATACCTATATGAGGGGCTAGTATAACAAATGTCATTTTTGTACCTTGATGTCACAGTCAGCATTTTTTCCTTCTTTAATCAATTTCCTTATATGTTGAATAGCATTAACAATTAAGGGAATGGACTGTAGAACCAGGCTCCCAGGGTTCAAAAACTCTAGCTTGTCACATATTAGCTGTATGACCTCAGGCAAGTTACTCAACTTCTCTGCCTCATTTTCTCCTCTGTGAAATGAGAATAGTATCCACCCTTATAGGGTTTTATGAAGATAAAATCAGTTAATGTAAATAAAATGTCTAAAACAGTGTCCAACTATAAGTGTTTGGAGTGTTTGCTGTCATTGTTATAAAAAACATTGACAGAATCAGGGACAAAGGCATTAGCCTCAGGCTCTCAATGTACAGCATGAGAGTCAAGGATGAGAGGTTCTTTAACACAATTCACAGTCGGCCCCAGCAGAGCACAACAAAGACATCAGGGTCTAAGTTCTCAATACCCTTTAATGGAATGAACAAAATATACTTCTCATTCCATAGGGTTGTTATGAGAATAAAATGAATTAAAACATGTAAAGCACTTAGAACACTGCCTTATTACTATCATTTTATTATTAACAGTCCCTGGTAGTTATAAAGATACCTAAAAATGCTTACCTCAGGCAACATAAAAGAACTCGATAAACTAAAAATTAACTGCATTGTCCTATTGCATCCTCTGAATAAACTGAGGAAAAAAGGAATGAAGAGAGGGAAAGAAACCTCCAAAATAGTGCCAAATATCCATTTCTTAAGTTCCATACAGAACATCCAAGTTAATACCCAGTGCTTAAATCACTGCTCAGCTGTAGATAGTGATATGAGAATAATGACACGCTGCAGTCCTACTGCCACGTGGACAAGTCCAGGCCATCTCCCTCCCTGGTCTTTCCATCTGCACACATCTGTCCATCCATCCATCCATCCGCCTAAAATTTATTAGACACCTACTATATGCCAGTCATGTGAGTGATAGTGCTTACTTAGGATAACCAGGTGAAGGACATGGTATCTCCT
>NW_011889102.1:1095668-1114910 GCF_000151845.1 Pteropus vampyrus | reverse complement strand
ACAATAATTGCATCTACTACATACGATTGTTTTGAGGAATAACTGTAATAATTAGGTAAAGCTCTTAATACATGTTCTGTGCATCATGAGTATTCAGTAAATTTAAGTTCTCTCACTGACACCTAACCATAGCCCTGTGAGGTGCTGTCATTTCTCACAACTGCAGGGCGGGTGGGGGCGTGGCTGGAGGAGAGGAAGAGAAAGTGCTGAGAGGCCAAGTGGATTATCCAGGGCCACACCATCTAATAAGCCCCCCACCCAAATGTGGGACAAGCCTTTCTTAAAATGTCTACTTCTTTAAAAATACTTAGGTACCTTGAAAAATCATTATCGTATTATGAGCTAACATCCATTGAGTGCTTCCTCTGTGCCCAGCACTGTGCAAGCACTTCATATAGGTTATCTTAAAACAAGCCCATGAGGCAGGCGCTATTACCATTCCTGTTATAGAAACTGGTTCCCAGAGAGCCTAAGGAACATGTGCCAGGTCACGAGCAGTAGGCCTTCAAGCCAACGCTCTTAGCTGTGATGCCTTGCAGCATTCAGAGGTCAGAGGTAAAAAAAGAAGACTAGTCTGACTGTCTTTTCAGAGGAGGCTCAGGACCAGACAAAGGAGGGCTGGATCCAGGAACAGAGCTGAGACCTGATGTCCATGTCTGAGGGCTTGTGCTTCCATGTTCTTTGCAGGTTTCATCGCACTGTGTCTTTCCCGGTGCTGGCCTTCTGAAAGGGCAGCTGCGACAGGAGGGAGGGAGGGGAAGGGGTAATGGAAAGGGAGAGAGGCTAAGATGGCCCTACCCTGGGCCACTTACTCCTGCTTATAGCAGCAATTCAGCTTTTTCACTTTCACATATGCTTTTATTTGTGGGGAAAAGGGGAGTCTGTTCATGGGATAGAAGTTTAAAAACCACAACCCTGTTCTTTTCTATGTCTAAGTGCAAACTCGTATTGTCTTGCAAAATCCGGTGCTGTCAGGAACCCCTGAAAGAACAGTGTGAGAGAGAGCTGTGCTCTAAGCAGCAGGAGCACTGAACTTGGGGTCTATGGAGCCCCAGGGGGCAGGCACATGGTACAGCCTCTGGAATCCATAATCTGTTTAGGCTGTATGCAAAATTCTAAGGTACATGCCCTCTGGGGAGGAGAGGGCTGGCAACTTCTCTCAGATTTCCAAAAGGTTCCATGTCTCTAAACACATGAATGACTACTAAAACTAACCATCGTCACCACAGAAACTGCCATGCATTGATGGCAGTCTTCACCTTACCAATGCTCATATGCCGGCAGAATGGGAATAATAAAGTCACCTACCTCACAGAGCTGTGGGGAGGATGAACTAAGTGCAAGCACTTAGAAGGGCACCTGACACAGGCCCTATAGGCTTTAGTTATGTTTTATCATTATAATTATTATATATCATCACTTTCATTGCCTCATTAGTCCTCACAAAAACTTTATGAGTTATGTATTATTATCAGTTCCTCTTTATAAGCCAATAAATAGAGGCTTCAAAGGTTAAATAATTAGCTCAAGGCCACAGAATAGCAGAGAAGGAACTTGAACTTGGCCTGTCTGGTTCACAAGCCTAGGCTGGCCCTCAGTCTAGATGCACTAAGAGAAGAAGGCAGGACTCCGTGAGAACCCAGGAAGAGGCAGGTGGGCAGTGCTGGGAGGCCCCAGATGACCCCAGGCCTGAGATCAGCCAGCCAGAGGGGAAACAGGCCTGGGGCTTTCCGTTGAAAAGGGCCAGCCAGCCTTGCTTACTTTGCACCTTTCCTAATCAACAACAGAAAGCCAAGCTGCTTAAAATAATAATGATTAAAAAAGAAAACCAACCCCCTGCAGTGGCCGTCCCTAGGCTCCAAAGTGAGCCAACATCTTGGAGCTCAGTGGGTTCCAGCGAGGCGCCCACTGGCTGAGCTCCAAGCAGTGTTTCTCCTTCCAAACCGACACATAACTCAGCTGAACATACCACTCAAAAGCCAAAAAGATGCCCCTAGGTTGCCATGGCAATGCTAACCAGACAACATTTAACCAGCTCTGACGCATATACACAAACATATTTAAGGGCCAAATGGACCGATTTGGTGAGGGAGAAGGGGCAAGAGAGGGGAGTGTTGTTTCTCAAGCTCCATCTCCAAGGATCCGGCCCCCAACTTATCTAGGTCAGACTGAAACAGGGCAAAGGACTCAAACATAAGCTGAGATCGGATTTGCTAGGGAAAGGGAACTCACTCCTGTGCTTCTGCATTTCTGTCACAGACAACGGTCTCATTTTATGAGGGCCAAGAGGTAAGTGCTGGGTGTTACAGATGCTGATGGTCCTAGATCTGCCTCTCCCTGGGGCCAGCCATCCACTACCCGGGCAGTCCGATCTCCTTACCCCAAAGTAGAGAGTGCTTTGGCCCACAGCAAATCGGGAAGATCCAATGTGCTCATGAGTGTAAAATTACTTGTAAACTGAAAGCACTATGCGGATACATGTTAATGTTGATATTAAAAATTTTAACCACCTGCTCCCACCAGGTAGCACTCTCATTTTCCAGATCCCATGGTTCAATGCCCATCCACAGGAGTTAATGACCATGGTTACTTTCCTTTAGGAGACTTTGCTCCTGGGTCCAATGGGGTTTGCTCCGTGGGCTGTGGCAATCTGGAGAGTGATGATAAATGCAGAAAACTTGACCAGGGTCTGAAAAGACCACCATGCCTATGGGGTCTGTCATATTCTGGGCTCTTCTATGCCTCAGCCCTCACCTCGGACACAACAGGGAAAATGGTTGGCATTGCTCAGAAGCCAGAAGCATCTCACCAGATACAGATTATAGCACTTAGGGAGGACTGATAAACAAAATGTTGCAAACCTTTCCTCTGCAGGTTCTGTGACATCCTCAGGTAAACAGACTCTCCAGAAATGGAAATCCTCTTTCACCTATCACTCCCCTGGGGTGAACCCTCTTACCTTTCAAGACTTACCCCTTAAAAGTTATATCTAAATAACTTTTAGAAAGTTATTTAAGAGCTCCCCCTTTTTTAAAAAAAGCTCCCCTTGCCTAGAGTGGAATGGCCCCTCACTGTGCCATGCACGGATGTCTGTGGGAACAGGTACATTGTTCTATTGTTCTAATTGTTCTCCAGTCTCCCACCCATTCATCACTGAGTTCCTTGAGTGCAAGACTCACATCTTGTTCGTCTGGGTATTCACCTGGCTTAGCCCGGAGCCTGGCATTAGTTGGCACTCTGTGAACATTTGTCGATTGACTGGCTAAATATATGCAATCCCACGTTTATCATGTTTGTACACCAATGACTCTGAAATTCTCAAGTCCATGTGCCACAGGTTTCTGCTTTCACTTCCCCATCCTCTGAGAAGAGAGGAGGACTTGAAGTAGAGCCCAGAGTGTAGGAGTTAGACTGGGAAATGGAGCTCAGGGGCAGCCAGGTGGGTCAGGGGGAAGATGGTGAGTGGGTAGGAGGAAGAGGTACCCTTTTCACCTCTTCACTTCTAACCACTGATTAGCTGATGAAAGTAATTCACCTCTTAAAAACTGGAAAAGCACCCATTCCTCCTGCTTTGAAAAGAAATTGCTTTTCTCTGCCTGTATTATTAAACGCCCCTGAAGATGCTGTGTTTTCTTAGTGAGTAAACACATGAACTCTTGCTGATTATTTTCAAGGAGTCATAGATACCCTTCCAACGGGTACACTGCCCAAGTTCTCAACTCACTGTGTCATCTTCCTTTTGCCAATGTGATGTTTCTCCATATACCTTCCCCTCTCGTCTCCAAACAGACAATATTTAGCAAACGACAACAAATCTTTATCGTTAGCCACCCTAAATAAGGTCTAACTGGGAAGTTAACCTTCGAGGAATCTAGAAATAGTGGCTCATCCGCTATGCCATATTCTCAAATTATGCTTCCCATGAGTAGAAATGCTTTAACTATATGCTCACATGCGCACACACAGGTGTCCTATCAACCAGAACAACACCCATGCTTGTCTATAAGAACTTCCCGTACACCCTTAGGCAAGTTCTGTCTTATGAATTATCTGTTTGTAATATAGAAGAAAGGACAATGGCTCTGTTGTCCTTATCATCATCTTTCTCATTTCCTACAGAGTGGAATGACTGTAGCGGAGGTACTTACATTTTCCTGGACTCACATCCCGTATGCTGAACTATTCTCTGCTCCATTTACCACCAGACCATGTCTGCTTCCCCGCCCCTAGGCTGGAACTAATTATCACAGACAATTATAGGATTTTATATTCCTGTGTTCTAAAAAAACCCAGTCCATGAAAAAGAAAACAAAACAGTACTTCCATAGCTGAAAGAGTTATGGAGAAACCACAAAATTGCACTGGTGCTACGGTAGTATTTATAAATAGCATATTTACATATAGAACTAAATTTGCACAGAAGAACCTGAGGTGACAACCTATTTTATAAGCTTGAAAGTGGACTTAAACAACAAACAATACCTGCAATGGAAGGTGCAGAAAATACAAATGTACCAAACAGAATAAAAGGTTTACTACCTTCAAGTGTCAGTTCTGCATACACATATAATGGGCTGGGACAAACGCACTGATATCTATCCCAAGGAGAACTACTGCATCTCTTTCATGTGAAGATGTGACTGCATGTGTAAAATGCTTGCACTAAAATTAAGTCTTCTATCTTCCAAATTTTCTCAATTATTAATACACTAGACAGCTGCAGTAGCTCTAGTAAAAATAGCAGCCAAGCTTTTCCAAAAGTCAAAGCAGCCATGAGAGGTCTGCATGGGGACTTTCCTATGCAAGGAACGGTTGCTCTCTGGATCAAACAAAAAGAAACAGTCTCCAGTGGAACAATAAAAAAGAGAAACTTGTTTCAGAATGAATACCGAAAAATGACTCCCCACCACCACACACACTCACTCTCACTCACTCTTCTTTATTTGTGCATGAAAAAAGGTGACTGAAAAGGCAATCTGTCCAACTCATTGGGGTAACAAGCAATTCAGAAAATTAAACAGTAACCCCAAGGAATGCCAATCGCTTTGATGTACTCTAGAATGAGACGATCAAATTGTGATATTCAAATGAAGTGGAATGAGGTTAAAAAACAAATTATGACTTTTTTTAGATTTCTGAAAGCAAATGAATGTCCAGGAAAAAAAAAAAAAGCTGTCCTTTAGGTGTCACCTTCATATTTTAAACAGATATTAGCATCATCTTAACAGACTTTGATAATATACATTACTTGTGTAAATATTCATGTTTAAAAGTGTTTTGAAGGGAAAAGCTGAGCTCTCAGAGCATCGGAATTTAATGTTTCTGAACTCAACAGTGATCATGAATTCTAATTCAAGGTTATGTGCAGAATATTCAACAAGAACAGATTTTAAGATTTTTTTTTTAAAACCTAAAAACAAAACCTAAACCCAACAAAAAAAAAAAAAAAACAACTAACAAAGGTAAAATGAAAAAGGGCCGGATATAATAATACATTTCAAATGTATTGCCATGGTTCTGATTTCACATCATTCTAACCTTTAAAAGCAATCTGACCACATGCTCCAATTTCTGAGTAATAAAATACCATCACCTCATCTGTGCCTCAGCTCCATACACAAACAGAAATTGTTGTGGGTCTTTGAGGAAGCAGAACAAGTCATAATAGTCCAAGTTCTAAACAAGTGTGTGTTTGCACCAGTTCTGTAGAATTTGTTTCTAAGAGCAAGGACCATATTTCCTTTTCGCTGTCTCGCCATCTATATAAAAATCACACCATTTTTCAGTAAATGCCAACAAATGTCAGAAGAGCAGACCACAGCTACTTGGAAATGGCTGTTAGTTTATTAATATAATCCCTAGAGTAAAGCTGTTGGTGTGAATGTTTTCAAGATGGTCAATATCATTTAAAGGCAGGGATAACATAACATAAACACTCCACCCATGTACTGCTTACCATTTGCGATCTGTTCTTCGGACAGCCATTGATGTCTTCAATCTTTTCATTTGCTGAAAAAGGAAACACAAGTCAGAAAAACAAATCACCACCAGAGATACTTGAGTCGTGATATTCAGGACCCTTGAAGCCAACCAAGTCCTAAGGCCCAGACTGGGGTTTGTCCAATCAGCACTGGCATGTGAAATACAGAGACGCATCTTGCAGGCTTCAGGACTTACTCATCAAGCTGCCGTCCTCCAGGGACAGCTGGGGCAAGGTCGTCATCAGCTAAAGCAGAGACAACTGCATTGACAACAGTCTTGGAGTGATGGGGCATCGTGGAACTGTTGGAGACTGCAAAATAGGCTGAGCTGTGATTGTGCCTTAGGCTCTAAGACAAGGAAGTGCAACAACCTCCCCACAAAAGACGAGATGGTTCAGAGTGGATCAGTCCAGCTATAACTCAGCTCCAGGGGACAAAAGCTACCGATGATGACATCTCACCCCATCTTGAACCAGAAATACTGATATTGCTTTATACTAATAGGATTACTAATAATCGTATTCCCAAGTGGTGGCAATCAGAGAAAATCAGAGAATGAGACTTAAAAATGGCTCATCCAAGGCCGCACAGTAAGTTCAAATTAGATCTGGGAAACTCTTGAAGTCATAATAGTATAATAGCATCTACCTACTAAGAGAAGTGAAAGAAAGAGGATGCACTGAATTAGCTGGAAATCAAATAGCAGTAAGAGGGAAGAAAGGCCCAGCCTCCCATGGTGAAGTATGGAAGAACCCCTAAAAGATGCAGCTCCAAGATATCTCTAGTGCAGTTGAGTTTGCAACAGTAACTGCACAAAAATGGTAGTACGTGTAGAGATGAAGACACTGGCTTTGGAGAAACCCCAGTTTGAATCCCAGCTCTACAGCTTCTTTACTGTGTGATCTTAGCCATGTCACTCAACCTCTCTGGACCACAGTTTCCTCATCTATAAGATGAATTTAATACTACTTATTTCATAGACGCTATAAGAAACAGATTATATGATGCTTAGCCTAGCACCTAGCATGCAGTAAGTGTTCTATAAATGGTAGCTATCATTGACCTATTAATATACATAAAATCTTATCTACGTAAAACAAATAAAATAAAAATTTCCTTTTTGATGTCTCCATCTGAGTTAAGGCCAGAAACTCAGCTAGGACTTCATAGTAAAGAACTAAGGATTTGCCTACTCTGTGAAGTCTTTATAAGCTTCCTCCCCAATCCCATGTCCTTTCACCCCATGGTCCTGTCCCAGAAGAATAAGGCACACTCGGGCCACTTTGTTCTCTCTGCACCCTGTACCTTCCTCTATGTTGCTCTTGAACATCTAGTGCATAACTCCTTTCTTCGGCTGCCCCAGCTATGCTGTGTGAGCCTGACAGACACGCAGATTTTGTTTTTCACATGTCTATCCTTAGGGCTCAATAACTGCTTGCAAAATTCAATTCCAAAAAATATATATCATTTCAGGTTTTAATAAATATGATGCCTAAAACTTCCATAAACAGAAAAGACATTAAAAACTGTCTGAAGAAGATAACAGAATTAACGTGTCCCAAGCCTCTAGGGTTTTAGAACACCTGAACCTAACTATAGCTCACCATTACATCAATGGGGCTTATTTTTTTCTCTAGAGTTTCTACCCTGAGGACGAAGTGAAAAATAAGAAAGTAAGCTAGTGACAGGAAACTGTTTAAAAACTGAATTACCATAAGACTGTCTGGACAGTATAGATACGACCTAATCTACACCTTCTTTAGAATTTGCCAAAAGTAAGTTTGAAAAAAAAAAAAAGGTAAGGTGGGCTGATGACCAACCTAGGGAGACCTCAACCTTCAGAGATCCAATTGTGTTTTCTCAACCCTTAAGAACAATGAGATACGCATTTTAGGGAGTCTCTTCCACCAACTGCTTTCCTTTCTCCCAAAAAAGGTACCACAAGCCTTTAAAAAGCAAGTAGAAGATGTCCTATGAATGAATATTTGTTCTTCAGCTCACCAGAAAACACGATTAGCCAGAATATAACACTAGTATGTAAACTCCACAAGAAAAAGGACTTTTTTATCCTACAGCTGCTTAGGACAATGCCTGATACACAGTAACCACTCAATAAATATCTGCTGAGTGGAACTAAGGAATGAGTATTCTGAACATTTCAAAGAATCAAAAGTATTTCTGCCTATTTTGTCCTTTCACTTGTGAATAGAGATGTACATACTGAAAATGAAGAAGAAAAAAAAAAGACCCTTGACAAATGGCACTCCTTCAGACACGGGAAATTACGGCAGGCCCGCGTTCTGACCTTGGATTTTGATATACAACACTGGAGAATAAATATGTGACTTTTGAGAGTCAAGGCCACTCAAGGTATCTTCCAACTGGATACTTGTGATGACCAAAGTCATAAGTCATTGGAGTCTGATCGATACCCGGTTCAGCATTAGGTCATTAGTGCTCATTAAAGTGAAGGATGGATAAGTGTGATCCTAAGACATCATTTTAAAGATTCTTTATATAACATCTGGATAAGTGAAACCAAAGAGCTTGGTCTAATTACTCCTTTAATTCCTTTTCATGGAGTGTCACCTAAACCACAGCCAGGTGCTCCTTGAATTCAAATATCATGGTTCCTATAAGCCTAATGTTGCCATTTACAACATTCAAAATAAACCAATGGAGTGGAGCTTATTTATGACCCTGCTATAAAATACATGGGAAGAGAGAAAACAAATGACTAATCCCAAACTCAAAATAAATGCTTAATAAAAATCCAAAACAAGTCTTGGACCTCCTAGTTTCTAATTTCATGTAATTTAAATATTTCTCCTTTACTTAAATTCTCAAGAATGTCTACGGTTGTCACAAATACTTAGAGCAATAATAGCAGTTCTGATTCTGTTGAAAAGGAGAGCTTGGTCTTCAGAGCCGAATTTATTAACTCAGGGTAGGGGGTCTTTGGCTACAGCCCCAAAGCAAATAACCAGATGCAAAAGCATTTGTCCCCAAAGTCCTCAATGGTGATTACAGCTGGCATGCCTAAGTGTCAATGGTAATTTATCATTCCAGCGTGTTCAAGACATTCTTAGTCCATTAATGCAGTAACTTGTCTGCACGCAGGTGACAAGTTAGTAATTAGAAAGCATCAGTGCACTTTTTAAATAAGAAGAGTGGCATCGAGCTCATTACTTTTCCAAAAACCTCCTCTGATAAGTTCAGAGCATTTCCCAGCCAGTGCATCTATACTTGGCATCTATGTACGTGCATAGGGCAGCTGGCAGCCCTGCATGCAGTGATAGTAGGCCTTCGCGGGGAAGAATGTACAGTCTTGCGTGTTTGAATTTCCTGGTTGTGCTCAGAGGCAGCCCGAATGGCGGTAGAAAATAAGCTTCTTTCATCTCTCTTCACCTCTAATGGGCAATCTCTTCCTCTCTTCCTCTGTCTTGACTTCCTTCTTTTGTCCAATCCTCTTTTGTTCATCCTGTTTCCTTCTTTCTTTCTTTCCTTTTTCTTCCCTTTCTCTCACTCCTTTTCTTTCCCTCACTCCACCCCCTTCTGGCATCCTCCCTGAGTGGCAGCGATGTAAGCGTTGTCCGTCTCTCTCTTGATTCATGCTATTTATCCTGGCCACATAAACCTTCCTAATAACTCACGGAGATGGCATTGTAATGCGCTGGCATGCGACTGCAGACTTCGGGCAACTCACAACCCAAAAAGATAATCACACTAATAAGAGGTCGAACACAGAGAGACTCAACCCTCAATCACTAAAGGGCATAAAAAGGCAGCAGCAAAAGGTCCATTTCTTCCAAACAGGCAGAAGGCAACAGTGGAAAAGTACAGACCCCAAATAAGAACACTATCTAGGAAGCCCATTCCCAGGAGTATCTGGAATAGATGAAGATGCAGGTAGGAGCAGTGTCTATAAAAAACGTTTATGGTTTTTCTTCAAGTCACACATCTGATCATGTCACTCCTCAAGCTGAAAATGAACTCTTCAACCACTGGCATTTGTTCTTAGGCCAAAGCCCAGAATTCACTGTCCTGTGTCTGGTGGCCTGCCTTATTTTGCCCTGTTGACCCTCTGGCTCTCTCTGCTCCAGCCTTTTTGCACACTACTTCCTCCACCAGGAATGCCCTTCCCAACCGCTTCACACAGCGAACTCCACCTAACTAACTCCAAGTTTGAGGTTTTGGCTTATAGATAAATTCCCCGATTTCCACCCTTCACCACCGCCCTTCTCCATCATGGGTTAGGTCTCAGTGCCACGTATCTTTTACCATCATAATACTCTTCCCAGGCCTAGAAATAAGTTGACCCTTAAAAGAGACAATCTCTCGGCTTGCAAAGTTGGATGCGCCTTCGTTTAGATGTGTTCTTTTTTAACTTTTTATTTTGAAATAACTTCGAACTTACAGAAAAACTACAGAAATAGTACAGAGAATTCCTACATTCCTTCACCTACTCTCATTTTCTCCCTCCTCCCCCTTTCTCTGCATAGGGACACTTATTTTCCTGAATCATTTTAGTGTTGGCCACATAGATCAATCATATCCTTTGCCCCTTATACTTAATATGTACTTCCAAAGAATAAGGATATTGTCTAATGGTAGAATTAGAAAATTGAGGAAATTTAGCATTGATATAATTTCAATATTCTAATTCTGTCAAATGACACAAAAATCTCTTTTAGAGCATTTTATTCCCTGGTACAGAATCCAGTCGAGGATCACATAGTGCATTTAGTTGTCATGTCTCTTTAGTCTTGAACGATTTCTCAGCCTTTGTCTTTCATGGCACTGACATTTTTGAACAATACAGGCCAGTTTTTTTGTTTTTGTTTTTGTTTCCTAACAGAATGTTCCACAATTGGAGTTTGTCAATTAGTTTCAGGTTTTCCACCCCTGACTGGAATTCAACATAAATGATGTTGTGCTCTCTCGTGTTCTCAGGGTATCACATCAGGAATCACATGACATCCATCTGTCCCTCGCCAGTGATGTAATTTTGATCACTTGGTCATGATGTCTGGATTCCGCACTGTGTGGTTACTATGTCTCCCCTTGGAACTAATAAGTAATCAGTGGAGAGACCATGCAAATAGCCGGCTCCTCATCAAACTTTCTTCTCTTGATTTTAGTACCCATTGATGAGTCTTGCCTTAACTAATCTTTACCATCATGGCCGCGACTCCCTTTACATCTATCAGCCCGCATTCTCCCATACAGTTGAGCCAGCTCTTCTCTACTGATGTATCTATTTATCTATCTATCCGTATAGACTTACAGATTCCTATTTTATTCTATGGTTATAATCCACTACCATCCTCAATTATTTTGATGCTCTCATTATTTCTGATTAAATTTTTCTTTGTAGCCCTAGAGGGCAGAACAAATACTTGTAGGGAGAAACTACCAAGAGGAACAGATTTGGACCTAAGGAAAGAAGAGCTTTTGAAGGATTCCAACTCTCCATCTTTAGATCTAGGTGCCTGAAGAGGTAGTAAGTTGCCCATCACAGTAAGTATTTAACAGTCTGTTGACTGCTTTTCAGAGAAACAATTCATGCATCAGGTTGGGGCATTTACAAGTTCTTTCCAAAACTTAGAGCTAAGAGTTGCAGGAGAATTCTAGAAAGGAGAAAGGTATGACATACAGTTTAGAAGAATGCTCAGAAGAATATTAAACACTGAGAAGCAGGAACCTCCAGGCCCCCTGTTGGAAACAATTCGACTCAGACGTGTAGAAGCAGGGGCTGTAGTGAATAAAATTATCGTCCCTAATCCTTGCTAAGTGTTGTAAGCTCTGAAAGGAGGATAACTCAGATCCAAGTCCAAAGACAGCAGCCAGGGGAAAGACAGAGGAGGGTCCCTTTGGCTGCTTGGGGGAGTTAGGAAAGGTATCAGAGAGAAACTGACTTTTCATGAATGGTTAGGAGGTCACCAGCCGAAGACCAACTGCAACCACCAGAATTTGGTCCAGCACAAAATGAACGAGTCACCAGGACTCCAGGGAAAATTTTAGCTAGATAGGTAGGCGGGCAGGTAGATAGAAAGATAGATAGATAGATACACATAATATGTATATATTAAGTACATATATACATACAAATATATATTTTTACATTTTATTTTCATGGGCACATGTGTAGGAGGACTTCAAAAGTAAAGAGTACAATTGTTCAATAGTTCGGCATCTGGATCAGAAAATGCTGCTCCTCCTCCTCCATCAAGAAATCTGTGTTCATGAGATATTCCAAGATTAAACACTCTCAACAGGCTGACAATCTAGGTAAGAAGTCGCATAGGAGACTCCTACATCCAGCTGCCTTCTCAGCTACCCATCTCCCGGGTCTCTGCTCCCCACACCCAGAACAGAGCCTGTGAGGCCAGCACAGTCAGGAGCGGAGATCCATGTGCTGACATTGGCCTTACTTGGGAGTCCCGGGCCACGGCGAGCCTCTCCTACAGAGCAGAGGGAAAACAACTTGGAGGCCTGAGTGAGGTGCAGCCCAAGCCACTGCTACTAACTAACTTGAGCTTCTGGAGTCATACTCTCATGGCTCCAGGCCCAGAGGGGTCCCTGTCTAGGGAGATTCATGTCATCGGAATAGATTCAGAGAAGCGTCCTCCTGAGCGACAATAAAAACCACGCTCGCTCACATTTCTGTAGCACTACATTTAGTAAATTTGATGACATACGTGCTGCCATTCACCTCTTCTGGGCCCATGACAGACATAATTAATCTATCATGTCACTCTGACACCAATACTAGGGCCTCGTCATCCTTCTACACATATCTTTCTACGCAGTGTCTACCAAGTGCTATCCAGAAACACTTAACAGTTTCCAAACGTATTTCATATTTGATACCTGCCTTGCATTTCATAAGACTCCCACAAGAGTAGACAAAGCAGGCTCGGCTGTACCTATTTTAAAGATGGAAAAACAGAGGCAGCGGAGGTTAAGTGACTCTTTGGAGGTCCCACAGTCGGGAGGGATGGAGATGGGATGAGAGCAAGGCCTCTGGTACTATCCTTTCCCATTTTCTCTCTTGCTTCCTGTGCTGAAAGTGAAAAACTCTCCGTGAGACATTCTGTACAGCCCCAAGACTCAGTTACAGCAGGCCCAGGTACATGATGACCCTGCTGAGACAGAGATCCAAATACGGCTCAGGGACGAGTGGCCTCTTTCAGGAGGATCTTGCCAAGAAGATGCTTCTCCTTCCAGGGTTACACATCTTGCACATTGGCCTCTATTCCCAGCCAGGAGCACAGGGCTGGCACAGAGTCCAGTCCATGCTCCACAACCGGTTACTGAACTGAAGTAAAGGGAGGGAGAGCCTTGTACTAGGTTCAGTGTCTCTGGACTGAGAGAAGGTATAAGGCAGCAAAGCAAAGAATAGAAGTTTTCAAAGCAGACTCGCCCAGGTTAGACTCCCCTTGCACACTAGTCATGTGATATTAGGCTAATCAGACTCACTGAACCTCACTTTCCGCATCTGTAAAATGGGGAGAATACCAACTACTTCACAGGGATGCTGAAGAAATTAAACGAGAGAAATATTTAAAAGAGCTTGGTGGAAGTGATGATAAAGAGTGGGAGGAAAAGGATGGAAAAGCAGAATATGGCAGACAGACTTCAAGGTGACCCCCACTTAAGTTCAAGCTCTTGTACAATCTTCTCCTGTTGAGTGTTGCAGGACCTAGGACTCACTTCTAACTAACAGAATATGGCAAAGGTGATGGGATACCATTCCCACGATGTTTTGTTACATTATATAAGTTTTTTTCTCTTGGAAAAAAAGTTTCTCTCTTGCTAACACTGAAGAAGTCAATCAAAGCAGCCATGCTGGGAGAAACACATGGCAAGAAGCTGAGAGGGGCTTCTGGGAGCTGAGAGTGGCCTCCAGCCAACAGTCAGCAAGAAATCAGAACTCACCTCCTATAACTGCAAGAAAACAAATTCTGCCAACACTGAGTGAACTTGACCCCTGCCCAGTCAAACCTCCAGATGAGAACTCAACTCTGGCTGACACCTTGACTGCAGCCTTGCAGAGGCACCAGCTAAGTTGTGCCTGCGCTCCTGATGCACAGAAACTGTGAGATAATATATATTGTTTAAGCTGCTAAGTTTGTGGCAATTTCTTATAAAGCAAAAGAAAACTAATTCGGGGGAAAAAAAAAAGAAAGGAGAATGGGAAGGAGGACCAATGAAACCTGGTCTTAAGAAATCAATCTCAAGACAGTAGGAAAGCTTTTTCTCCTTGAGTGACAGGGGCAGTCCATACATTTTGGCTAAGGCTAACCTGCCTGTCTGTGTTTTCAGGTACAGTCCCCACAGATGTGAGTAGAGCTACAACTATACAAGGCTACTTCTCACGCACTGACTTTTCCACAACACACGCCTGAGGCACTGAGGCTTCTGTCCCTTCCCTGCGCCTTCTTTCTTGGCATCTCCTGGCATGAGTCAGCTGCTGCTAGCGACAACAATTGGCCTAATGCTGTCTAATTGACCCCCTGCCTGCTCAGTCTGCTCTGAGCTCTCAAGCAGGACCACTGGGGCGCTTCCCTTAAGGACTAAGGCAAAGCTGTGCCCAGCCTCCGCCCACGTGCCTTCCCTGGTGAACCCTCTGCTACTAGCACACGGCCAGGGCATTAAAAGTGCCACCGTTCCAGTTCCTTTCTCCTAGTGCTAAAACCAGAACCACCCCTCTCCAGAGTCTGATCCTTTGATTTCTCAGACCCGATTAGAGTTGGCAGGGCTAAACCAACTCCATGTTGCTTTTTTTCTTCTTTTTCTTTTTCTTTTTTGAATTATTTCCAGAGTAATCCATTTTTTAAAAAAGTACCAACAGAGAGGGGGCAGGAATGAGAGAATCACAAAAATAGTAGGAAGTAAGAAGGGGGCAGAGAGCCCCTCCCCCCAACACCAGCATTCCCCTCCCGTCTTGGCCAGTCTTCCTTCTCAGAGGATTAAGATGAGATTGCTGTGTGGGTGATCTTATCAGGGAAAAACGAGCTGGTACCCCCACTCCCTGAGCGCAAAACAGTCAAATTCTCAACACATGTGACAGAAATACCGCATTTTTCTTAAAGATGCCAGTGTTCCATTCCCCTTGCCCAACTTGAACACTTCTGGGTCTCCACTGTAACCCGACCCCCAACGTAAAATATGCTCTTACCCACAACCTGGATAATCTGGGCCAGGAGGACGCCGTCTGTCACATCTTGCTGGAGATCCTTGATGAGACGTTTATGGCCTGATTTGGCTAGATAATGATTGGCCCAGTCCGTGTAGATCTGCAAAAAAGCAAAGAGGCAACTTTAGGAAGCTCATCGGACCCCATCTCGGTCTGAGGCAGCTGCTTGGGCTGGCACGGCGGCCACCGTCCCACTGCCTGGGGCCAGCCAGTGCCATTAACATTCAGTGCATTGTACCGATGGGCATTCAGCAACCATAGCTGAGCTTTCCCCTATTGAGAGATCTGCCGTCAAGGCTCAGGGAAAAGCTAAAGAAAGCTTCAAAACATGAAGAGGCCTGAATGGGACAGGGGACACGGAACTAAACAGTCTGTGCCAGATGGCTTTGAGAGGCTGCGGCTCTAAATGCAAGAGAGGTCTCCCCCACCAACCCCCACAACCCCACCCCTCCTCATCTTTTTTCTTTATTGAGAAAACGTATGGGGAGGTTACCACCCAATAGGCATCTTTTAATGGGCCATTTCAGGGTAAGGAAGGCTATTGAGTTAACCAAGTTCTCAGGAGCCAGGGTCCCTTGTAAAGAAGCCAAGTACGAAAACATAAAGCCCCTCAATTACTCCTGTATGAGTGGAGTTATTGATGGCCTCACAATGATCTCAAATTTAATCAGTTTAATTTAAAAGCCAAGCATCGTTTTCACTGTCAGGATTCTGTGAACAAAACCTAGCAAATTCCAACATATTTAAACACAGCACTAGTGTACACTGCACCTGAAGGGCAGAGGCTGGGTCGTCCGTGAGATCAGGAGAGCAGAGTCCCTTGGGGAACACATATAGACCTGCTCCTCCTCTTGGTTACAGAATCATCAGCACAAAGGAGTATTTTCTTCCAAACAGGCCAACAAGCATAAGGAAACACACATTGAAAACTTTCCCCCCTAACTGACCTAAGCCAAAACAAACAAAACTAAAATTCTCCTCACCAATTTTTTCCCTCCTCACCAATTTTGAGTGCTAAGTTCCATGCACAGGTTTGTGAGTTGGTGGAGGGATACGCAGACCCTGTTTATCAGCACTTTTTCTCCACAGACTGGCACAAAGAGACCCAGTAAGACAACCATCTTACCTCAGCTGGGTCATATATTAGTACCAACACATCGCATACCAATCTATATGTGTCTCCACCAAGGTGATGACAGTGATCACCAGCCTGCCTGCTCCGAGACCTTGTGTGACTCACAGAACAGTGGAAGCCCTGCCCTCACCCCAACTTCTGCCCTCTGTCCTGTTCTTTTGAACGCCATGCCCAGAGTAATGGGGCCTCGTCGCTCAAAGTTCCCAGAATAAGGACCGTGGACCAGGGCCCGAACTCATAAAGCAGAGGCCTACTAGAGAGGCAGCACCTTTGACTACCCCACCTGGGACTGTGAGGGCATCATCCCCCAAAGGGGAAGAGCTGCACATTTTACTTGGTCAAGATCTGAGGACAGACAACCTCTGTCCATCTCACCCCGCACCCTCGAAGCTCAGTCTTCCACTGAAGAGATCCACAAGCACACTGCACACCACAATGTGGTTCTATTTCACACCTCAGACCATGGTGCCCCATCCTTAAATCCATGTTACTCTCCTTCCTGGAACTCCTAAGTTGTCAGAGATTAAAAAAAAAAAAAAATCTAGTGCAACGAAATCATTCTATAAGCACTGGGAAAGCAAGGAAATGGAACGCCATCTTGGTCATTACAACGGCCAATCTGAAAAGGTCAATGATCATTAAACGAAATTAAGAGGGTGAGAGGAAGAGAGAAAAGCATTAAAAGGCAAAGAGGCAGACCTGCCTGTGTTCAAGTCTAAGTTCCACAGGCTCCACAGGGTAGGGATTTAGGTCTGTTTTGTTCCGTAGTGTGTCTAAGTACCTGCCTTAGCATAAGGCACATTAGTTCTCAATATGCACCTGCGGATGAACAGACACATGACCTCAGTTGAGCTATTTAACTTCTCCGAGACTAAGTTTTCTTATCTGTAAAATGGGATCAATACCATCCACTTGTTAGCTCTTATAAGGACCTAGTGATACAACACAAGTGAAAAAAAGTGCCTCATGCAGACTCACTCAATAAGCGGTAACTAACACACACTGTGCCTACTACATGCTGGGCACTAATATATACACTTTATACATATTAACTCATTTAATCCTAATTCTATGGGGTAGATACTAGTATTGCATGTATTTTTCGGAGGAGAAACTGAAGTGTAGAGAGGTAAAGAAAGTGGCAGAGCCAGGATTTGAACCCATGCTGACTAACTGTAGAGTCCCTTAGACCCTATAGCACTGCTTCTCTGAATATAAACATAAATGTTTCTCAAATCATTCACCCCCTCTCTGACACTATCCTGACTCTAGGCCCTTCCCTCTACTCAGTTATGTTCTCACTGAATGAATTGGGGGGAAAGCAAACAAACAAACAAACAAACAAAACAAAAACCTAGTTCTGTCTCTGGCTGTCTGAATGCCCCTGGGCAAGTCACTCAACTTTTCTGAGTTTCAGTTTATTCAGCTGTGAAATGGGCACAATATAGCCTACTACAGACAGTGACTGTGAAGACTCAATGAGGTACCATATGGAAGCCCCTGGCTTCACCCACGATGGAGCCCAGGAAGCAGAGGCAGGAGAGTGGTAAAGGGAAGGGCTTTGGAGTTCCAGATTTGCTTTAAATCTCAGCTGCCATGTTGCCGCTTTTACCTCTGTGCCTCTGGCCAGGGTGTCCTCATTTACAAGATGAGGATAATAATGCCTGCATCTTTGGGCTCTTAGAAGATGAAATGAACACATGCTAAGTGTTCAGTAAATAAAAGTAATAATTAGAAATTTTACCACCAGCATTATAAAATGGGCCCTAACAAAACCAGCCATGGCCTCTACCCTGAACCTCCAGGACAAAAATGACTCAGGGACTTGCTCCCCTTCTCTTTCGCATGGCACAATTTTAAGAGTATGGAGCATCCCCCCATCTGGAGTCAAAAACTAAAGGCAAGGCAGGTCAGAAACCAGCCAGGCTAGTACATAGAGTGAGGCTTCCCTTTACTTCCTTGTAGGAGAAGGTACACCTACAATGCTCTTTTAAGACCTGGAGGGATCCCATCAGCTATGTCTGAGGGATGTGAAAACATTTCAAAGCTTATGGCCATCGGCCTCAAGACCATCAGCTGAGGTAAGAAGGGGTCATAAACAAGGATATGGCTAAGTGGCAGGTGGTGCTGGTGCTGCCACTCATTCCCTTCATTGGCGAAAAAAGTGCCACTTTGTGTTATAGGGACTGAATAAGATAATATACCTGTACACAGCAACTGCTGAGTGGTAATAATTATGGTGACCCTCAGAAAAACCTGGCATACCTCATATTTCTCAGTCTCTGAATGCATCTCACCCTATCCCCCCGAGTTCCTCCATCTGGGGCCACCCTGCAAGGCTCAATTCCAATGCCAATCCCTCCAAGAAGTCACTGTTGATTTCCTGATTGCATCCATATGATGCAGAGATTATAGAGAACTTTTCGCTGGGATCACTTTCTCACCCTCACCACCAGATTTTGACAGACAACGTATCTCACCCATCTTTGCTGCCCAGTAGGGCCTCATCGGGAGGGGGGCGCAAGACAGGAGGTTGGGAAGTGGTTGCTGGGTTGAAATGAACAGAATAAAAAATGAGCGAATCCTTGGGAAATGAATTGCATTTGAGACTTAAATAATGTGAGCTCTCAGCTGATCCTCAAACCGGGATCTCAAATCTCTTTATCGATTGAAAAGAGGAAAGAACAGAGAAAATAAATCACTCCATAGCTCAAGATCATTAATCAGATCCCATCCAACAAGAATCATTAATTATCTGGAGTTTCCCCTCCCCTCCTTTGTTCCCAGCTCTCAACTTTTTGAAGAAGTGAGTCACAAGAAAACCCCTAGATTTATTTCATTTTATTATATAATTTTTTATTTTTCAATTACAGTTGACATATTAATTTCAGGTAGACAACATAATGATTAGACATTTACATAAC
>NW_011889102.1:1092329-1094348 GCF_000151845.1 Pteropus vampyrus | reverse complement strand
ATTTATTTCATTTTATTATATAATTTTTTATTTTTCAATTACAGTTGACATATTAATTTCAGGTAGACAACATAATGATTAGACATTTACATAACTTATGAAGTAATCAACCCAATAAATCTAGTACCCAGCTGACACCATAGTTATTAAAGTATTATTGACTATATAACCTATGCTACTTTATATCCCTATGACTATTTTGTAACTACCAATTAGTACTTCTTAATCCTTTCCCCTTTTTCGCCCACGCCCATTTCTCTCCCATCTGGCAACCATAAAATGTTCTCTTGTATCTATGAGTTTGTTTCTGTTTTGTTTGTTTGTTTATATTGTTATTTAGATTCTACATATAAATGAAATATGATATTTGTCTTTCTCTGTTCAAATTACTTCAGTTAGCATATTACCCTTTAGGTCCATCCTTGTTGCTGCAGATGGCAAGATTTCATTCTTTTTTATGGCTGATTAATGTTCCATTATATATATGTATTCCATTATATACATGTGTGTGTGTGTGTGTGTGTGTATTCTTTAGCCATTCATCTCTTGATAGACACTTAGGTTGCTTTCATATCTTGATTATTGTAAATAATGCTTCAATGAACATAGGGATGAGTATGACTTTTCAAATTCGTGTTTTGGGTTTCTTCAGATAAATACCCAGAAATAGAATTACTGGGTCCTTCTTTGTCTCTTGTTATGTAGCCTTTGTTTTAAAGTCTATTTTGTCTGGTATAAGTATTGCTACCCCAGTTTTTTTTTCTTTTTTCTTTTCCATTTCTATTTTCATTAAATATCTTTTTCCATCCCTTTACTTTCAGTCAGGTGTGTCTTTCAATCTGAAGTCCCTCATAGGTAGCATATGTAAGGGTCTTGTTTTTTTATCCATTCAGCCACCCTACATCTTTTGATTGGAACATTTAATCCATTTACATTTAAAGTAAATGACAGACATGCAGTTATTACCATTTCATTATTTATATTTTTATCTATTCTTCTTCTTGAAGTCCATTTAACATTTTTTGTAATACTGGTTTGGTAGTGATGCATTCCCTTTAGCTTTTTCTTGTCTAAGAAACTCTTTACTCTCCTTTGATTTTAAATGAGAGCTTTGCTGGGTAATCTTGGTTGTAGATCCTTGCTTTTCATTGATTTAAATATTTTATGCCAATCCCTTCTGACCAGCAAAATTTCTATTGAGAAATCAGCTGACAGTCTTATGGGAGGTCCCTTATAGGTAACTAACTGCTATTCTCTAGCTAAGATTCTTTGTCTTTAAGCATTGATATTTTAATTATAATATGTCTTATTATGGGCCTGTTTGGGTTCATCTTGTTTGGGATTCTCTGTGCTTCCTGGGCTTGTACGCCTATTTCCTTCACCAGGTTAGAAAAGTTTTCCATCATTATTTCTCCAAATACATTTTCAATTCCTTGCTCTTTCTCTTCTTCTGGTACCCGTATGATGCGAATATTGGTATACTTGATGTTGTTCCAGAGGCCCCTTAAACTACCCTCGTTTTTAAAGATTCTTCATTCTTTCTGCTGTCCTATTTTCTGTTATCTTATCTTCCAAATCACTGATTCGGTCTTCTGCTTTATCTAATCTACTGTTGATTCCCTTTAATGTATTCTTCATTTCAGTTATTGTAGTCTTCATTTCTGACTGGTTCTTTTTATGGCTTCTATCTCCATTTTTGTTTTCTATCTCTTTGTTAAAATTCTTGCTGAGATCATTGAGCATCCATATAGCCAGTGTTTTGAACTCTGCATCTGGTAGATTGCTTGTCTTCATTGTTTAGTTCTTTCTTTGAAGTTCTGTTCTGTTCTTTCATTTGGGAAATGTCTGTCTCCTCATGTTGGCTGCCTCCCTGTGTGTGTTTCTATGTATTAGGTAGAGGTGCTATGTCTCATGATCTTGGTAGAATGGCCTTATGTAGGTGTCTTGTGTAGCCCAGTGGCACAGTCTCCCTGGTCACCTGAACTGGATGCTCCAGGTATGTCCCTTGTGTGGGTTGTG
>NW_011889102.1:1078016-1091939 GCF_000151845.1 Pteropus vampyrus | reverse complement strand
GCAAGTACATCCATGCTGGGGTGTACTCTAGCAGCCCTCCATCTCACTCAGCCACAATCTCTGCCAGTTTTCATAGCCAGAAGTTATTGGACTTCTCTCCCCAGCCCTAAAACTCTGGGCTGGGCAGCCTGTTGTGGGGTTCAGACCCCTCACTCCTCAGTGGAGACCTCTGCAGCCAAGATATACCCCTGATTTTTAACTGTCACATGTGGGTATGAGACCAGTCTCTTCTGCATCTCTGCCCCTCCTAGTATTGATGTGGCTTCTTCTGTATATCCTTAGTTATAGGACTTCTTTTCAGCTAGACGTCACATGATTCACAGCGATGGCTGTTCTGTAGTTTGGTTGTAATTTTGATGTGGTCATGGGAGGAGGTGAGCATAGCATTTATCTTCCTTGCCATCTTGATTGGAAACTGCCCACCCTCTTTCTTGAAACACACTTGCCTGTCTGGATCTCAAGGCTCAGCCTTAGATTTATTTTAAAAACTAGTTTTCACAGGCCAGGCTAAGCACTGATAATAATTCAGCCCCATCTCCTTCATTTGCTGTTTTAGTAGTTCGTGCAATAAACACCATTCCAAGAGGTACTCTTGGAAAATAAACTCACAATATCCCTAGGCATCAAAAAGACTCCTGGGTGCAATTCAGCAAAGATGGAGCAAGATGTGTGCGACATTTCAAGCAAGGGCTAAAGCATGTAGGGCTTCCTGTCTAAGCCTCGGGCATCCAGAATCAATTTCTCCAAAGCCACTCCTTCCCCAAAGTTCTGGAGCCTTGAGGGCTGCTGTTGCTTTTACCCTAGAGCCCACTGATCCTTGATCTGTGAACTCCTAGTAGAAATGGATAAGACAAAGAACGACACACAAAGAAAGAACAAAGGCGCCATCCCCACTCCGAGCTCCAAATCATCAAGTCATTCTAGAGAAATGATTTTAGAAAAGGCTGCAGAATCATTTCACACTAGTATCTGAAGAATCTTTCCCTCTGCTTTCCAACTCTGATCGTTCTGTCTCCCTGAGCTTACCTCTCTCCCCGCCCCCTCTAAGAGGACACTCAGTGCTCCAGAAGCATGAGGGAGAGAAGCGTCTGTCAAAGGCTTGATGAAATAAAAGGGGGAAGGAAGGTGATGACAGCTGAAGAGTAAATTTGTTTGGATTCACTGATTACCCCTGACAAAATTTCAAGGAGTGTCAGTCATTCGTTTGCTTATAACCCCACATCATGCCATATCACACAGGCAGAAATCAAAGAGAGAAAATTATGATAGATCAATTGAAGCAAAGAACCTGATTATTAGTTATAATAAGAAAACCGATAATTACACTGTGTTAAACCAATGGGGATAATAAAGTTTATACTGCAATTAGCCTTCAAATGAAATGTAGGGAGTGGGAGGCGGGTAAAGCACTCTAAGTAAAGAATCCAAGAAAAGTGCCACAAAATAACTGCACCAAAATTTGGTGCCTTAACGACTCGAGCTATAAATCCAGATCAATATGCCAGACAGCCTGATGGATCTAGAAGGCAGCAGACAGCATTAGGATAGTGTGGCTCCAGGAGAAAGAGGATAAAATATATCTCTTGAAAGATACAACAATATGGAGACGAAAGTTAACCAGTCATTCAGCATCAGAGGTAGTTTCCAGTCGATAAGTTGTAAAGAGAATGCTACTGTGTGGCCTCAGTTCAAGAGGTCTTGCTCTAGACTTTGGTCATATCATCGACATATCATTTCCATGACTCAGCAGTATGTGATTAATTGGTTTAGTTCTGATATGAATTATCAAAATAATATTGCAACAACAATAGTGTTCACCTAGTACTTTAATACCACAAAGAATTATTCAATTATTCACAATTTTAAGAAAATCAAAATGCACCATTTGTTATCAATGGCAAAGCTGGTTAACACATGCACTTCTGCATCCCTGGCATCTAGCAAGAGTGTGGTATCCATCCCACAGGTGCAGGTGCATGTCCACATAACTTTCTAACTGCATGAGATGGGGAGAAGGGCCTGAATTAGCTAGTGGCTTTGTCCCACTCTCCCTCTCTCCATCAGAGTCTAATACATCCTCTCTCAATGTAAACCACTGCCTTGAAACAAACATTCATATGAGTGAAACTGTCCCCAGCCCTAAAAATCGGAGGACGAGGGGGAGCACAGAGAAGCCAACCTTGTGCTCAAGACCACACAGCACAGCAGAGGCTGGGCTTGAACACTGGTCCTGTTTCCTGGTTTCTCAGAAGAGTCCGGTTTTGCAGAGTGTCCCTCGGTGCTACCAAATGCCCACCTGGATGGCAGTAACTCTCCTCCCATCCCCATCTTTGCCATCTCCTGACGCATGCATTACTTTGGTCATTCCTGTTTTCTCACAAATCGCAGCAATCACAAGGGCTGTGTGTCTGCAGCCTCAAGAGCTGGTGTGATCCAGGGCTGAAATCTAGTTCTGCCTCCTACCAACAAGGTAGTCCTTGGTGAGTCATGCCCCAGCGGAGCGTCAGAGTCCCTCAGTTGTGTGGCGGTGATATACAGGGTTGTTGCATGGACTAAACGAGAGCATGTATGTAAGTGGTTAACACAGCATCTGACATAGTATTAAATAAATGGTGGTTATTAATACTCCGATTAATACTTGGCTATCTAAATTTGGGGGGAATAAATTAATCTAGACTGCTGAGAATTTATACTTCTGAGAGCCACACATTTTTAACTCTTCCACTGAGAATTTTTCCCCAATGGATTATCTTGATCCCTGCTTTTTAAACTAACTCGATTGTGCTTTTTCTTGATGGCCAAGGACATCACTATGAATAATAACATTCTGATGTATACAAGGATGTCTTAGGACCCTCTGAGTTGCTGCGCCTTCCTTAAAAGACCCCAGAGTCCTTTAAAATTGGATGTAATGTAAGAGGAAGTACTGTTCAAGCAAGAGCCTTGATGGGACTTGTCCATCAATAAAAATAAATAAGTAGAAGAACTTTGTGGCACCCCGATGAGTGCTCTAAGGTGCAGTAGGGAAGGCCTTTGTGCTCTCGGCTGGTATCTAAGCAGGTAAGGCTGCCGGAGTCCTGGGCTCCAGGAGCACTGCGATGTGACTGCGCTCTATATTCTCCACCTGAGCACATGTGAAATGGTACCGCCACCCCGCCTCTTGACATACATTTTATAACATGGCTAACGTGAACTTCTTTATATCAAGGATATACACCCCTGTCTAGATCTAGAAAATAGTAAGTAGCTGGGCGAAAGGAGGAACCCATTGCTGGTTTCCTCCCTTATTATCTGCAGTGATCTGCTTGCCCACACAGCCACCAGAGATTCAAAGGCACACACATGTACAGATACATAGCAAGTGACTAGAGAGAGAAGCAGGGCTTCTTGCTCATCTGGATTTCCACCTTGCTCCACATCCTGGCACCATCGTTACTCCTACTTTACCCCTGAACAGCAAGTCCAGATACATTGCTTAGAGTCGCATGCTCATCTTGGTACGTTAAACAAGCACTGCCTGAGCACCTGCCTATGCTAGCTTCTGTTCTTGCTGCAGTCTTAGGATAATGTATAGGATAATAACTACCACTGGCCAAATGTCTATGGTGACTTAAAAGAACACATTCTAGTCACACCGCTTAGATTCCAATCACTCCTCGACCACCACTTCCTGGCAGAGTTATCCTGGGCAAGTTACCAAAACTATCTGAGGCTCGGCTTCCTCACCTGTAAAATGAATCAATTGCCTATTCAGGTTATTGTGAGATTGAAATGAGATGCCTGGTATATAATGAGGGCTCAGTATGTTAGTCATGATTATAATGCCCATGAAGACGATGACATACAATGTCAGCACTTTGCAAAATATGGAGTCCTTTAGTTCCCTACTCACTTGTGAGGTTTTATTTCCCCCATTTAACAAATGAAAATATCAAGGCTCTGAGGAGTGAAATGACTCTCCCAATGTCACGTGATAAGTGTCCAGGGTTTGAAAGAAGCAACTATGGGTCCTAATGATGCTACACTGCCACTAAGAGGCCCACGCAAGAACCACCACATGGCACAGAAGGTCAAATGCCATGGCAGTGTGGGAAAAGCAGCAAGGGAGAGCAAGGCTTATTGCACAATAGCTAATACAATGTTACCCTCTCTCACCCCTGGGAATAGAGCTAGCCACTTATCACTCAGGGCTAATGGGTCCAAGAGGGGAACTGACATTTCCCCCACGTCACCAAAGCACAAAGCAACCAATTTCACAACAGTGTTACAACAAAAACAAAAATGCCAGTGTAACACGAGTTACCATTGATTGCAGGGCTATATCCAAACTGGGAAATGCTCAAGAGTAACATCCCCCAGTTCCTCCAGTCTGAACTGCAGCAAGGCCAGGTGGAAACCCTGTACAGTGGATGCTGGGGCCCTGCCTGGGACGAGCCCCACAGCCACACAATGGTGGCATTGTTTATCAGGAACACAGACAAGCAGCAGGTGGGTGTGCACAGCAACTCCAGAGGTTTTGAAACCATGCCTTTAGAAAAATAAACCAGGCTAGTGAATGTGCTGAGAAGGAATGGTAAGATCTTAAGGATGAGCTTGTAGGCACCTGCTTATTCCACACCTTAGGTTAACACACTTTCAAGGCCTAAGATCCCCCTTTCCCGCCACTCTGTTCCTTTGGGAAAAGCATTGCTCTGCACCACATTTCAAAAGATACTCAATTCTTTCCATTAATTTCCTCACTGAATCACCACCTATGCATGAGGGGTATGTTGAGGGGCTACTATGTGCCAAGTGTTTATATCTGTGATCTCATCTATAATCTTGCTCCACTGGAACAACAGATGTGGGAAACCAGGAATTCTTGTGTTTTATTCATTGAATTTTTACGAACATCTAGTCCAGTGTCTGGCACACAGTAGATGCTCATAGGATATGTTAAATAAATGCATGGTCATCCCCATTTTACATACTGGAAAACAGAGGTTCTAAAAGGTTAAGAAATGTGCACAGGATCACAGAGCTAATGCAAGGTGATGCTCCATCTGATCCAGGCAGCCTGGCCTACTGCCACCACCTCTCACAGAGGAAAAGGTACACCCAGGTCTCTTAGGACTTCCCTGAAAATCCCACAAGGCCAGTGCTAAGGATGAACACTAAACTATTACTAGCTGTTTCAGAATAAAATTGGGCCTCCTCAGCAATACTTCCTCTTACCCACCCCAACCTTAGAAGTGAGATCTGAACAACTTTTAACCACGATGTCTAACAGTTCCAAGAAAGCCAAATGTTAGAGCTCACCTGGAATTTTTCAAGTATTTTCTCTTCCTTTCTGTTCATTACTTACTAATTAGACATGTTCTCCTTCCAAGTGCTTTCTCTATGACTATGATGGGACACAGAATATGCCAAGACTTTGGGACCTTGGAAAAACCATCATTCTCTGAGCTCCTACATCTATAAAACTGGATAATACTTTGTCATCTGTTGTGAGGACTACTGTGTTTATTGTGAGAACTAAATGAAATGTTTGTAAAGTGCTTAACACAGTGCCCGGCACGCAGGTGGGGCCTTTAAATATTAGTTTCCTTTCTTGTCTTATTTCTGCGTTTGCAACCCACAAATCTCTTATGTCTACCACTTGCACCATGGGCTGTACCTCATTAACCTTCAGTCCCTACTACTGGGTTTTCTGGTCCAGTGTGTGGTCCCTCATCACCTCTACTTAGTAGGATGTTCCCTTCTCCTAGAAGCCAACCCTGACTTCCAGGCTACTCTTTCTCTGAAATCCTGGTGCTCTTACAATTAAACAATTCTGTGTAACCAGCTCCCCAGCCCCTGTGCCTTAGCCCGTACTGTCCTCTCTGCCACCACTGCCATCTCTACACCACCACCTGGCAAACACCTAACTGGTATCTTAAAACCCAGTCAAGTGTCAATCCTGTAAAGTCATTCTCAACCCATTTTCTCACTCTGAACACAGAATTGTTTCTTCTTCATGGCTCCAAAAGCACTTTGCTTATGCTTTTATCATGGCTGCTATAACTAGCTACTCACATCTCTCAACAAAGAGTTTCTCAAGAGCAGGGAACAAGTTTTATCTCTTTGAAACACTAGCACAATGCTTGACTCAGAACAGGGGCTCAATAAACAAGCACTTATTGACTTACTAGAGGGTGAATAGATGGATGGAAAGAAAATGAAGGAACAGATGTAGGGCAGGAAGGTGGAAAAGACTGATGAACATTCAGCTGGATGGACATAAAGATGAGTGGGCAAAGAAAAGACAGATTAATGATTAAATGGGAGGTGGATAGGATGGATAAATGAATCTGTTCCCTTTCACTGCCTAGATCATAAAGTCCATGAAATCATGATGATGTTCCATGTATCTTTTAGATCAGTCACATAGCACAAGGCACTGATAGGTAACACTTTGCTGTGAAAAATTTTCAGCAACATAGTAACAGGACCCATCTGACAGTGGATGTTAAAGTGCTATTTTAAAAAGATACACACACACACACACACACACACACACACACACATACTCATAGCTAGAGCAGGCATTTATTATTGACTCAGGACTGTTAGTTGTTAAACTTTCAGGAAATTTGCAACTTGGTTGTCAAAGACAGCCGTTATTAAAGAATATCAGAAAGAAACATTAAGAAAACAATACCATTTATGATTGCATCAAAAAGAATAAAATAACAGACAAAGACTGGGTTTTCATCTTTGGGCAGCTATTTTCTAGTTGTTCAACTATGCATTACCAGATTTGTCTAAAGTTATTCAAAATATTCTCTGAAAGAATATGATCTCTACGATTAGACATTCCTGATCTCTCTACAACATTCTCTTCCAAGGTGATTCTGAATCCCAAAAGACCAATTTATCCACAATTACAAAATTTCACTGACAGAAGAACCTTTGGTGATCTGATACAACCCTAAATTTACAGTTGAAGAGGAAGGAAATCTAACTTTGAGGGGTGAACACATACTGCAATATACATATGACATACCTGTTGAATTATACACTTAAAATGTTTGATTTTATCAATGCCACCCCAATGATTTGTAATAAAAAATAAATTTACAGTTGAAGAAAGTGAGGCCAATTGAAATTATTTTTACATTATTCCCAAAACCTAAATATATGATACTTTATCAGCTTAAATATATATATAAATCACAATGCCACAATTAATAAATGAAGCAAATGAAAATGTAACTGTTTTGTATGATAAAACTGAACTTAGAAATTTGAATATTCTAATAAAATATTTACTTTCAAATTGTTTTAATTTAAAATTATTTTCCAATGTTGTTGAAATGTAATTGACATATAATGACCAGCGTATATTTAAAATGCACAATTTGATGGGTTCTGACCTATATACACCCATGAAACCATCACTACGATCAAAATAATGAACATTTCTACTAGCCCCATGAACCTCTCTTCAACCCTTTATAACCCACCCCTCACTCCACTGCTGCTGCAAGACCAACACTAATGTGATTGTCATTACAGATTCACTTGGGTTTTCTAGAACTATACATAAGTAGTTATATTTTTTAAAAGTTAAATTATATAAACTTTATTATAATTAAAATGTTAGACCATAATACTCAAAACTCATCACTTCATAATTATTTTACTACATTTTACTATTGTTTATGCTCTTGAGCTTGTTTACATCTATTATATCCATATAACACAAATAGTATACAATGGCTTACTATAAAACATCTCTTTCCAATTCCGTGTTCAGAGATGTCACGTTAGTGGACTGAAATTAGCATTGGTAGAAAGGTTTACTATGAAATCAGCAAGTGCTACCTATCAGACTATTTTCCTTGGAAATTGAATTGTTAAGCCACAAAGCAAACACAGGTAAAATGGGGAAAAAATTATGTTACTTCCCCCCATCCCATCCCCACCAATGGAGAGGTTTCTTTGTTCCCTAAAGTAATGAGTATGAGTATGCAAATTTAGGGGAGTAGAGACTGAGCTACAATGCTTTGCATGAGAAAAAGAGAATTCAAGGGAGAGTAAGAGATGAGTTCAGAGCCAGGAAGACTGGGAAGCAGAGAGGCTGTGGGGTGGGAGGAGGGAGAAGCCTTGGAGACAAAAATCAAAAGGCATTTAATTAAGATATGCATGATCTAAATTCTCCTCTTTGAAATCTTCAGTAAAATCTATATTCTTAATGGTTGCTTTCTTGAGCAAGTGGAATCCTTCTTAGGAATGCCAGGAAAAGCCAAACCCTGCTTCCCAGTAGGTGAAGGGCCAGAAGACAATGAGCCGCAGCCATGGCAGGGTTACTCCTACTTGAGACTAGATAGTGAGCTCATGGTTTCCCTTGCAGCACCTAGCTGAGTACCTGTCATAGGGAACCTACTCAAGGAATGCTGACTAAAAGGCCCTCTTGGCTGCCATCTCTCTTGCCATCAGTCTCGCAAACATTTATGGTCCTCAAGCTGCCCATCCTCTCCCTGACATTGATTCTATCACCACCAAGGTGGCCCAACTGGCCCTCTCATCATGCTCCCCCATTGCCAGGTACTGGGCCTGGCCCTGCCTCAGCCTGACCTGGGTAATCAAAACTCACATGAACCTCCTTCTGCTCCATGGGGGCTCCCTAGCACACAGGCACACAGGCACACAGCACTGCCAGGGATGGCCAGGTGAGTCACTGTTCCCAATTAACATTTACCTTTTCAATGGAGTCACCAATGCTTTAAAGCCAGGAGACTGATATGTGGAAATGCAACCTGGCAAGCTTGGGAGAGATTTTTTTTTTTTTTTTTTTTAAATGGTAAAAGGGCTTTTTGTCTTGGTTTTGGTTTTTTAGAACCCTTCAGTCCACTGTAGGTGAATGGCTATATAAGCTCTACATTGCTTATTATAATTCACAACCCTCAACACAAACTTTATGATTATTTGAGGATGTTCCCTTACACAGGAAACCAGAAGAGTAGATGACACTTTAAGGATTCCCCTGGGTCAGGTTTCTTGGGAAGATTATGCAGCAGCCTGATTTATCAGGGAGAAAGGGATCCGGGCGAAGATCCCAACCAAGCACAGGGGTCGGGGCAGCCCCCGCCCTGCATGAGAAGCTGTGACTGAAGGCAGGGCAAAGCAGGGTGAGGTGACGTCTGTCTCTGTTTTCATTTAGAAAAAGAGGGGGGTGAAATAGTTTAGGGGCCCTGGAAATTAAATAGAGTAGCATGTCTCCTTATTCTCTCCTACCTCCAAGCACGTTTATGGTTAGCATGTACGGAATAATTTCCATGAAGTTCCCTGAACTTTATGTTAGTGATAAGGAGAAAATGTTTTGTAGTGGTTACAGGGTAAAGCCAGGATCTGGGATCAGATCCTGGCTTCACCTCTTAATGTATACAGATCCAGGCAAGTCACTTAAACTTAGTCTCCTCATATGTAAAGTGGAGATAATAGTACTTAGCATAAACTTATATTAAGGAGTAAATGAGAAAATATAAAGCACCTGTGAGCACACGCACATAGGTATTCAATGAAGGGTAATAATGCTTATTAAAGAAGGTCCAGGTGCTCAAAGTTGTTGGGCCCAGGGGGCCTTAGAAGATCTGACATCTTCATAAATGGTCAGAAAGTGACATCCCGTTGGAAGAGAGGCGCAGGGCCTAGCGAAGACACTGCTATGCTACTTGTGGGAAAGTTGTGTGGCAAAAGCTTTAGGAATCTCTGGAGGGCAGGCAGTTCCCAGCAGCGGATGACGCTGCCCTGCCCCTTCCCCATTTAGCCCTCCTTCCTTTCTCAGCAACAACAGGGCCAAGTGACTTGGCCACAGTAGAAGTGGCTGTTGTGCCCCGGGCCTCTCTCCAAGGCAGATGTCAGAACTCTCAGGCTTAGGGCATTTCAGGTTTTTTTTGTAGTTTTCTATTTTTATAATAGGCTTCTACTAGGAAGACTAGCAGATACCAAGCTGGCACCCAGGAAGGAAGGAGCATCTCCCCTACCCGGGGGACAAACTGGCCCAGAGCACAAAAGAACGATTTGCACAAAGATATTACAAAGATTTACAAAGTCCTGGAAGAAAGCCCCGACTGATTCATCTCAAGAAGAATAAAGTCCTAACAACAACTCAGCCTCTGCTCCCATCTACAGTGCTTACAATTTATCAAGCTCTTTTGTAGACACAATCTAATCTGAGCCTCGTCACAATCTGGGAAAGGAGGAGGCAGCTGCATCTCCCTATTCTGCAGATGAAGAAAGGGAGAGCTCAGCTAAACAAAGACTAGCATTAGCTCTGCTGCCTAGGTATTCTAACTTAGTCTGGCCATCCAGTCTGGCCGTCACAGGGCAGTTACAAAAACCAGGCCATGTCATTAGATGGCCATGATGAGGAGAAAGTTCTAGAATGAAACTGGACGGGGTCTTCCCTTTTGAGAAAATAGGAAGTGGAATTCTGTGTGTACTCGGCCAGGTTCAGAAGGAGATAGAAATCCCCGTGTGGTATGTAAGAATGTTCATCGAAGCTCAGAACCACATGCCATAGCTTCCTTCTACAGAAATGTCTATTTTTAACATCCTACCTCAAAAGAAATCTCTTCCACAGGGCGGTGAGCCTAGATCCTGGAGCTAAAAAATCATCATAACCTAGATCCTGGAGCTAAAAAATCATCCCCATTAATCGCGCCTCGCCTGGGTAGTGTTAAGCACCTAAAGCAAAAGACACAGAAGTGTTCAATATCTCAGCAGCCCTCCCTTAATGAGCCAACACATGTGGAAGATGAAGGCATCGAGAAGATGTAAAATGCTCAGAGGGCTCCGCAGAGCAGTTCACATGGAAAACGGCCTCAAAACTACTTCAAAAGGCATCTTCACACAGGGAGTTTTTTTCTGCGGCATTTGTACCAACACCATTCGTATCCCTGCAGATACGGAATATCTGCTCACCCAAGCAAATGTTTTGGGGGCTTAAACATTTTACAATCCATCATTCCAAGGTCGTGTTAAGCACAGTAATCACTAAGCAAATAAGAGTAGCACACTCTTCCCTGGAAAATAAGCCTTTTCTAGGGCTTATAAGGTTCATGTGGCCTAGAAAGGTGGAGGGGTGGGGATGAGTTTTAGGAGGAGGAGGAGACACACTACATTATCTTCTGCAAGCAAACCACATCAAAATGACCACTCTGACTGTTAAACCAGAGTGTCGCTCTGCCACAAGCATCAGGACTGCCATTAGTCCCAAGGTTACATTTACTGGCTGAAGGTTAAGGAGGCATAAAGGAAAAGAAACTCATCTTGCCTTTTTGCTGTGTTGCCAGCTACCAGTTGGATTCCCCAGAGTAAGCAGAAAGCCACAGAGGTAGCCGCTATTGGGTTTGAAATATCCCAACCAGGTTGCCCCGGCCAGGGGTGGAAGAGGTCAGCGGTGCCCTTCCTAGGGCTCACAGGACAGGAAATCACTTCGATTTCCCCTTCTGCAGTGAAGTCCTCTAGAGCAGCAGCAGTTCCCAATCTTTTTGGCACCAGGGACTGGTGCTCCTATGAATCTACTGCCTGATGATCTGAGGTGGAGCTGAGGTGATGATGCTAACGCTGGAGAGAGGCCGCAAATACAGATGAAGCTTCACTCACCCCATGCTGTGCGGCCCGGTTCCTAACAGGCCACAGACTGGTACCAAGTCGAGGCTGGGAGGTTGGGGACCTCTGCTCTAAGATATTCCCTTTATAGCTCTTTAAACCCCTAACAGAGGTCAATCTTTCTCCCCATTTGCACCTGCTGAGGCTTGCCACTGAGAAAACAGACCAAGATCCGACACACCTGTTGGCATCCACCACTCTCCTGATCATTGTCTTTGGTGTTTGCAATTGTATTTTTTCAGGCTATCAACAACTTCCAGACACATCCTCTCTACCTGCTCTAAAAACAACCACTGAGTCCTCATCCCATGAGGACACAGGAAACAAACTACAAGGAGGTGGCAGTTAGCACAGCAAACTGTTCTGCTGATGGAAGGCCAGCTTGGAGCTCTTGTGCTCCCACTGGGCATAGAAAATAGACTGGAACTATCTCTAAACACAGCCCAACTGAAACAAACTTCACCATCTCTCCCCTGAGACCCCGCTAGAGTCCCCTGAGGATGCTTACCACTTTATAATGGTCGCAGGAATCCCGGCTTTGGCTCCGGGCGGGAACCCATAAGTTGATGCTTATGGGCATGGCCTGACCCACAGTGCGGTCCCAGCAGTTAACCGCCTGCGCCCTCTCAGGGTGTCTAGTTCCAAGTACTGTGGAGGCGTGTGAAGCCTCGAAGGTTAATTTTAGCTGAAGTCACGCTCCCGCTGTGGTCAGATCTTCTTACACAGGCCACCTCCTGAATAGTGGCAGCTTATGTTACCCCAACCCACTGGGCGGCCCTCTGGCCCTCCGCCCTGACTCCAGACTGCTGCAATTCTCCCATCTCCTTCTCCCCCACCAAATTCTCTTCATCCTCCAAAATAATCTGACTCTCCGTTAGGGCAATAAATCACAGTTCCTTTGCTGACCCAGGCAAACAAACTTGGAGATGTCCACCCCCCACTACCTTGCCCACATTTGGCAAAGGCTGGGCAAGGAAGCTGTAGGCCAAGGGGCTGCACAAACCTCACTTGAACTGGGCAGCACTGAGGCCACACAAGAGCGGGAGCCTGATGTGCTTTTGTTTTCTGCAATGAGGTTTTGACAGCCTTTGTGCTGCTGCTAGTTGTGTGGGGCCTACACGTATCTCATCTCTTTCCTGACATTCTCTGTCACAGGGAGGAATAACACTGCCTGCCCTGCTACTTCTCTAAAGCCTGATGGACAGGAATCTGCATGTTTCCACCCAAAGATCTCACTCCTGCAAAGGAAGAGAGTGAGCCTTCATAGAACTTCGCAGAGGTTTTCGAAAGGTTATCTGGCCATCTGCGCAGCTACCAGATTCCAGATCTCAGCAAGTGGACGAGTGTAGAGTTCAGGAGGAAGGTTATAGAAGCAGCCCATTTCAGGTTTCATTTCTCGCCAAGCTCAGTGATTGGGACCTGGGAGTTTATAAAACCAGTTTGTACCAAGAGTTCTCTGCCAGACAGAATTCTGTTAGGCTCTTGAGATTGCCTTTTTTCAATGTGGACAGGACCATGGAAAAGCTATGGAAAAATTAAATACAGAATGGCTTACTGCAATCTCTAAACAAATCGCGCAGCCTATAACTTTGCAGGCAAAATGCTAGCGTGCAGCGTTTGAAAAAGGCATTAAAGCCACACCCAGAAACTGCTCCATGTAGGATGCAATGCAATGTCTTTGCCCCACCTGAGGTCTACCTGTTACACTCCCATGGCGGCCTAGGCCTCTCCTTCATAAGACTCTTTGTGCCTGTAATTATTTCTTTCATTCAAGTATTCACTGAGCATGTACTCTGTGGCAGGTACTCTTCTAGGCTCAGAGGAGTCAACAGTGAATAAGAGTGCTCTCGTGGGGTTTTATTCTACTGAGGATGAGGGGTGAAAGAGAAGCAAAATGACAATAACCAAATGAGCAAGCTAATATCAAAGAACGATAAATGCAGTGGATAATGTATGGTAGAGTGGAGGGATACTCAGTAGGGAAATTGAGAATGGCCTCACTAAGGAGATGACATTTAGAGACCTGATAAGAAGGGGACAACTATGCAAAGACTCGGGAGTGGTTCTCCCAGACCAACAGCATCACCTGGGAATTTGTTAGAAATGCAGATGCTCAGGGCCCACGCCACACCTCATGAACCAGCAGGAACTTTGGGGATGGGCCCCAGCCACCTGGATTTGAACAAGCTCTCCAGATGGTGATTCTCAGGCACACTCCAATTTGGGACCATGGATCTAGGGAAACAGCATTCCAGGTGAGAGACTCTAAACAACAGGAATCTGTGG
>NW_011889102.1:1043828-1077966 GCF_000151845.1 Pteropus vampyrus | reverse complement strand
GCCACACCCAGAAACTGCTCCATGTAGGATGCAATGCAATGTCTTTGCCCCACCTGAGGTCTACCTGTTACACTCCCATGGCGGCCTAGGCCTCTCCTTCATAAGACTCTTTGTGCCTGTAATTATTTCTTTCATTCAAGTATTCACTGAGCATGTACTCTGTGGCAGGTACTCTTCTAGGCTCAGAGGAGTCAACAGTGAATAAGAGTGCTCTCGTGGGGTTTTATTCTACTGAGGATGAGGGGTGAAAGAGAAGCAAAATGACAATAAACAAATGAGCAAGCTAATATCAAAGAACGATAAATGCAGTGGACAATGTATGGGGTAGAGTGGAGGGATACTCAGTAGGGAAATTGAGAATGGCCTCACTAAGGAGATGACATTTAGAGACCTGATAAGAAGGGGACAACTATGCAAAGACTCGGGAGTGGTTCTCCCAGACCAACAGCATCACCTGGGAATTTGTTAGAAATGCAGATGCTCAGGGCCCACGCCACACCTCATGAACCAGCAGGAACTTTGGGGATGGGCCCCAGCCACCTGGATTTGAACAAGCTCTCCAGATGGTGATTCTCAGGCACACTCCAATTTGGGACCATGGATCTAGGGAAACAGCATTCCAGGTGAGAGACTCTAAACAACAGGAATCTGTGGTTTTTACACACTTCGAAAATCCCCAGCCAGCAGCCCATTGCCTAGCACATAAAGGAATCCAATAAATATTTTTTGACAAGCTTTAAGTTCCAGCCTCTAGAACCCAGATAAAAATCACAGAAAGATAGAAGTCACTAGTGTTATATTCATAAAACTTCAGCAAAAGCACCCACAAAAGAAAAGCAAGGGGTCATTTAGAATTACAAGTGGCCAGTGGGAAGCTTTCTTTAGTGCCTAAAACTGTCAGCCGCTAAGATCGGCTCTTCCCAATCTAATAAAACTTGGCATCACAAAGTTGGCAATTAGATTTCCTGTAAAAGGCTAAATGTGGTGGCCTTCTGTTTCCTGATTCTGAAACTCAGTAAGAAAAGCATTAGTGTGTGGCAGCTGGGATAATCATTTAATTGATCTTTTCCACCCACAGAAGCCTCCCTTCCCTGCTCCAACCCACTGAATTGTAAATCAATGTCACCTTCATTGTAAGCATGAAAAGGCAGGAAAAAGCACCCTCCTCCCCAAACCAAATTGAAGTCAATTTCCTAATGGGGCCTCAGTGAGACTCTAAATGGGTGCTGCCATTTCTCCCCCTCTGACCTCCCCTTGGTCCACCCACATGGCTCCATCCAGGCCAGTGGGAGCTCCAGTGACAGGCAAAGCATGTTCCTACAGTGGGGAAAACTCCAAGACAGAAAGGGCATGGATTCTAATGTCAGCCAGGCCCAAATGAAATACCTGAACTGGACAATATTTCGAAAGCATCTAGAGAGGCATCTGGCATGTAGGAAGGATTCAATAAATCATATTTATTTTTCTTCTCCTCATTAATGCTATATGTGATTTCACTCATTTATTCAACAAATATTTGTTGAGTACCTATGCACCTTTACTGGGGATAGAATGATGAGCAAAACTGACATGGTGCTTACTGTCTTGAGGGGGTGACAGGTATTAATCAAATAAGGATGTCAAATAAAGATATAATAAAAACATGTCAGAGGGTAATTGTGGCAAATGCTATAAAGATGAGTACGCGGGACCTGAACCTATAATGGAAGAATTCTACCTGTCTAGAGCATATTAAAATACAGATGCCCAGGCCCCAAGTGGAAATCTAAATCAACCTGAGGGTATGGGGCCCTGGCACAGGTGTGTTTAATAAGCTTCATGGGGGTTTCTCACTGTTGGAGTGGAAGTTTCCAGACAAACAAGAAAGAAGGCTAGAATGATCCATATGATAATTGATGAGAGTTGAAAATTACATAAATTATAAACTAAGTTTAAAAACTAAATGATAGTGTAACCTACATATAATTTATATAGTATGTGAGTACACATAAACTAATGTTAAGATTAATCTAGATACAATATTTATAGATGTGTATATACATAGGTTAGTGTATATACACTTATTTCTTTGTTCTATCGACTGAAAAGGTCTAAAAACAATGACACTTCAGTAGCAACAAGTGTACTCGATGCCCATATCTTGGTTTCATAAGAAACCAAGGCTCCTTGGATAAATTGCTGATTCTTGGACTGAGACAGAAAATATTCAAGATAGGCCTGGAGCATATTACAGTGCCAGAAAGTAAGGATATGTTTCCACACCAAAACACATTGATGGGGGTATGTCGAAGGGACGTAGGAGCTAACTGAAAGAGCTCCCACTGGCCCAAGTTGGAACAATTTGAGCAAGAAAATTAACAAAGTAGTATTAGATTAAAACCCAAGTACGAAACAAAAATCCACGAGTCCACAGTGATATAAATAAGTGATTGAATAAATTAATAGAGAGAATAGAAAAATCTCCCATGCAAAAAGAGTTCTAAATAATTTAAGCAGATATTCTGTTCTCAGGAAAGTGGAACGTGAATGGCTACTCCTTAAGTGTGAGCTGCACAGAAGACAGTATGGAAAGGGAGGGAAGAGTAGCTTTCCAGAGGAGATACCTGAGAAACACCACCTTAGCCAGACAATCAAGATTAACTTCAACATCTGTAAGACATGTTGATAGCATATACTCCTGATATGATGTGAAAAATGCACTTTGCTTCTGTGGTCTTCCTCTCCAAAGCCCACAATCTCAGCCTAATCATGAGAAAAGCATCACACAAATCTCCATGGGCGGAAGGGGCACATTCTACCAAATATCTGGCCAATACTCCTCAAAACTGTCAAGGTCATCAAATACAAGGAAAGTCTGAGAAATTGTCATGGCCAAGGGGAGCCTAAGGAGGTATGACAACTAAATGTATGGTGGGATCCTGGATAGGACCCTGGAACAGGTAAAGGATATTACATAAAAAGAAACTAAGAAAAAAAAAAAAACTAAGGAAATCTGCATAAGGTATAGAAGTTAATGATACTGTTTTAATACTGGGTCATTAATTGTAGCAAATGTATCAGTAATAGAGCTTAACAATAGGAGAAACTGGGCATAAGATATATGAGAACTCTATATATACCATCTTCACCACTTTTCTGTAAATCTAAATCCATTCAAAAAGAAAGTTTATTTAAAAAAATACAAAGCTCCATATCCAGGTTCAAAAACCCAGTTCTTAAACCCCATAAATAGCATGTGAATCTAGCCATTTCAAGGGCAGAATGCTTTGCCCGATGTTAGATTTGAGATCACAAAATTTCAGACACATCATTTGTGTACACACACACCACCAAACATGGGTATATGTATAAAATTTATAAACTAGTTATTATGTACAATAAACTCCCTGCAGGGTTGAATTTCCTACAGTGCTCACTCACTATACTGACTGTTAAGGATAAAAGGACTTAACAAAAAAGAAGGCATTCAAAACTCCAGGTTTGGCTTTGATCCTTTCAAAATGGCCATGAAAGAACTATTTGTGTCCATAGAATAAGGATGGGAATCTCACAGTTAACAACCCTCAGCCCTGACTGAAAAGATCCCATTTGTTTCTCAAGATTCTGCATTTGCTCCTTCCTCACCTTTAAAATAAGGAAATCAAAATGCCTGAGGTTCCTGAAATTAACCAGATCAAAACATGTGACGAGACGTTGTAATTAACAGTGTAGGTTAGGAAAAACCAGGTCCTCAGAACTTCAATAGAGTAAAAATGCCTCTAAAATGAATTTAATATTCAATGGTCCACGTTCTGAAGATTTTTAAGATTAGTAACATGAGACAGCTTTTACAGCAATAGGTGGCAGCATTTCTGTTCTCTGGGCCACTTTCTACATAATAGTACCAACTATTAATAGACGATTAGAAGACAAGGGATTTTCAAGGTCCTGCCACATCCCTTGTTTTCTATTAAAGGATAAACTATTTTTACAAATCACTTTTGCCAGAGATAACAAAATCACATCTCTTTTTTAAAAAAAGAAAAGAAAAAAAATAATAAAGTGACAAATTAATTTCCCCAAACATAATAAAACTAATTTAATCATCATGTCCTGGCCATCTGCTTCAAAGATGCAAATCTAACTGTATTTTCTACTGCCTGATAACTTGCTTAATTTAGTTAGTTCTTGTGACCCTGCTTTTGTGAGCAATTCTCAAAGAGACCTTCCCTTGTGGCTTTTGGACAAAGAACTGGACCCACAGGACCGTTTCTCCACGGAGCAATGATGCAGCTCCTCTCCAGCTGGCTGCCCATCGCAAATGAAGTTTTAAAGAAGGAGGCTAAGACGGCTAGTTTCGGCTGAACGGTGGCTGCATAATGGGTACTGCTGAGCACTTCCTCGGTGTCAGGCACTAAGCCCTTTATATGTACTTGTCACATTTAATCCTCAGAATCTTAGTTTCTATGACCAGTCCCATTTTACTCACGAGGAATCTGAGGTTTGGAGAGATTAAAATACTCATTTAAGTTCTCAAAACCAAGCCTGTCTGACCTGACAGCCCAAGCCATTGGCCACTGCAGGTAACTCAACATGGTACTTTGAGCTGCTTCTAAGCCTGGGCTTAGACAGAGGCACCAAAGGAAGTATAGGACAAATGTGCAAAATGCAAGATTCAAAGGAAAATCGAAGGGCCAGTTGCAAGACTTTTTCTGCTCTTGTTGGATGGAGGATATAAGAAGAGATAAAAGTGTGGAAATTTTTTTGATAGGAGGGTATCACTGGAGAATACTATGCTATAAGCACATCAAATATCCACCCGCTCAAACTTGGGGTGTAGTGTACTTCAGTGGGGTTGCTGGGGAGCCTGAGATGAATATTCCTGCAGTGAGGGATGCTGTGGTATACGATGTGACTCCCACCTATAAAATCGAGAGAGACAGACAGACAGACAGACAGATAGAGACAGAGACAGACAAGGCACGGCTGATAGTTTCAGTGGTAGAGTCAGGAGCCCTGTTACAAACTCGGATTGGCCTGCAAGCCCCAACATTAGGGCAAGAGATTTCAATGTCTCCTTGGAGAGAGCACACAACAGGATTCATCTTGGGTTCTAAGAGGGGGCCCTTGAAATGCCCCACAAAAGAAAAAAACAGGCTTTCAATAAAGCAGGAAACCAGCGTATGTAGGCACCATCCAAGTGTAAGCATTCTCCCTTTGCAGACCCTCCTGCGGGTGGAAGGGCAGCCAACTGCTTACACTCTTCAGGGTCCTGACAGGAATTCAAGTTTGGAGCTTGATTAGTCTTATAAGGGAGGCATTCTAATTTCTCATGTGAGACTATCTTTGTGAATTATTGTGACCACAGGATTGTCTCTGAGTGAGCAGAAAGGCCATGGGCTGCTAGAGCCTTCATCCCGTGGCTGGAAAGACACTCGATGAGCTTTGTCCACAATTCACACACCACACTGGCCCAGTATGCTGGACTGGGTACCGTGAGCAGTCTCAACTCTAGCTGGTGTCAGAGTCTCCTGGGGAGCTTTTAAAAAACACATGTCCAGGCCCCACCTTCAAAGAGTGGAATTCAGCAAGTATGAATGACCCACACATCGGCCTTTCCTTTCTTTTCCAAGTTCTCTGGTGCCCAGGCAGGGTTGAGAACTATCAGATCATACTCCGCATATAGATATATGGATAATTATCTCTGAAAGGAGCATTTCGTCAACACCCAACTTACTTAATTTAGAAAATCTATATTATACGGTGAGAGGGGCAGCATGATTATTAAACATGGCTCACAAGAGAGAGACTCCAGCACTGCCTTTTCTAATCTATCAAAGTATTAGCATATGGTAGCATACAAAAATGATGAGAATATTAACATGAATTCTCCACAATCGCTCCAGAATAGAATCTTCATTTTAAAGAGAACCGAGGTTCAGCTGTTAACAAGAAGCAAGGCTGACATGTGACCCAGATCTTCTGCTTTCAAAGATCAGGTTCTTAACCACTGTACCTTCTTCCTTCTAAGAATCAACAGTAATGCAGAGATCAAGACATTCTTTCCCCTGACCCCAGGGCTTTTCAAATTCCAAAGTTGAAGAAATGCAGGTACTTGAGATGAAAGGGATCTGATGACAGCAGAGGTGACTGATGCAGGTTAATTTCCTACCCAGAACTTCAATGTCAAGGGCACAAAGAAATAGCATACCACGTAATATCCCTTTGATGGAGAAACAAACTTCTGGAAAGGAGTATTTTTCAATAAAAAGTTCACTGGAGAATTTATCCATCTATAAAATACATTAGATGATAAAGCCAGAAGGAATCATGTCTGACGTTTTAGGGCCTTGTTTATTTTCATCCAAGGGTATGGAAAAGAAACTATAAAGAGGGAACACTGTGGCTACGAAGGCAAACTCTACATGAACGAGCTTTTAGGAATTGCCTGTTCGATCAACTCGTTAACTTCAAGTGACTGAACTCTCTGGGGACGAAATAAATAAATAAATCAAATCCTCTGTAGGGACATTCCAGGTTCAGAAATCAGACACGCATGGTTTCGTGGAAATTACTCAGGCTCTGATTCCAGGCAGAAGTCAGTCTGAATTCTGGCTCTGTCACTGACTGACTGACCTGGTGACTCTGGGCAAGCCATTTAGCCTTTCAGCACTCAGTGTTCTCTTCTGTGAAATGGAGATGTGAATACCCTGGTTTAGGGGAGTGCTGGGGGCAGGAGAGCTATGCCAGGAACAGTCCCGGCAGCCAGAACACAGGAGTCCCTCAAGATTTCATAGCTCATCTTTTTGAAGAACCTAGATCAACACGGTGAGATATTTCAAATAAATGGAAAGAGACAGCCCGATAAAGAAAGGCGGCTTCATGGCACATGAAATTTTAATGTCGGTGACAGTTCAGGTTTGGCCCTAGTCAATAGAAACCATAAATAGCTGTCATCTAATGGCCATGTCCTCCTGAAAATGGGTTATTCGTCTGAGTCCATCTCCCAGAGGACAGCTGCAAATACCATCAATACTGGCACTAAGCAACAGCCTTATTTATAGCCAAGGGAGATTCCGAAGATAGAAGAAGAGGTCATGGAGGCTGAACCCCCTGCTCCGAAACCCCAAATTCCTAGAGGGCTGAGAGGTGAGGCAGGAGAGCGAGTCTTACAAGAATGTCTGAGGACGGTCGGAAAACTGTCAATAAAAGTCAGAAAAACTGAAAGGCAATGAGAGGTTTAAAAAGAAAGGAGCCGTGAAAGGAGGAAATGTGAGTGGTGCTGCATAGGCCCGGTGCTGCGGAGTCAGCCGCTTCACCGCGACGAGACCGCCCGTCTCTCGGCTAACGCCTAATCTTTAACAAGTGGAAGACCTCTCAGAATCTATCAGCATGTGTCCAGGTTCAAGCAAGGGCTGGAAAGTCTTCCCTTGGCCACACCTGCCACGAAAGCATTCTCTAGTACCTGCGGAATCAAGTCCCAAATCCTTAACTCAACTTTCAAGAACGGCTACTTAAACAAGTGCCCCTGATTTCTCACCCCTCCCCTCCACTTCAACCCAATGAAACTACTGGCAATTCCTCACAGAGAACCATCTCTTTCTACTCTCTGGACCTTTATTCTTAAGGTGGCAATGTCAAGTCTTCATAAATTGGGATCCTGTATATCTCTCAAAGAGCAGGTGCTTTTCATCCAGGTACTTCAGTGTCTTGAGTTCTAGTTCACATTTTAATGTCTCAGACGGCAAGACACATAATTATTATCTCCATATTCCTCTGAGAGTTTAGTGCCAACTCAAATGTTTGTAGGATGAATGGATGCATGGAGAGATGGAAGAAAAGAAGGCAGGACATAAGGAAGAATGGATGGATTTGATGGATTAGAAAGAAACCAACAAGGAACATATTATCTGTGGCCCTTGTGCTTGACTTTTACTAGTACTTGTACTACTGACTTTTACTACTACTTGCCCTACTCTATCATTTGTCATCCACTGCTGCCAGGAAGTGGAATGTTCTGGTTATCATAATATCCTGATTAATAGAGTGTTCCTCCCCCAGTACCACTCACAGATGTGACCACTGACAAATATCTCGAGATTGGGAAAAAAACCACCTTGCATTTCAAATGGAATAAACAAGACTGTCTTTTGTTGATGATTCACAAAGCACTTGGCTATCTTGCAAGACGCAAGTTTAGAAATTGCACAACTGCCACTGCGCGGTGCTGCGTGAGAGGATGGTTTGCACATTAAAAGAATCCTAGATAACCAGACATAAGTTTGCTGAAACCATTATAGAAAATAGGTAATTTTTCTATATTCTCTTTTTCAGTAGAATCGTAAACACTATATACTTTCAGCCAGAAGACCCTACTCATCAGCAGAGACATGAAGAAAACACACACACAGACTGAACTGCATGAGGTCTGGCTCATCCCACTCTGACCTGATAAGCAAACCTGAATTCAGAAAATCAATAGTAAAAGTCATTAAGCACGATGACCACAGATCACAGTATAGCATCTCACTCTTGTCTCTCCCTTAATCTCAGCCATCCCCGTCCTTTAAGCTCTCCTTATACCCTTGTCAAATGTTCCTAGACAAGGCCCACATTTGTTTGACCATTTCCCAATTCCAGCAGCCTCAGATGGGGTGAGGCAGAGGAAACACACGTCAAACAAGTCAGGCTGCTATTATTTTTAATCTGGCTCCTTTGTGCTCACAGGTAGCAGAACCGGTTCTGTGGTACACGGTTTCTCCATCACAAAAGCAGGGAGAAAAGCAAGGAGCTTCCTGACCTGTACATTATCCTCCACCCCTGGAGAGCTCTCACGTACTCATCGGACATTTCTCCCTCACCAGCACTTTCTTGTGCCAGGGCACTCTGCTTTCTCTCAATTAATTACATGCAGCATCTCAGTTAATCCTCATGACACCTTCTGAGGCAGGAATTACTACCGCATTGTATAGACGAGGAAACTGACACTCTGGAGGAGTAAATGACTCACCTAAATCGCACAGGATTTGAACCCACATCTGTCCTTGTCATTTCAGTAAATAACTCCGAAGGATATGGCATTTCACACTACCAAACTGAGTAGCTGTGGCAGCCTCTGTAGCTAGAGAGGGACATTAAAGGGTGAGGTCATGCTCACCGGAGTAAACGCGCCCCCTGCTCAGGTCCCAAGGCAAAGCTGACACACTGTGTAATCAGAGGCTCCATCTGAGTTAAACAGATGCACTGGCGATTCCATTGTATAGTTCTGATATATGGCACCAGCATAATATGCCCACCTGGGAGTTTTTGGGGTGCCAAGAATGAACAGAAGGGAATGCATTGTAGAAATATTAACCTTGGCAGTCTCTCGCCACAGTAAACCACTGGTTGAGCTTTAATGAAATTTTGCACAAGAGCAGAAACATCTGTATCTCTGGTAAAAATAAACCCCAGCCTGGAACACATGACCGTTTTTGCAAAAGGACGTGACAAACCTGGAAAGGAATGGAAAGGAAGCCTTTCTCTGTGATCAAATTGACTGTTTAAAACAAACAGAGAAGATGGGGCTGCTCACCTCCGTGTTCTCCAGCGAAGCTTACTGGCTTCTTGTGAATGAAGACATATTCTAAATTTGTGTTAACTCATACTTTTCTATTTGTGTAGGAGAGCAAAAGTCCTGCAAACGGCGTGTTCCCACTGACTCTTGTCCCCACAAAACCATTTCCCCGGATGAATAAACACTGACATGCTACTTGGAGACGTGCCAGCACAATGAGGTCTAATTGCTTTAAGCATCCTGAATTAATCACTCATTCAAGGCAAAATTAAGAGCATACACATTTCTTATTTAAAAGACGTTACAATAATAAGCCAGTCCACAGGCCTCAGCAATCACATGGTAAAAGTTGCTAGATGACTAGGGCAGGTGGCATCTTCTGACAGTTGGCCCTTCCTGAAAAACAAACAGCACAGAGTATCCTGGAACCCAGAATCAGACAGCCAACCCACTCGCTCTCCCTCCTCCTGAAGCACGAATCCCCTACAGAAGCCCCATGCTAGGTGTCTCCCAGTTCCCAGGGATGAAGACCTCCCTAACCCTAAGGAAGCCGTCTGACACTACCTTAGTTCTTCTTTCCACTAAGTTGAATTTTAGTCTTAGTTCAGTGGGGGAGAACTCCAGAGGTTAATCCCTCCAGCCCTTTAGAGGTAGAAGGTGACATAATGTCTTTCTCATGAGTCTTCCTTAATAAAAGTATTTCACCTGTCCATAAATACTCTTCATAGAATAAGGCTTTGGTCCTCTGGCTGTTCTCCAGAGAGAGGGTGATGATGGATAATGATGACAATGGTTATTAAAATAAAAGCAGTGATCTTCACTCTTATTTATTAATCACATGCTATGCGGCATACACTATACTCTGTGCTTTAGAGACACTTAGAATTGAATTCTCAAAACCACCCTGGGGGTTCAGGACTATTATTCTGTTCATTTCATAGTTTGAAGAATCTAAAGCTTACAGGTGACATAACTTGCATAAGGTCACAGAACTAGTAAGTGATGGTGTAGGGATTCAAACTCAGGCAGGCAGACTTACTTCAGAGGCCACACTCTTGGTCACCATGCCAGAATAAGGGAGTATTCTAGCTCAGCCACACCCTCCTAAAATGGTCCTCAATGTGGTCAGCCCAGCTCATGTTACACCGGGCCATCAATGTCCGTATGCCTGATGTCACACTTCTACAGGTGGAACCCCAAACTGCCTTCCTCTACTGGGAAGACGGATCCTGAACAGTCATGGTGGCACCCTTCACCTGGGGAGAAATAAGCCTTAAAAAGGGAACAGGAAAAGGAGAGTGGGAGGTGGTGAAGGCAACCTGCTTATCACTTAACAATCTGGATGGACATTGGCCCTGGGAGGACACAGCAAAGAGAGAGGTGCCAGAAGGTGACAGCATGAGCCTCATCCCAAAGCAGTAGAGGGCAGCAAAGGAAGCTGCTTTATGGGAGACCCAGAGGGTACAGCGGGGAAAGTGGCCGCTGGCCTTAGTCAGGAGGCCGGCTGCTTTATCACAGGCTGACTTTGTGTCCACCATTTTCCACTCCCCATGCAGGGATGAGACTCTGCTGTTGCCAGACTGGTTGGACTAAGTCACAGACAGTAAAAATGACCTGTCTGGCTGCCATATACCTGATCAAAGCTGACTCATTTCAAAGGTGAACTGTCAGCAACTTGGGAGATGGCAATCAGACAAGGGAAAACAAACTATAAGGTTACTTCAGGGGTTAAAAAAGAAAAAAACCTCCCTGAAAAAATAAAGTTCTCTTGTGTGCTTCTGATAATAATTCTCAGTTCCTAAGAACTAAGACCAAAATTAGACACTAATTAAGGAATATGTTTGGGTCCTAAGGTAAGATGCTAATGTTCATTTGGCCTTATGCTTTGTATAAGATGGGGAAATTTTCTGAAGCTGTGGACTTAAATAAATTCCCCCAGGCTAGAGATCAGGCTGGGATCCCAGATGTTTGGTGATTCCAACTTTCCTTCTACACGCACTCTTGTTTTATCATAGTACAATGAAAGTACAAAGAGGTTCCAGTGGACACATATACACGCGCACACACACATGCAAGTGTACCTACACACACATGCACACACACACAACCATACTCCTACCTTTCCACTAGCTCTTGTAATACATTGCGGGACTTGAAAACTTCTATGAAACCAACAGATGTGCCTAAGAGGGGACAGCCTTGTGTGGAAACCGACTGGGGTCCTCTCTTACCCTTTGTGAGGCTGTGAACCACTCCCAAGCACTGGACCCACAAAACCAGGCTTGTCAGAAGTGGGCCCAGTGCTACTCTCTAGTACAGAACTGACGGCGAGGGCAGCACACTCTGCCACGTGCGGGGACAGAGGTGCAGCAGGGGCAACAGAGTGGAGCACTGTAAAAACCACCGCCAATGTCACCCCTGCATAAACGAACCAATGTGTCAATTTAGTAAAAGATGAGGGGCTCCCTTGAGCCCTGGGAAGCTGCCAAGATATGCTCTTCTGTCCAAGTCTGAGGCCCTGGGCTGAAACCCAGGGGCAGGCAATTAAAACAATTTCTCCATCAAATTGCTCTCCTGAAAAGGAGGGTGTTCCAGCCTCCTCTTGACTGCTGAAAGTCACTTGGGCCCACACAAAGTAAAGTCACTCAGGGCTCTGGCGCCTTCACCAATGCATGTGGGATAAGGCAAAGGGGAGATAAAGAAAGGGGTCTGAACAGCACCCACACACCTGCTCTCTTCTTGCTACTGGTGCTGCTGCATCTGGGACTCTACTCTCTTAACAGTTTGCAGATGCTCTACAAAAAAACCAAGGAAATGCTGGACTGTCTTGGCAGAGGCAGGAGAGAGACTTTCGGAAGCTCAAGGGGGATCCCCCAGCTCACCTCTCCCACACAGATGTCCTGGCCAGCTGCAACCCGGTACCTAAGTTGACCTGTTTGGGAGACACCAGATTCACTGTATGTACTGGGCAAGTGATTCCCAGACACACGCTGCCTGTACACACTGACTGGGTGGGTCACTCTATTCACCTGCGGCTGCTGCTTCTTAGTAGAGTTTTGGTGTCAGGGAAACGACACTCTAAATATTTATAGAACTGACTCAGAGAAGATCCGTACTCTAGAACATCTTCTTTCTTCTTCTTCACCTTTCTAAATCCTATAAAAATGTTCTCTACTGGGAGTTCCCTACCTGGGAGCCTGGGGTCTCTGGGGTCCTCAAAGGTGTAACAGGGTCTCTGTGAGTTCGCTTGGGCATAAGAATGTTTTCACTCAACCAACAGTTAAAGGACAACAACTGGCACATCTGCTACAGAGCGGGCTTTCAATAACTGCTAAAGTGGACTCATGCTGCTCCCCTGCTAACATTTTCAATATCATCCCATTACCCGCAGGATGAAGTCCCAACTCCTGAGACCTTGGCAAAGTTTTTCAGGGCCCAGCCTGTGTTCACCTCTCCTGCCTTAACCCCCTTCCTCCATTCCCTGAGTAGAGTGGAGGCGATGCATGCTGGAGGGGTTAAAATAACGCAACCTAGGCTGGTCCCAGTGTTTCAGATCTATGGGTTCGGGGATTTTGCTTCCATGAATCCACAGATAAATGGGAGGCAGTCAGGCATACTGGAAAAGCTACAGATTTTGAAGCCAGTTAAACCTAGTCTTAAAAACCCCTCCACCTTCCATTCGGCAACCTCAGGCAAATTACTTAATACAGCAGAACCTCAGTTTTTCTCTTTCTATGCCATGGATATCATGTGACGAGAGCTATGAGATAATGTGTATAAAGCGCCCAACATAGTGCTTGGCGCAGTGAGCATTTGGACCCCAAAGTCTCAACTCAGGCTTCCAAGTGAAGTTACACTAAAACAGAGTTTGGTCCACCGTTGGAAACGAGCACCAGCTCCCCATCCAGAGCCTCCCTTCCAACGACGCCCTCTGTACTTTCCAGTCATCCCCACAAATGCACGAACCACTCTCTCCTCACATCTTTTGAAAGCCATTTTCCCATAGCAGATGAGATTGGCAGTGATGATTTCAAACCAGATTTATGAAAACCCATAACTAGAAGATTAAAATTCCAAATGTCATCTGGATAAGATGGGCCAGATGCTTGGAGAATTGCAAAAGCCTTAAGCTTTTTGCACTGGCAGAGAAGTGGGAGTTATCAAGAAGCTCACATCAGAGGGTTTTACTCTATTGAGAAGGGAGTGTGCTTCATCTATGAGAGAAGAGACGTATTCAGTGGACTGAGGGGGTACACTGCATCTGAGATGAACTCGAACACCATCAACTGGCATTTGTGTGGACATTTATTCACTGGGAGGCAACCAGGATCCAGGGTGGGTTCGCAGGCTCTTTTCCTGGGTGGGTCTGGAATGTGTGTCTGTCCACCCTGAGACCTCTGCCCGAGGCCAGAGGGAAGAGATCAGAACAGAGTCACTAGGACATCAGGGCCAGATTCACATCAACTGACTGCAGGTGGTCAGAACCACCTCTTATAGATGCCGAAAAGCTAAAAAGAGAAGGTGAAAAATATTTCCGGAACTCCGACCACATGCACGCCCACCACGAGGAATGCTTCGCACGCATGGCTCCCTTGAGTCCTGACAACAGGCTGCTGAGGGCCAGCATTGTCACCCCTACTCTGTACGGCAGGAGACTTGCTCGGGGAAGCTAAGCACATTGCCCAAGTCCTCCAAGCTCCAAACACAAAGTGGCAGAGGAGGAATTCGAACCAGGTATTTCTGATTTGAAAATTCATCACTGTCCTAGAACTAGCACTTTTCAACCAGAACGGCCACATCTCATTGTCTGTTTCCACACAAGTTGCCCGCTCTCGCTGACTAACATAAACTCAGGTAGGAAGATAAATCATCAACGTCATTGTCAAAGCATAAGAAAATAGTACAAAGAAGAAAAAGAGAAAATGATTTGTGTCGGAAAGCTGACCCTTGGCCATAGTGTAAAACTATCAGTGAATAAAGGAAAAATGCTTTTCAGAAGGAATCTGCTTCACTAACCAAACTGAAAGCCTAAAATCACCTGGGATTCAAGACTTGTTAGAAAAAGAGTTCATCCTCTTTGAAAAACCAGTGAAGAAAATGGGAAAATACCTGAAGGAAAGAGAAAAAAATATCAACTTCCCTCATCTCTACTGCTTTCTGCCCCTGGCCTTTCCTTATGTCACTCAAGCCCACATTCTCCTGCTAGATCCATCCGCATGCCTCCATGAGGTCATTCTCCCACTCTCAAACCTCCAATGACCCCTCTCATCATTTGATATCATGTCTAGAACACTTACCCGGCTTTCACGGCTCATCATAACCTGGCCTCAGTCTCACCTCTCCCCTCCCTTCCGTCCACAGAGAGGCAATGCGGCTTAGTGATCGGGCACACTGGCCTTCGTGTCAGGCTAAACCGGGTTTAGCTTCATGGTTCAGCTGCCGAATAGCTGTGTGACCTTGGGTGGATTACTTAGGCTCTCTGAGGCTAGAATGAGGAGAAATAACATTCAGAGGAAGAACTGAGATACTTCATGTAAAACATTCTCGGTATGATGCATGAGACCACCTAGTGAATGATCAAGAAAAATGAGATTGGAAACTTTTAAGCCCTAGTGCTAGGAGGCAGGTTGGTAGCATTGCACTGCTCCATCTCTGACTTTCTCTAACCAAGAACCTCTCGACCACATCCCCTACACGCCCTGATCAGAATTCTGCAAGGTCCATATTAAGCCAATACTGATTTCTCGCTCTTGACCTCAGGGGTTCACCACTTGCTACCATGTACATGAGATCTGCACATAGACGCTGGTTAGTTATCTGCCTTATCTCCTCATGGTTATGTCATCTACTGACACTCAGCATCCATTTTCTGCCCCCTCCTAGTCTTGAAGCATATCCCAGACTCTCTTGCAGCTAGAGTTTTAGGAGTGATTTAAGTTCTGCCAATGAGTTGCACTTGCATAAGGTCTAGAAGGCAAAGGTTAGGCAAAGGGGGCTGGCAAGCAAATACCAACAGAGGAGAGTGATTGTGGAAGCCAGACTCCAGGTTTCAGCATCTGGTCATCGGCTTCACGGAAGTCATAGGTGGGTGGGTCGGGGCAGCAGGGTAGTATAACAGCTCACGACTAACAGGCCCTCTAGATCTCAGCGAGGGTGGCTGGCCTTAAAACTCAGAGTCCGATTGCACCCTCCTAACTTCTGTCCTTCAAGCACATTACTAATTCCTTGTATCAAATCCCTTCCTGCTTGAGTTACCTAGCATGATTCCTAGGTTCTAGACTGACCGCAAATGATCAAGTCCCCAGTTTGCTCTTCAGCTTCTCCAGCTCAGTACCTATGTATCACATTATTTATATGCAGTTTTGCACATAGCCCTGGTCCCAAGAGCTGCTCATTATATGAGTCCATCAGGAATCCAGCTCAACCTAAATAGGCACCTTCCCACAGTACCTCTTAAAGCCATTACAGTCTGTGGAATCGACAGATAAGAGTATATATTACCCAACAGTGCCCACGGCCAAGGAAGTCTCAATGTCTTTACAAAATTCTATGCTGGGAAAAGTAACAGACACCAACATTTGCCCCAAAACAAACCTGGATGACAAAGGCAGATCTGTCATTGGGACAAATTTTCACCATACTTTCTGATCAATATGAGGTGGTAAACTCAGAACTGAGAGTTAGACCAAGACTTTCTGACCATTCTGATTCAGTAGCCTCCTTTCCCTGGTCTGTTTTCCTTTCTCTCTGGTCAACAAGAGTTGGATTTCTTTTATAAATCCATGTTCTGCAAAGTGTTATAGATGAACCACTGGTGGCATGCTTTATAAGATTTTAGATTGCCCACTGCTGGACATCATATTTTAATAGCTATTTGTTTTTATAATTATTTAATAATTATTTTCTATTATGCCCAATGATACTCCTTTTGCATTTTTGTTGGAATAGTTTCCTCTTTAAATAAGCGTCTTCGAATTAAGCAGTCATTTTGAAGAAAATTAATAAATAATTCAACAACACAAGTGGTAGACAAATATGGCAAAATTATGAACATGATATAAGAGCAATGAAGCCTGGGCGACACTGACAAATCAAATCTTACAACTATATTTTGTGGGGGAATTTCAAGTATCTAATCTACTTGGCTTATCAGGATAGTATCAGATGGCTCTGAGAATGTTCATAATTCATTTTAAATCACTTTCTGTCCCACTTCTCTTCTCAGGCTCTTGGGAATAATTTGGTCTTACAGGAAAGCTGTCAGATGGGAGTCAGGAATTTCGGTAGTCTTTCACAGACTGAGGCATTGGTCCGGTTATTCAGCCTCATTTGTTTCACTCTGTGCCTGGGAAAGAAAGCCAGTGAACATGCCTACTAGCTCAATAAGGTGCCGAGCAGGGAGAAAGATGCAGCTACATCTTCTTGATAAAACCATTAATGTTGAAGATTGTCTTTAGTTGAATTTATTTATCTAAATGCAGTTTTCAGTATATATAATTCTAGAGTTGGGGGAGGAGAATGGTTTTAAGATATTTCTCAAATAAATAAATGTGAACTGGGGAAATGTTAGTATATACTTTGTCTAGATATACTTTTTAAAAAAATACTTGTTTATTTTGTATTCTACGAACATTCCTGAACATAAATGGAAGCTAGAATGAACAAGCTACCTCCCTTCCATTCCTGCCATTGTAGAGAAGGGAATAAGAGTTTCTGGGCAATTCTCAGTCATGGGCTTCTTTTCCAACCAGATGTGACAGGACAGATGGGAGACTCCAGTTTGAAGCTGAAGCGGGGTGTGTTCACAAAAGACAAAGTGCCTACACACCAGGCGCCCTCAGTGGGATGCAAATGTACTAGCTCTCTTCTGAGGAAATGGACAAAGAAGTCAGGAAACCATACCTGTATTGACATATAGTTGGTGCCAAATAAAAGTGGCTGTGGCTGACTCTGGCAGCCAGAGAGCTAAGGTAACTCCAGGATGCAGATTCACAATTATGTGAGAAAGGAGGTGGGTGATTTTCTCTCCAGCTATCCCATAAAAATGCTACTGGCACTTGGTTTTCCCCAAAACCAAGCTTAAGAGAAAGGATGCAAATAATACCAAAGAAGTAGCTCACTACTAACAGTGCAGAATGAAGCCAAATGCCCTGTGGACGTACCATGTGGTCATTTTTTAGCAGAAATGTTACTAAGCACATCCTAGAATACATTTGATAAGGGAGAAAGTCTCTGGGGGAAATGGTGGTTCTTTTCACTGTAAATAACGCATTGGCTCATGTTTTCTGGAGGATGGGATCATACCTGCTACATAAGGAAACGTGAGTTGAGTTATTCAGCTACTACTGAGCCCGTCCACAATTCTAGGATCCCAGACAGGATGTGAGAAATGTGAGAAAGATATCACAGTGCAATATAACCAATAATACAACAGTATACCCAGTGAGCCTAATAACAATTGGAGAGGCGTTAACACTTGTTGGCTTAGGTGTGGTAAAAAGGAAGCCTCCTAACAACTCCAAGTATAGGTGGACCCTGATCAAATAGCTTGCTTGTTTGTTCAGTCATCCAGACAAGCTCAAGGCAGCATCTCTATCCTTATTAAAGAAAAATGGCTCACTCAAAACTGGGCTTCGGGCATTCCCTGCCTTCCTCTGCCTCCCCCACCCACACAACCAGAGCCCATTCTTATTTTGCAGTTTCAAAGTTAAGAGCCCGAAACCTCCCCAGAACGAACTGTAACTTCCAAGGAAGAATGTGCTCTGGCATTATGCTTCAGTAAACCCAGAAGGCATGCGGAGATAAGAGTATTAAGGGTACCTATTAATGAAGCCGGAAGTCCCAAATAAAGAAGAGACATCCCAGAGAGAGACATAAACCAGAGCCTACATCCCAGCAGAGGCCGAGTTCTGTAATCGCTGGCAAGTTTGCAGAGAAGGCCTTGGCTTTCCAGCTCCCTCAAAGAGCAGCAGAGAGTAGAGGCAGGGAGGAGCAGAGGTTTTCCTCCAACCCTCTGGACTGATGCATAGTCAGAATGTGGGGCTTCAGTGGTCTCAGAGAACAGTTCTCATTGACAGGAAGAGCTCTTCCATGTAGCAGACCACAGTTGGCCTTGGCACCAAGAAGGGGCCGTGTTCTTCATAGCTTAGAACTGAAGCCCCCTGACAGCAAGGGCTTTGACTTCCAAAAGAACTTATGGGGAAATGGGGAGGGGGGGGCGGGGAGGCGCGGCTAAGGGACTCATGATAGGCAGGAATGTCACTGGCATAAAAGTTCCAAAAGTCTGTGATCTGAACCTAAGTATGTATCTGTTAGGGAAACAGGCAGGAAGAGAGGGTCTCCCTTTAGTTTCTGAATTGAATCACCTTTTACTACTTCTTAAATATTAAATTAGCCATGCATATGAAGAACAGGCACCTCCGCCCTCATGCCCACGGCTGTCCTTCCCTAATGTAGACTGTAGAGATAGCAGGTGCCACTTGAAAAGCATGTCTTGGGGGCTCGGCACCATGTCAGCACTCACATAGGTCCATTATATGACCTCACTAGAAATCTAAGTCTTAAGTGGGAAGGGATGACCATCTCTCTATTCTAGGGGTGGGTAAATGAGGCCCAGAGCCATGTAACTGGTATGTAGCAGAGCTGAAACCTGAACCAGTCAATCCCAAGTCCCATATGCTTTCCACACCTACCAGCCACCACCCTGAGCCCAGCCAGGCTCTCTTCTAGGAGGGCTGAGTGCCCACTCTGAATGGTTATAGCCCAGGGTTCCAACCCAACCACTTAGCTTGCCCAAAGTTCTTACCTAGCTTAAGAAAGGTGAACAGTCACAGATGTTCTTACTTGGGAACTCTTTCTAAAGGAAGAACTCTGCTATGGTGTGCCACAAGACTGGGACGAGGGCTCTCTCCTCTGCAGATTAAGATTCTCCACTGAACAGCTCTCAGGCCCAGCTTCTTCCTGCCCAGCACTGGGCTTAGAGACCTGCCATGCCAGCATCTACTCCCCAGGGCCTCTGCACCTGGGCAGGATGGGAATTTGGCGGGCTTGGTGTGCTCAAAGGCTGCCAAAGATTGGTGTATGAGGCGTGTGGGGCGGGGTGGGAGGGTAAGAGGAGGGGTTCCAGGATGCAGTTCCCTTGCTTTGGCCTCTTGTCATCTGGCAGCTGGTGAGGTGGTAATGGTTAACCCAGGAGGGTGTTCCATCCTCCTCTGGTGTCCTTGGTGTGAGTGATATCAACCCCCACAGGACTCATGTGTAACCAGAGCCTGGCACAGTTCCCAGCAGTGAGTGGTTAAAGGTATAGATTTTCAAGCCAGATTGATCTGGGTTCAACAGCATGGCTCCCACTCTCACTGACTCAGGGTACATTATTATCTTCTGAGACTTAGTTTCCTTATCAATAAAATGGGGATATCAATAGCACTTACATCATAAGGCTATTGTGTGGATTAAATGAGATAATGCACGTCAAGGCACAGAACAAAGTTTTCCATCTATCAAGTGTTCAGTAAATACTAAGTAATAAAAAATACAAGTAATATTCTAAGTGAATGTCTTTAAAGCTGGCAGCAGACACAGCCCTAAGAGTTCTCCCTTCTGCAAACAGCAAGAGAAAGGAGCAACTTAAGTACCAACTTGGTGGCAGATGCCGTGCAGACTGCCTCACAAACACCACATCCTCACACCTTTGGAGGCAGTAAAAGATCTGGCTGTTTACTCAGCACCTACATTACAGGCAGGGGCCTCACATGCATGATCTCTAATCTATTCAACAATCCTGCTGGGCCAGAATTATTCCTACAGAGGAGGAATCTGAGGTTCAGAGATGGCAAATAATTTGCCCAGGGTCACATAGCCATTGAGCAGCAGTTAGGATTTATAATGACAATGGCATTTATGTAGTCCTGACACTGTGCCAGGTAGTGTTCTAAGACCTTTACACATATTAATCCATTTAATCCACAACACACCCCAGATGGAGAGATATTATGGTTAGCCCCACTTCACCGAAGAGGCTAACTGAGGCCCAGACAGGTCACAAAGTGAACAGCTGGCCTAGAATGGGAACCGAGGCACTTTGGCTCCAGAGCCTTGTTTTAACCATTGCCCTACCTACCTCTTAAAGAAGGAAAAAGCCCTTGCACTGCTCACTGCATTATCCTGCCTAAGAAATGAAATTTTGTGGGTACTGAGGACACTTTTCTAACGAGTGACAACTGTGTTGGAAGCAAAAGTGCACTGGGCTCAAAGTTAGTAGACTTTGGGCTGTGACCTTAAACAAATCACTTTCCCTCTCTGATGTCAGCTGGCCCAAGTATAAAAGGACTGGTTTGGACTAGAACTTTGCACTGAAATCTTACAGCACTAATAGTATATGGTTCTCTGAAATGGGCCTTGCTTCTTCCTTAGACCGTGAAGTCCATGGAAATGTGGGCTGAGGTTGCTGACAGCCCCTTCCCAGAGCAGCCAAAGCACGTCTAATAGGAGACAGCATGTGGCCTGGCGCTTGAGAGCCGCCCACGAGTGAGCATCTGAGGCTGGGAGATCCTGGGCAATTTACCAGGCCCTTGGTTTTTCCCCTTTGGCAAAGAGAGAAAAATAACTTGCCTTACTGGGTTGCTTTGAGGTCATAAAAATGGTCATAAAGCATTTTCCCAGATTCAAAGTCCGCGTTTGCAAAATGCTCTTGAACTCAGCCATGAGAAGAGTAATCAGAGAAGAAGTCGGCACTTTGCAGGATTCCCAGAAAGCAGTCTGAGAATGTAAAGAATCTTCATTACTTCTCCATGCTTCTAACAGCTGAGAGTCTGGTCCAGAAAGAGGGAAAAAAGCCCCAATACTAATTCAAAGTAACTCCGAAGATATTCAAACCGGTACCATGCTATTTAGTATAAGTATATGCTATTCTGTTCTTCAACGTCTTCATCTCTCCCATTGGAGAATAAATTCTCAGAAGCTATAAAATTGGTCTCCAATGAAGATCTGTTGACTTACTGATTCATTTCCGAAGTGAGACCTGAGTACACTTCCCTGTACACCAAACTACCTAATTCTCTTCTCTTTTTCTTAAATGCCTTGATTCGAGTCAACATGTATTGAATATCTACTACTGGCCAAGCAACATGATATTTGTATATTCTGGTTACTTCTAAAAGCTACCTTAAAATAATGGCTGGAAATAGCACCGATGTCTTAGACTTCGGACTAGGTAGGGGTCAGAGGGGATCAAATTTTCCCCATATAGGTTTGAGAAGGTTAAAGAATGACCTTGGAATTTCAACTATTTGCTAAAAATCTATTTATCATTATGCATTCATTTATTACATAAATTCTTATTAGTTAAGAATGATCCATTCAACAATTATTTCATGGGCAGCTACTCTTTATTAGGCAGTGTGCTAACAGTCCTGAGAGGTTCAAAGAAGAAAATTGGTATACTACTTATTTTATTGGAAGTCTAATTCCAGAGGTCTGCTGTTATCAATTTTAAACTGAAGTAATGACATCTCTCTTCCTCAAGAAGGATGATAAGATTAATCCATTTATTCAGTCAACACATATTTATTGAACACCCATCTTGTGTCTGGTAGTGGAGATATGTTTAAAAGCAGTCAAGCATGATTCTTGCCTTCATGGAGGCCGAAATCTGATTAAGGGGCCAGTCTGTAATTACAATAGGTGTTATAAAGGAAAAAAAAAGGACTGAGATTTTGAAGGGGATACCTGCATGAGATAGATGGGACAGGGAAGGTCTCTATTAAGGAGCTTCGTTTAGGTTTAATCCTAAAGTGTGAGAAAGAGCCAATCACGTAAAAAGTGGGATGCAGAGCATTCAGAGCAAGAAAATACCGTAGGCAGACTACCCTAGATGGTAAAGACTTAGTGAGTTCAAGGCAGGATGGCACAGCTGTTGCTTAGTGAGCAACCAAAGAAGATACAGATGAGAGAGGGGAGTTGGCAGAGCAGATGGTGCAGGGTCTTTTAAGCCATGGTGAGGAGTTTGAATTTTATCCTCTGTACAAGGGGAAGCCACTGAAATGTTTCTGAAGCAGGAGAGTAAAGTAGTACCATTTTTATTTTGACACCAGCTGTATGGAGAACAGACTGGAAGCGGACAATGGTCAAACAATGGAGACTAGTTAGGACACTACTGCAGTTCTGAGTGAAAGATGATGGTGTCCTTTCTATGAGAAAATGAGGTGGTCAGATTTTAGATCTATTGGGGAGGTTCAAACAGAATAATTTCCTAATTCAATGAAGGAATGTAGAAGAAGGAGGGCTCTAGGATGATGCTTCAAGCTCTGGTTTGAGCAACTGGTAAATGGCATGATCATTTACATCTGGAAATTTAAGGAGACATTTTTGATTGTCACAACTAGGGGACGCTACTAAACATTCTACATGGGTAGAAGCCAGGGATGTGGCTAAACATCCTGCAATGCACAGGACAGCCCCCAACAACAAATAATTATCTGGCCCCAAATGTCAATAGTGCTGAGATTAAGAAAGCCTGACTTACAGAACTGGGAAGAGTGAGGAGGGGAGAGTTTGAGGGGTTACCTAGCACCACATCTGGAACATATTATATTTGAAATATTCATGCTAAATTGTCCTTGGAACCACACTACTCAGAATGGAGAAAGTAAAAAGTAGGACTGGCATCCAGGCTCCTTTGAAGAGAAGAGTGAGTCCTCTCTGAGCTCAGAGAACCCAGTGGTCTTACTCATAATCCTCCTGCTGGCTAAATTGTAAAAGAAATCTCATCACATCAAGAAAACATAAGCCTTTACACTTGCCATTTACCCTATTTGTGACCCTTCCTTTTTCCCATTCCAAATTCTGCTTATTCTGTAAGCCCAGCACCAAGTCCTAGATTTATAAGGCTTCTCTAAGGATGTCCATCCTTGTTACGTCTGAATTTAGAGCAGTTCAACTTTTCCAGCACCTGCTTTAAGTTGGCAACTTCTCTAGGTATGCCACCACACTGTCACATATGTTATCTCTTTAAGATTTCTGACATCCTTGGCAGGAAAAGATTCTACCAGTCTTCCAGGTATAGAAACCATAGCTCAGAGAAGTAATTTGTCCAAGGCAACAATGATTTGAACCAAGTTCTTATTGTTTCCAAAATCAATACACTATATAGGCTGTCTCCCCACTGATCTCCTACAGCACTTAACCTACGGCTTTTGGATAGTTATTAGGTCCTGCTTCAGACTGCCACACCCCAGCATACTGTTTTCCTGTGCACATGAGTAGCTGGCACATAGTTCTTGCTCTATAATTTGTAGAAGCCTATTCCCCCTGTGTTAGTCTCTCTACCCCAGCTGTTAAAAGCTAGATGGCAGGGAAGCATAATGGGGAAGGAAAAAATTTCCCCCCTTTACCCTCTTTCCCAAGATCCCACTTGGATTCCCTAAAGAAAGAAGTGCCATTAGTATTTCTGGCTTCTCTCTCCACACCTGTGGGGGATGCTATGTCTAATCTGACCTGGCAGAGGTCAGTACTCTTACGAGGCCCCCAATTTACTGGTGGGTGGAGTGACTATGTTTAAATACAGTAATCAGGCTCCATGTAGTCTTACATCTGGGGTGCAGGCACCTCTAACTCTTTTCCCATTTAGCGCCTCACCTGGGCATACAGGTGTTCAGTTATGTTAGAACAACCCAGTGGCCAATACATGGGAGAGAAGGCAAGAAGCCTTCCTTTGGACTCAGGCCTAACTCATGTTCTTCACAATGTATCAGAAGTCCTGGATTTGGGGAGTTAATAGATGTTTACCAAAAAGGGACTTACCCAGGTGAATAAAGGCCACCTGTCTTTGTCCTTAGGAAGGCAGGAGGGACACAGCCTTGATTTATATTGCATTCATAGAACCCTTGCATACTTTGGGCCGCAGTTTAGATAAGTATTCAATAAAACTTGAAAAATGATCATCTCCAACCTGCTATTCCTGCTGATTTTCTGATTTCTCTTAGGGACAGTGCTACGGTCCACATTTCCCAGGCTAAAAGCCTCAGGATATTTATAATCCCCTTCTTCTTCACCGGCTACTGACAATCAGCTGGCCAGCCCTGTCAATCCTGCCTCCAAAACAGCACTTCTACCCAAAGGATACCTTTCCCATACCACTACTTTAGCTTTTGCTTACTCTATCTGGAGAATCCCACCAAAACATAAACCCTGGGAAGAAAGCTCTGACATCTCCATCATCTTTGCATTCCCCAGAGCCAACCACAATACCTGGGACAGGCAAAATGTTGAAAACCTGAGGCAACTGTAAAACCACCATTCCATTTGAGTCCTAGGTCATGAAAATTCAGAGCGGGACAGGCAGCATGGGCTGCAGCTTGTCTTCTTCCAAATGTGGTACTAAATATCAGAAATAAAAGGTCTTCATCAGACCCCCACTGGTCCCAAAGCCCAGCTATACCACATCTATAGTACAAGGTGAATAAATTCCACGTTCAGTAAGCTGAGCCCCAGAACCCATCAACTCCCAGCTTGGGACATGCAGCAAAACGCTGAGATAACTCGGCATCGTGATAACTTGAATTCTGATATCAAAGGCCTGGTGATTTGCTCCCAACCTCTGCCTAGACCTCTATTCTCCAATGAGGGTAGGTAAAAGTTTTATCTTGTGTGTGCGTGCATGCGTGTGTGCATGCATACATGTGAAGGAGGGTAGAGGGATAAGAAGGGGAGATGGAGAAATGACCACCCTCCTTCTTGGGAGGTGCAAGGTAGATCTCCATATGCCTGGGATCCACTACAGTGGAAAACTTGTGGAATAATTTTCACTGTCTTGGATATCCCAAGCAGCTACAGAACCCCAAAATACTCCACCAACATTAAATCTGGAATGGATCACTACTGGGCGGGAACCAAACTGCAGCCTGGACCGAAGCCGATCTGGAGGCCACAGAGAGAACCTAGGACTCCCCTGCCAGCTATTGCTCAGATTCATTCCAGTAGTTACATTAATCTTACAAAAAACAACCTACATTTAATGTAATTCAAAGTTACACTGTTGAAAAATCAGAATGGTGATTTTATAGTTGTCTCATTAATTGAACACATAGTACGCACCAGGTGCTGTGTTGGTTCTCAGGATTGCAAAGGTATAAAGACTCAGTGCTTGCATCCCAGGGCTTATGCTGTAGCAAGCATCTGCAGAGTCAAGGTAGGCCGAAAGCAAGGTGAGGGCCTGGGAAAGGAGGTTGTTTATTCACAACGTCTACTGTGGAGACAATCAATAGGGCTTAGCATCCTAGAACTGCACATTATATGGCTTTGAACTCCACTTGTCTCTTTGAAGAAGTCTACTTCAGTTCTTATAATATAGGATACTTCCAGGAATTAAGTGAAAAGGACAACCCATCAAACTGCAAATTCCTAGAGTTATCTGATTGTGCACATGCTCTTCTTCTTTACTGACCAACTTGCTATCCAAGAAGGTCCATGAATAGAACTTTTCTCCTTACCTGGTGTGATCTAGGTGTGCGACCATCCTTTACTGAGTGATAAACATCTTAAGAAGGAGAGAGCATGTACCAGGTATTCAGGAAATATAATGTAAAACAAGCCTAGTTGTCCTCAAATTGTCCTGGGTCAAAAATCTATTCTATTAAGGCCCCCTTTAACATAAAATATAGCTCAGTCTGGAACAGTACCTAACAAAAGAGGCAGTGAGACAACTTCTGAGGACTGAAAACTATAATATCTACAGCTCCCCACTCCTCCTCATACAGCAGCCAGACATTACTTTGTATAGGGAACATTTACAATGCTGCAGTTAGCACTTGAAAAAAATACCAACCAATGCAATAAACTCAGTTCATTCAATTTCAAAACATGAACTCATTGCTATCTCAGGAAATATCACCTTACTCTTTAGATTAAATGTTAGCCCAAGTCTAGGAGGCATTCAACAGTGAGAAAGTAATATACTTTAGTTGGCTTCTCCGGGCTCAAGTTTCACCAAAACAAGTTTCGTACAAAGATTAGCCAAGTACCGGGTAACAGGATACGGCAGGGTTACGTCATCTGCGGCCCATTTCCAACGAAACATGGCTTTTCCAGGTGGAATGCTAAGTGCTCTCTTCTCGCTCTTTATACTCTTTGTTACGCTAATTTATTGGATGGGTAATGGCAGATACATTAAAGCTGGTGAAAGACCATGAGGCCCTGGGCAGGTCATTTCATCTCTCTGGGTCTCTGCTTAAAGTGGATTGTTGGGGGCCACTAGTCATGGGGCTCCTTCCTCAACTAACATTCCAAGAGTGAGTCCTGGACTCTACTGTCTAACTCTTCCTGTGGCTGTCCCAGCATGAAGTCCCCCCTCCAATCTTTGAATCCAGCATTCAAACACTGTATGATTATTACATTCTATCAGTATGGATGGAAGCAACTTCTTGGCAGATCAAGTCAGCTCATCTTTCAAGTCCACTGCTCAGCTAAATTTCCAACCCTAACATTAATTAATGAACCTTGCATATCCTTAACTCCTCTCCAGGCACAGTGAGAAATATGAAAAAGAACAATTTTTGCCTTTGATCTGATGATGATGGCAGTGAATTTTCATTGACTGCTTCTGAAGTGTCGGGTCCTGCACTGAATGCTTAACTTATATTATCTTATTTAATTCTCACAGAATCCCTATTAGGTAAGTATAACAGATATGGGACCTGAGGTACAAAGAGATTAAATGATTTGTCCACGATGTCACAGCTAAAAGATGACAAAAGCCAGGATTTGCATGTAGGTCTAAAACTATACTGTTTTAACCAATATCTATACTTTGGATATACTTCACTTGGAATAACCAAGTGAAAGAATAAAGACATTTCACTTATCCCAGGACAGAACTGGTTTATACCCATATCCGGGTGTAATTATTAATAGCACCCCTATTCACTCTCGGAAGTGTCCTTGCTTCGATAATAAATTATAGTCACCTATTTACAACGCCTCCCTGAGGAGTGATAATGATAATAGTTATTACACAGCCATGTCACATTTGCAGCGAAACCCTCCTGAACCACCCTATGTGAGTGACCTCTCCCAGCCTCCCTATCCTTCTTACTCTGCTACATATTTCTCCTTGGCATTCATCTTCATAAAAAAAGTAATATATACTTTTCTTGTCAACACTTTTTTTAGTATTTCCTTCACTAAATATAAGTTCCACACAGGAAAAAAAAATTTTTTTTTTTTTACTAGTGTATCCCCAGTATTCAACAAATATTTGTTGAATGAATAAATGCATCATCACCTTTATAACAACAACTGACATTTATTGAGCATTGACCACAATGCTGCTCAAGAGATATATTTTATCAAACAACCCCAACAAGTCTAAATTTGGAACAGTTATCATCATCATTTTACAGGTGAAGAAACAGCCTCAGAGAGATGAAATGATACTCTCACAAGGGCACACAGTTGGTGGCAGAGCTGGCGGGGGAACTGAGGCTGACCATCTAACCACAACTCTTAAGTCTGGCAGCAGAGACACAGCACACACACCAGCAGTGCAGGATTGAAGGAAGGATAACACTGCTGCCTGTCAGAGATCCCAGGAGGTGGTGTGGTCCAGGCAGGGCTTCTAAGAAGAAAGGGAGTTTGATTTGGCTTTGGAAGATAGCGTAGTATATGGACAGATGGAAGAAGCATTTAGTCCCGGGGAGCAGTGAAAGCGGAAAATCACAGGGCTGACCATGCTGATTGGAACAGCTTCTATCTCGCAGCCCCACAGAAAGAGATTTAAAATCCTGCTGTCACCCAGAAGGCCTCGAATGCCATGGAGGAGTAGGACCTCATCCACTAGTAAGCAGGAGCTCATAAAAGGTTTCTGATTAGGAATGTTACAGTCTGCAATCTTGATTCTTGAAGCTTCACATCAATCACAATGATGCAGAAGTTGGCAGGAGCTACAACTATGGACCCTGGCTCACCCCCCAGGCCCTCTGCAGACATACATTCTCCTGAGCCCAGGGCACTTATCGAGCTGGTAAATCCCTGTTTAAAGCACCTCCCTTCCCACAGATTTGTTTGTGTTCCAGGTCCTAAAATGTGCTCCGTGAGCACAAAGTCCTCTCACTATGACAAAGATAACATATAATACAGATGCTCACCCTTGTCCCACACCACACCAGCATTAGGATGGGAAGCAGTACCTTTGGTAACTAGGAAAATCCTTTCCTACCTCCAAGCCCTTCCAAATATCTCCACCACACCTCTTGTTACTCTGTTTAATATCTTTCAACTCATTCTAACCCCTCACCCTATTCCCCATTCTCAGTGGTAGCTCAGGTTCTTTTATGGCCTCTCCACCTCCCTGGCTTCTATTCCTACAACATCAGCTCCAGCACATCTGCAACATCTGAATCAAAAAGAACCTTGGGAATAGCCCCTGTGACACCCAGCCAGGAGCCCTATGCTGGAAGGTGGATGGCTGATGGCAGTCTGGTCCACACATCCAGAAGAGCCCGGAGACCCTGAAGCAAAGCTTAGCCATATGCCTTCTGGGTGGCTGGTATTATATGACAGAACCCAGAAACAACCCCCCCCCCAAGAAAAAACCTTTTTCTTTTTTATTTTTTGCTGGCTTCACACAAAAACAATTGCATAAGTAATGTGAGCACTGCTCGGTCACCAGAGGGACCAATTACAAATCTTCTACGTCTATTAACACAGAAATAAAGGAAAATGTGTTACCTCAAAATGTCATTCAAAGGAAGTGACTTACTAATTTTAGGGTTTTTCTTTCCCCCTCTCCCAATATTCTATTATTTGTTTTCCCAGTAATTAACCAGTCAAAACCTTTCTAACATGATTTGGTTTCAAATCCGAAAAGTATATCAGGGTTATGATGCCTCATTACCTACAGCAGAAATGCATATGGAAACATTCCTATATATTTCAACCTGGTTTCTCCAAAAAAGGATGGAATTTCTTGCCCTTAAGGTTTTTGGAATTAACAGAAAATGGACATGATGATTTCAGTACCTGGGAGATGGTAAAATCTGTACCAGTTACAATAAGTAGAAAGCAGGAGAAAGTTCTAGAAGTCCCTGAGAGTGAAAATTACTGATATTTTCCAGCAGGAGAGAGTATCATTTCATCTCTCTGAGGCTGTTTCTTCACCTGTGCCTTCAAGTGAATGGTTAACGAGCTTTACTCAGGGAAAAAAAAAGTTATTAAGAGGAGAATCAGTCTATGTACAGAAAGATGAATAAAAGCTGAAGGACCACTGTATTTTAAACACAGAATCTGTGCCTTCAGGAACTCTGCAGCGTCCATAGCATCCTTGCCTTTGGGAGGGCACAATGTAACTGCAGAAATGTGGACAGGGCCCTTTAACCCACCGACCTCTTTTAATCTGTTTGTTAGCCTGGCTGCCTACGGCCCAGGGAGTCTTTGACCAATGCCTCTCTGGGGAAAGGTCAAAGGTCAGAGGCACAGTCCCTCATCATCATTATTCTCAATTATTCTTCATTCAGAGCCACTTTCTCCTCCTTCCGAGGAAGAGCCTCATAAGTGTTTTCCAGGACACTGAAGGGTGATGACCCAACCCAGCCCTGTTCACTATGTTCCCTTTCCTCTCCACCTCACTCACAGCATCTCCCTGACCAAAAAGGAATAGGGATAGCGACTCACAGAGAGGCCCTTCACAGGCAGGAACACAGACAGTGAGCACAGGCCTATGTACCGCACGCTCATACATACCCATCTCAGCAGAAGGCACTGTTCTTGCCAGGAGGCACCCAGTGCTTTATAATCCAACAGTTCAAAGCACAGCCCTTGCGATCAGACAAAGCAGAGCTTCTACAAGTCACTAGCCCTGGAATCTTAGATGAGTCGCTTAACTCTCTGAGCCTTAACTTCTTCACCTGAATAATGGGGATAATAATAGTTTCCATTTCATAGGGTTATGGTGAGGACGAAACAAATAAAGCTCAAAGTGAAGGCTCAATACATGTTAGCTATTAATATGATTTAATATTAATTATATCATTTCAACAGTAATATTTTTTACCTTTCCTTGATGATAAATGTAATATATGATTATTGTGGAAAATTTGGAATACAAGGAAAAGTATAGACAAAAATGAAAAAATCCCTGGTCATCTCCCCCACAGATCTCAGCATGATTAACATCAGGAGTATTTCTGTTCAGTCCTCTCCGAGCACAGAGACATGCACACATTACTGGACCATATTATAATCACAAAAGCAACCATTTGCTGGCTGTCGATTAATCACTGGACTCCGAGCTCAAAGTCTGTTGCACATTTTTTTCTAATTCTCTGTATAACTCTATGAGGTGCTGTGGTATCCATTTACAGATGAGGAAACAAAAGCTGGAAGAGGCTATGCAATAGGCCTGATGTCACACAACTGGAAGTTTCTCATCAGAGCTGTGACTGTAGGTTTCTCTGACTGGAATGCCTAGCTCTGAGTCCAAAGACAGGCTGCAAGGGTGGCCTCCCTCAGTGCCTTCTCTACCCCTATTCTTTGGCTCTATCTACCACATCTCAGAGGGTACAAGCTGCTCCAGAAGTGGCCTCACTGCTTTTCCTTGTCCTCTTCAAGAATCTAAAAGAAGGTGACTGGAGATGATATGGATGTCAGAACCACCCACATCAGGCTCTGGAGGTGTGCCCCAAGCTTACACCCTCCCAGTGGGCACTACAGGCCTAAGCATTCACCTCCTCTCAATATCATCAAAGGTCCCCGAGACTCCGTCAGATGGGATTTGGACATAAATGGGATTTACCAGCTACTGCCTTCTACCCTAGGTAGATGGGGATGTTTCTGACATTCCCCTGAAGATAATGCATAAAGATGCAAGTTTTGCCTCTAATTACTCTTGGCCTCATTTTGATACAATTAGCTTTAAAATGGAACATGAAACAAAACATTGGGTCCAACAAGCAAACAAAAAAAGAAAATTTAAAAAAGGGGGCCAAAAGACTTCATGTTTATTGAACTGCATCAATGATAAAATAAAAGTTCAGGCACCAACCTCCGGCCTCAGGCCCCATTCTGGGTTGGTTATTCACAAACAATTGACTTCCAAGATGTTCCCAGAGAGCTCCTTCCTATTGAGGGCCACTAATGATTCAAGGTAAGAAAGGTTTGTTTTCCCCAGGCTCATTAGGAGAAGAAACCATTCGCCCAATAAATAGCACAATGAAGAGTGGGGACAGAAATACTGTCTCATTTACCTTTGAAGAAAACAATGACAACAGTCATTCATATTTACAGATACCCATTTCAGACTCTGTGCTGGATCCTGTTTCTATATTCTCATTTCATCTTTTTACAGCCTGGGAAATAGAGCTGTAACACCCTCTTTTACAGAAGAGGAAAACTGATTTGGAGATTAGTTAAGTGTCATGGCTGGAATTCAAACCAAGAATCACCTGAGAGCAAAGCCTTTTACACCAAGCACAGCCTCCCACCAAGACTGGGCTCTGCGCAGTGTAAGTACACAACAAATAACTGGTAAATCAACCAGTCGGTAATGAAGAAACAAAAAGCAAACTAATGATGTGCCAATTAATGATATATCTGTGGTTTCTAAGATTCTGCAGAAAACCTGAGGCCCATCCTTGAGCATAATTGAGGCTATCTGAATGTCAAGATGCAGTCATCACCTCTTCTTGCCTGAGGTCTGGGGGGAGTGGGGTGCACAGGACAGTAACTTTTGCCTCTCTCAGTACTTCCTGGTTGTTTGAGCCCCTCCAGACCCTCCCCCATTTGGGAAGGGGTTACTTTGGTGGACCACAACTACCTTGGGTGGTCCTCACAATTCATTTGAAAAGTGAGACTCAGGTCTAAAGATCCAGACAGACCTAATAAAGGTTGACCTTTGACCTGCATTGGGGAAGGCTCCCTCCATAAGCTAAAAAGGCAACAATATTAGAGCAGTGAGGACGTCCCAGCCCTTACCAAGGCCACCTGCCACCAAGCTCCCGAAACTATCCCCTGGGATGCTCTACATTTTCCCTGCCTGGGCAATAATTCTTCTTGTTTTTTCTTAAAACCATTTAGGTCTGGCAGCCTGATACCATCCAGTCCAGACCAGGACCCAACTTTCCTACCCTGCTTCTCAGAGTGTCAAGGCAGGTACAGCTTGGTGAGAAAATGTGTGAAAAGCTGCCGTTCTCTCACAAGTCTGGTTGGAGAAAGATTCTAGGAAAGGATTAGAGAGCTGGAGTCCTGACATAGTGCAGCAAAGGTGCATACAGTCTGCTAATGTTACAGCACATTAAACGAAGTTGTAAAATAGTAGCTTAAAGTTAGACAAGCCAAACATAACATAAGAAGTATGAAAAGCAAGGTGCCACTTTCCCAACAAATACATTCATTATATGAGGAAACAGCTTAGGTTGATTTAGCATCTTGGTATCCAATGCAACTGCTATGACTATTTTCTGTAGCATCTTTAAAGAGCTCACCCCAATAAGTATTAATTCCAGTTTATTAATAAGAGCCATTCCTTATTGAGTTCTTAGTATGTGCCAGGAAACCTATCAAATATATGGTTTCTTATCCTACCATGTGAGAACTTGCCCCATTTTATTTTACTGAGGAAGCTGACATCCAAGGGGGTAAAGGACTTGGCCACACCTCTGGCTGACTTCGATGGGGAATTGGGGTCCCCACCACTTGAAACCACCAGATAAAAAAAGAAATTACAAAAGAAAAACCCAGAGAAGAGCCTTTCGATTACATTTCTCCTTAAGATGAGGAAACAACTCAGTTTCCTGGGGCACAGAAAAAAACGCTCCTCTCCTCGGCCCTCCTAGGAGTGATGGGCGGTTATTTTTGAAAACGGAGGAGGGGAAAAAGTACCTGCAGCCTAGATGGTTCTCGCAAGCTTGAAAGAAAACTAAGCCATTGTGAGAGGCGGGAGAAGAGGACGCGGTGCTCATTCAGGCTGGGCTCACATTTTTCCCCCCCACAAACAAGCCAAACCGCAATAGAGATCAACATCCGCGAGCATCCCAAAGAATCAAAACACAATGGGGGTGGGGGGTGCAGAGTAGACCACGCTGACCTGGGACCGGCCATGAAAGCGCAGACCTACTCACAGAAGACAACCCCCAACGCGTGCAAGCCCGGAGAGCCCCAGGAATTCGTAGGTGGAAGGGCCCAGGGCCCGAGAGATATGCAACCCGTGCCCACCCCCACTCCCCAGTCGCTCATACAGGCAGACACACATTGACTCTCCAGATTAAAAAAAACAAACAAAAAAAAAAAAACCTGAAATCTATCTTCAAAACAGTAAGGGAAATACCAAGTACGGAATGCATTTCAGGGGCTTTCCATCATGGGAGACAATTCCTGTTGGGGAGGGGGTGGGGATGGGAGATAAAAAGTAGAGCATGGTCCCGGGTGTGGGGTCTGCAGTCCACCCTTACCAGCTTCATGGTGGTGTTATTCTGTTCCCAGCGCCACAGCATCACGCTCATCTCACTTCAGGGCGAGAAGGGGGAGAGGAAAAAGGGGGGAAAAGGGCGGAGGGGGCCGAGGCACCTGCCCGCGCGCCCGGCAGGTCCAGCCGTCCAGTCCCGAGCAGTCCTCTCG
>NW_011889102.1:1032857-1043102 GCF_000151845.1 Pteropus vampyrus | reverse complement strand
ACACACACACACACACACACACACACACACACACACACACACACACACACACAGACACGCGCACCCTGCTCCCCCAGCAACATTTATTTCCTGCTACAGGAAGGACGGGGCTTGAGTGTTTTCAAACATACCTGGCTGCTGGCTGCCTCGGAAAGGACATCTGTGGCCCTTGCAGGTGGAGGAGGAGGGGACAGGCAAAGACAGGGAGGCAGACAGAGAAGAGGTTGTGTGGCCTTTGTTTCCTCTTCTGCCTCCCCCACCAGCCACAGGCTTTTTCTAGGGACCTGACCCTTCCACCCTGTGTTTCCTCCCAGACTTTGGGGGACTGGGCATCTCACCTTCCTGCCCAACCCTTGGTCTGGATCCAGCATCCCCTGATCTGGCAGTGACCTTCCAGGGGACCCAGCAACTTTCAGCATCCTGAAAAGGCTCAGGATTCCTTCAGCTCCCTAAGGCAAGATGGCACTGGCCACCCAGACCTCCCAGCTTGTCTTATATGAACTGCAGTGACATCCCGGGATGAAAATCCTGGCTCTTTCCTGCTGATAGAAACCTATGGTGAAAACTCATAGAAATGCCTAATTATACATTCATTTTAGTAGTCATAACTGTTCAAAATTAGGTGATAAAATGGGTCTTAATCTTTTTAAAATGATCTTTAAAACATGCCAATTAAATCAAAATGTTGCCCTACCTAAACCTTTTAGGATTTGACTTCCCTTCATGGTTGAAAAATCCCAAGTATTGTTCTATGGCTTATAACTTCCTCTCCCACCCTCTCCCCCTAATCTGGCAGTGACTCTCCAGAGATCCTCAGCAACAGCGCCCTTCTTTCTTTTTCTCAAACACATTGAAATCCTTCCCACCTCAGGACCTTTGCACCTACAGTCCCTCTCCCTGGATCATGCTAGACCTGCCTGTGGTCTCATTTCTCATAGCACTTCTTCAGAGGGACTTCTGACTTAATGTAGCAATCTTCTATTTTCCACACTCTTCTGGCCCACTCCTGTTGTCTTTCCTTCCTTGTTCTGCTCACTGTGCGAACTTAGCCAACTTATATTCTTGTTTATTTTCTGCCCTGTCCCATTTGGCTATAAACGCCACAAAACCAGGGACCTTGTCTCTTTTGTTCCCTCAAAGTATCCCCAGGTGCCTGGAACAGTGTGTGGCACATAGTGGGAGCTCAGTAAATGTTTCCCAAATGAAAGCCTGTTGACAATGTGCTATTGTAAGTTCCTGCAGCTTCCTCTACAATGAGGACTGAGCCAGACCCAGGCACCACATCCCACATCCTGCCTGGGGCCCTGACCTATACTAAATGACTGCAGGAGACACTGTTATGTACATCTCCACACACATTTCTGAAGAATGAAACACAGGCTGTGATATTTGCTGCCTCACAGAAAGGGGCACGTCCAAGGGGAACAGAGAAAGGGAATATTTGAAAACATGAGAACATGTCATGTGAAAAAGCATATTCCATGTTAACACGTCTTATGTATTTGGAAAACAGATTCTAAAATAACTCTTTTTTTTTCCCCCCTGAAAATTCAGCTTGACAAAATCTTATTGGCCAAGAGAGCAAAAAACAAGCTCTCTATTGCAGCTGTTTTAAGCCAGGGGCCATAGAAGCTGGGTGGGAAGATATGGAGTCTAGAAACCTTCTGGTTGTGTGAAAATGTTGAAACTGGGTGTTTATGCCTTTTCTGAGGAAGCATCTATAGGTTTGTTACATGCTTTAGGGTATCCAAAACATTAAAAACTACACATCTCCAGAAGTCACTGAATGAACAATTTCTTCCCAGTCAAAATTTTTGCTGGTCAAAGATGGAAAACACCACTCATGGTGAAAGGAAGAATGGGGGGTGGGGAGGGTGTATCTGCCCAGCTTTAATGAAAAGAAATAGATCTGTGGCCTTGCCTTTCAGACCTCACACACTTCAGACCATAAGTGTGCTAGCTTGTTCAACAAACGTGCGTGCACACACACACACACACACACACACACACACCCCTTTACCATACATGCACACACACAGTCTATTAGAAGATGAACATAAATACCAACATTTGCAATGCACTGTGACAAGTGCTACAAAAGAAAGCTGTACAAAAACTGGGCCATTAAAAAAAAAGCTATGAACAAGACTAGAGAGCATGGAAGAGCTTCACAGAGGTGACACTGACCTGAATCTGGAAGGATGAAGGCAGGTTCCACAGAAGGAGGAATGCATCCCAGGAAGGTAGAGTAGCACATGCAAGGGTATGAAGGGGTGGAAAAGTATGGAAAGTTCTGTATGATCAGAATGTGGAGATCAATGGAAAGAAATGGGGCTTTTTGTTAGGCTGGAGCAGGCTAAGTCCCTGAAAAGGGGATTCTACCCTTAATTCCTATAAACCAGGGGAGTGATTTGATTAGAAGGACCTGTCTAGTAACAGCAAGGAGACAACTTTATAAAGGTAGAGGCTGGAGGGACGGAGACCAGTTAGAAGGCTATTGAAATCATGCAGAAGATAGAGAATGAAAACCTGAATAAGGAGAGGTGCATGGAAAAGAGATTGATACCACCAGCAATCCATTGATGTAATGGGTGTCCCCAAGGGGTAATGGTTATGAGTTCACCCCATCAGGTGTTAGGACCCCGCAGATTTTCAGACAGAAGTGGCTCCTTAAAACCTCCTACGCCTTGGACAGCTATTCATCATTCACCAGCTGCCTTTCCCAGCACCTTTCTCCCCTTCCTCCCATTTCTGTAATCTCCTACCAAGCCTTTGATGTGAATTAAGAGAAAGAGATCAGCCCGTGTTGACTACATGGGACAAAGCCAGTGGGAACAATGCTGGTGAAGGTCTGCCCTGAAGTGTGGTCTGGTTCCTCCCAGCTGTTGGCCTCTTTCTTCAACTCATGGCCTGCTGACCCATCGCCTCCAGCACTGACTCCTGCAGACAGCGAGCACCCCACCCCCAGCTTAGTCCAGCTCCCTGAGCGTGACCTCTCGTACTCTCATGGTAGCCACAAGGTAGGGCCCTGGGTCGTAGTGTTGTGCAATTCCTGGTGGCACTGACACCCCAGAGGCTGGATCTGCCCTTTGCTGACAGTGTCTTATGTTCCAGACCTTTCCATCTCTAGCATCAAGAGATCTGTCCCATGTCACTCAGCATTCATTTATTGCCTTGTCTGTGTTCCCTACTCATACTTCTCTGAATTTTCAACACTTGCCCAGCTATGTTGGGCAATAAAAGTTGGAGTGTCTATCTTGCTAAGCAAAGGCAGAATGAAGAAGGCAGGAGATTCAGGGCAAAGGCAGGGTTTGAAGTCTGGCATCCCAAAGATCTGCTCATCCAGGGACCTCCCTTCCCTCACCTGTAAACTAACCATCTATAAAGTTCCTTCTCACTCCTAAATTCTGCAAGTCCAACCTTTGTCCAGCTGTTAATGGCTTAATGTGTTTCCCAGATAACGTATTTCAGTTTAACAGGGGTCTTCCACTCCTTCAGCCAAAGCAATGACTAATGGGGGCAAGTTCAGAGGCCGTGGGGGCCAGCCTGGGGAACGCCCAGCAAAATGGCTCTCTACGGTGCCCCAGTGTGGAATGATGCCTTTCTACTCACACATGAGGCTGGTCACGGGGAAATATCAGCCTTTACATGGTACAGGACGACAAAGAAAAGACCAGAAGCAGTGTGCCATCCCAGAGGGAACGAATAAGCTGGATAGCCTGACATCAGGAGTCCATTATTTTTTCCCCAAATGACTGGGCATGAACAGTAAAACCACAGAAGAGTTTAGCATCATTTTTCAAATGAAAATTCTAGCCATTTTAGCAGCTACTTATTAAGCATGGCACAGAGCACCTTTCACTTACTCATTACAGCAATACTAAGAAAGGTCATTTTTCTCATTTTGCAGTTGGGACAGTGATTGGCTGTGTTCAATCAGCTCAGAAGCTGCCAACAGGAGTATTACTCAGGCACACCTGTCTAACCCCCTATCACTACAGTGTCCATGTTACTGTTATACTACATACAGAAAATGAAATCCTAGAATTGCTCTCCCTTGGATAATGAAGACAACCTGTGAGCAGACATTTTTGCAAGTGACTGTAAGATTTATTTTAAATCTCCTTCCCACTGTGGGAGGGCCCAGAGATCTTGAATATAGGGGAAGAAGATGTATAAAAATTAAAAGGCTTGTGGAAGTACACAGCTGGCAGACTTTTCAGACCTTGAGAGTCAAATTTTTTTAAAAGCACTAATCCTTCCTGGAGAAGAAAGGACTCTTGTTGGCAAGCCAACCAAGCTGACAGCAAGGAGGGCCTGAGCACAGGGGAGCCATCTCCCCTCCACCAGCCTAGGAGGGGCATGAGCCCCCTGTCAAAAGGTCAGCCAGGGAACAGTAGGGTCTGTAGGGGGTCCAAGGCAATTGGAGGGTTCAAAAGTAAGATGTATGGCTTTCAGGAGGGCAGACACAATGTCATACTGACAAGCCCACAAATGAATGAATACGCTCCTAAAAGGGCTGGGCTGGGCCAGCAAAGGATTTCTTCCCCTCCCCCCATCCCTTTTCTTTTTTCTTGAGATAAAGAATTATATAAAAGCATCTCCCAGTGCACATACTAAATGCCACTGCCTTTAGCGTGTTCCCTGAATAGGGTTTAATTTGTCGCTTCCTGGCTCCCCATACAATTTACTTTCTTCTTTCCAATGACAGGGGTCAGGTGATGATGGAGAATTTCTGAGTAAAGCAGTGCCTCCCATCACCCCTTCCCAATCTCCCTGTGTGCAGCTCGCTCTCCTGGACCAGGCTGTGCATAGTCATCCCCCAATGCGTTTGCATAGGCTCTTCCCTTAGCATGGAAGTGCTTTTCCTTCCATTCTCTGCCGTTGACCTTTGGACCCAGTGTAAAATTAACTTCGTTGATGAACTTCTCCTAGATCTGCCCCCACCGCCCCATCAGAACTATTTATACCCTCCTCTCTGGTCCCTAGTACTTTGTTTCTACCTTCTCGATGGCCTTTATAATAGTCCAACTCCTCTTGTAGGTGGGGGTGTGTACATGTCATTTGCTGTTATGGGTGTTAGGACTGATATTAATATTATTGGCACTAGATTATAAGTTGCTTAGGAACAGATGCTCTATCTTATTTATCATTGTACATCCAGAATAGTGCTTGGCTTATCATTGGTATTATTAAACAGAATTAACAAATTCCAAATGTTGGAATTGTAAGGAGTTTCAAGATCATGAGTCCCTCCTCAATTTTCCGTCCGCCATATAGAGCTACTTCCACTGTACTGTGCAAAATGTATTGAAAATAAACCCAATTCACTGGATTCACTTGTTTACTGGAAATTCAGATACTTGACATTTCCTTTTAAATATTACTAGAAGAAGAGCTTTTGGAGAGAGGATTATGTCTTATGTCTCTCCATAGGCCCTCAAACACTGCCAAACATAGAAGGGACTTAAGATAAAAAAAATATAAGTTTTGGGATGAATGAATGCAGAATTAAAGACTAACTTTAAAAGCTCGAGGATAAGAAGTTTTAGACTTATACAAGGCAGCCATACTGGTCCCAAGCAATCCAGGACACATCTCTGAAGAGCAGGCTTGCTTTTCCCTCGAATCTGAGAGTTGCCAGGTGCCCTTGGTATTTATTTGCTCTATTCAATATCCCAGGCCTGGGGGCTCCTCTTCCAGCCCCTTCCCCTCTCACCACCTCAATGAGGCAGATAAGGGTTGAAATTGTGCAATCTTTGGGTGACCTCTGACCCCCTCTTTGAAGAGCCTCCAAAATGCTAGTTCTCCCTCCTCTTTACCAGCCCCCACCCTCCAAGGAGCTGAGCCTCCAGGTCTGATCCCAAGAGGTAAGTATCAGGGCTTGGGGATCTGCAGACATTTTTGGAAGTGGCTTAAAGACTTATTTTAGGCTTATCTAGCCCCACTCAGTTAGGCCAGGAGTTCATGTAAGGTGAAATAAAATTGTTTAAGGCAAAAACAAGAAGTTTTTAAAAATTCTGCCACAGAACTGTGGGCACAGAAATATAGATAGCTACTGCTGAAGTGCTTAAAAAGTTAAATGGTTTCTAATTTTTGTCCTTCTGTTCTGGTTTTGCATCTGAATGATTCAGAGAAACAGTTTGGAAGGGAGTTGCCCTCAAACTCTGACTGGTTGTGTTGGTTTGTTGAGCGTTGCTTTGTTTTGTTTTCGGTGGTTGTGGTTTGGTGGGGGAGATTGCGGTGTGGTTCTGTTTATTTTCCCTGTGGGATCAGCCCTTTCATTTTGGGCCAATTCTGGTCACTGGAGATTAAGGTTAGCAATTTAAGAGGCAGCATCTTTCCCATGGGGCGGTGGGTTACACTTCCTGGGAATGGTTCAGGAACTGAGAGCCTCCCTAATAAACTTGCTATAAGGAATGGACTTGTTTTTCACTGAAAAGTTACATGGTTGAGCAATTAAAGGAACATAAATACCCTCAAAGTGGGCAAAAAAATTATTCCCCAGTGGGAGCTTCGGAGATCTTTCTCTTGGAATAAAAGCAGTAAATACACTGATTCCACTTTTGTTAGGCATCCTGACACTCACAGGAGATTGCTTTACACACATGTGCATGTACACACGTGCAAACACCCACACCCCCAGCAGTGTACGCAATCTATGGAAAGGGACTCTTTCTGCACCTAGCTAAGGAGAGGGTGTCTGTGCTGAGTGCCACTGGGATGAGGATCCGGGCTGGCACTCTGGGTCTAGCACGCAGGGCATGAGATGAGGGTAAACATAAGGAAACAGATGTCAGAGATGCACCAGCCGAGAGTTTACATACACAATCACCCTGTCTTCCAAAGTCAACAGAGGACAACCCGGGAAATCCCAGAATGAGGGCGCCATTGTTCAGCAAAGGAAAACTCCCAGCACTGCTAATAACTCACTTTTAGCTTCTGTGCAGGCCCATGAAATGACACCAGTCATAATGACTGCTGAAATGGATCAAACAGCCTCAGCAGTTCTGGGCATTTCTCAGATCTCAGAGCAGAAACAGTGGAGAGTTTCTTGGAGCCAGCCCACTTCCACAGCTTCCTCCCTGGTCACGCTCCAATCAAATGCAGACATCGAGAACTCATAATGACCTGGTTTTGTGTTTGTCAAAGCACTTTGACATCAGTTACTCAGGTGGTTATTCTTAGAACTATTCTGTGAACTAAACTAGATGGCTGGCATGATCCCATTTTCCAAGGAGGACACTGAGGCACGGAGAGGTTCAACGAGCTGTCCAAAGAGAGGTTAAGTACGGCTGATTAATGAGAGGGCCAAAGCTAGGCCTGGCTCCTATCCAAATACCCTCTCCACAGGTTCTCAAGACAAGTGGACTTTACATAATATTATTGTTATTAACAAAAGCTATAGCAACAGCAATAACCAATATTTTCATAAATGAATCTCTATGTGCCAGGTACCATTCTAAGACATCTGCATATAATATCTCGTTGAATCAGCATTGTAATTTTATGATATAGGTTTGAGAACTACATGTTACAGAGGGGAAAACAGGCACAGAAAAATTAAATAACTTGCCCAAGGTCATTGAGCTTATAAGTGACATAGCTTGGATTTAAACTCTGTTTAGCTGCAGAATCTCTCTCTCTCTCTCTCTCTCTCTCTCTCTCTCTCTCTCTCTCTCTCTCTATGTGTCAGCTTAAAATTATATATATTATAGATTATTTTATGTTACATTATATTATACTATATCATAAATAATATAAAGGAACTCCACTGAAAGGATTTTGATGAATAATAGATGCCATTCTCATTTAGTGGGTTTTTTTTTTTTTGCTTGTTTTTTTGCTTTTCTTTGGTTTAACTGATTGCTGCTACTAGAAATAAAATTCTATCAAATGCTCCAAATTTTTCTCAGGTCACGCAATTGTAGATAATGTTTTAAAAACTCTGTGACCTGGAGCAAGTCATAAACCTCGCTATACCTCGGCCTTCTCTTCTATAAAATGGGTATGATCGTACCTGTGAAGGTTGTTTTGAAAATCAGGTGAGATACTACATATGAAGGCACCTGGAAAAGTGTAAATTCCTAAATTCCCAAAATTAATTGATGGGAAACAAAGTTCGGCATGTTCAATAACCTTACATATGTCCAAACTGTAGGACTTCTGCAAGGCTTAAATGTGCTAGTGAGCATCCTGGCACTCTAAGCAGGAATTGGAAATGGAGTGCTATTCCCAAATGTATCTGACTACAGCCCTTTGGGGGGACATTTCTCAAGCTACTATTCCCACTTCAGGATACACCTCTTACAAGGTAGAATCTGGCATGTATTTTCCCAGAGGGCAATGTTCAGTAATGTTCTCTTCAGTAATGTTCAGAGCAGCCTGTGGCTATCTGAAGTCACCCCTAGGTTTTCTCACTTAATTTTGAGACTGTGCATCAGAAGACGTAAACCTGTATTTCTGTCATACGTACATAGACACACACAATCTGGTTCCTATCAGGCAGGCTCCTGCAGAGTCACACTGAAAGCTAGTCGCTCAGAATATGTGGCTAGACCCTAACACAAAATAAGATTTTAAAGATGGCTCTACCCTTCCAGCACAGAGCAGCAGGGTAAGGAGTAGTAATGGGATTGGCCCTACATATGGGGCCCAGTAGGAGGAGAATGTGTACCTTTCTCTACTCCAACGCCACTATCCTATGAAGGTGGACATAGGGTATCTGAAATACCCATCATTTTATTCCAATAATAAAAATTGCTAACATTTACTGAGTTTTTGCATACATAGCATGTCCCAGACATGGTCAAAGCTCTTTATATAAATCATCTTCGATTTCACAATAACCCTTTTAAAGTAGTGCCATCACTATTTTACAGAACAGGAAATGGAAGCACAGAGGTGTTAGATAAATTGCCAGTCATTACACAGCTCATAAATTGTGCAGCTGGGATTCTAACTTGGGTTTGTCCGAATCCATAGCTTTGGACCTAAGGTTATAAGCCTTATAGGTCTTCTGGAGCAGTAGTTCTCAAAGTGGGGTCCTTGGACCAACAGCATCAGCAATACTTGAGAACTTGCTAGACACACAAATTCTCAGGCACCATGCCAGATCTACTGAATGAGAAATTCTGGTGAATCCCAGTAATCTGTAGTTTTACAGAATGCAGCTCATCCTGATGCCAACTAAAGACTGAGAAACACTGCTCCAGGGGCAAGGGCTTTGTACCTAGGTTGTGGCATCATGTTACCTGAGAAAGGTAACACAGTCAGCCCCAGAATGAGTCACCTGGCCCATTATCCACAAGTGTCACCCAGCAACAAGCAGGGTACAGAAGGGCAGGTGCGAGGGCTAGTTATTCTGGAAAGGAGGAGGAGTAGCGAGGTCTGGTGGTGCCAAGTCCAAGGGCACTAAGTCCAAGACAGAATAGGGAGGGAGACCTGAGGTTCGGTGTGGGGGCGAGGAAAGGCCAGCACAGCCCAGGCCTGCATTAAATATTCCACGCCATTTCCATTCCATTCCATTCCATCCCACTTCCCATCCGTCCTCTTCATACAACCGTAGACTCTCAAGGCTGTGCGGGCCTTAACAATCCCTGAGTTCTCTTCTCTCCAGTGTATGTGTCCCCACCTTAGCAAGGCCCCTGCCAAGAGGGCTTCCTGCCTCTGCCTGAACCCCTGCAGTGATGGCAGCTCGCTGCCCCCAAGGAGGGCTACAAAGCCCCCGTCCTGGAGAAGGGACTTGGGCGGGGGGGCCCTTTTCCTCCTCTTCTTCCTGATAAGAAGATGGAAAACAGCAGCCTGGCTTTCAGAGATTGCCTCCCCGCCTCTGCTTTTTCAAGGAAATGTTTTTCCAAGACGCACTTAACATGTTGTGAGGGAGGTCCATCCCGGATGGGAATGTTCCAGCATACATGCTCTCCATAACCTGGAGGAGGCCCTCCTCCCCGGTATCTCTCTGTTTCCCAGAATTGCTGGGAATTCACTGTCCCTGTCGGAACTCCTGGCTCTTGGAGTTGGTAAACAGTAGGCTGCGTCAAGACTTTGTAGCCTCTCTGCAGTTGGCAGGGACTGAACCCGTCTGCAGGGACGAGATAGTGACGGGTCTGTTTTCACTGGACAGATGTGTGGTTATCTTCCCTGAGGAAGCCAAGTCGGGGGGCAGGGCGGGGCAAGGCTGGGTGCCTGAAGATCTGGGCTAGAGGACCTTGAGGTCCAAGTGTGTCCTCTGAAGACAAACTG
>NW_011889102.1:993409-1032807 GCF_000151845.1 Pteropus vampyrus | reverse complement strand
CTCCAACGCCACTATCCTATGAAGGTGGACATAGGGTATCTGAAATACCCATCATTTTATTCCAATAATAAAAATTGCTAACATTTACTGAGTTTTTGCATACATAGCATGTCCCAGACATGGTCAAAGCTCTTTATATAAATCATCTTCGATTTCACAATAACCCTTTTAAAGTAGTGCCATCACTATTTTACAGAACAGGAAATGGAAGCACAGAGGTGTTAGATAAATTGCCAGTCATTACACAGCTCATAAATTGTGCAGCTGGGATTCTAACTTGGGTTTGTCCGAATCCATAGCTTTGGACCTAAGGTTATAAGCCTTATAGGTCTTCTGGAGCAGTAGTTCTCAAAGTGGGGTCCTTGGACCAACAGCATCAGCAATACTTGAGAACTTGCTAGACACACAAATTCTCAGGCACCATGCCAGATCTACTGAATGAGAAATTCTGGTGAATCCCAGTAATCTGTAGTTTTACAGAATGCAGCTCATCCTGATGCCAACTAAAGACTGAGAAACACTGCTCCAGGGGCAAGGGCTTTGTACCTAGGTTGTGGCATCATGTTACCTGAGAAAGGTAACACAGTCAGCCCCAGAATGAGTCACCTGGCCCATTATCCACAAGTGTCACCCAGCAACAAGCAGGGTACAGAAGGGCAGGTGCGAGGGCTAGTTATTCTGGAAAGGAGGAGGAGTAGCGAGGTCTGGTGGTGCCAAGTCCAAGGGCACTAAGTCCAAGACAGAATAGGGAGGGAGACCTGAGGTTCGGTGTGGGGGCGAGGAAAGGCCAGCACAGCCCAGGCCTGCATTAAATATTCCACGCCATTTCCATTCCATTCCATTCCATCCCACTTCCCATCCGTCCTCTTCATACAACCGTAGACTCTCAAGGCTGTGCGGGCCTTAACAATCCCTGAGTTCTCTTCTCTCCAGTGTATGTGTCCCCACCTTAGCAAGGCCCCTGCCAAGAGGGCTTCCTGCCTCTGCCTGAACCCCTGCAGTGATGGCAGCTCGCTGCCCCCAAGGAGGGCTACAAAGCCCCCGTCCTGGAGAAGGGACTTGGGCGGGGGGGCCCTTTTCCTCCTCTTCTTCCTGATAAGAAGATGGAAAACAGCAGCCTGGCTTTCAGAGATTGCCTCCCCGCCTCTGCTTTTTCAAGGAAATGTTTTTCCAAGACGCACTTAACATGTTGTGAGGGAGGTCCATCCCGGATGGGAATGTTCCAGCATACATGCTCTCCATAACCTGGAGGAGGCCCTCCTCCCCGGTATCTCTCTGTTTCCCAGAATTGCTGGGAATTCACTGTCCCTGTCGGAACTCCTGGCTCTTGGAGTTGGTAAACAGTAGGCTGCGTCAAGACTTTGTAGCCTCTCTGCAGTTGGCAGGGACTGAACCCGTCTGCAGGGACGAGATAGTGACGGGTCTGTTTTCACTGGACAGATGTGTGGTTATCTTCCCTGAGGAAGCCAAGTCGGGGGGCAGGGCGGGGCAAGGCTGGGTGCCTGAAGATCTGGGCTAGAGGACCTTGAGGTCCAAGTGTGTCCTCTGAAGACAAACTGCTTGAATTCAAATTCTGGTCCACCCTGGGTAGCTGCGTGACCTGGACCAACTTATTTAACTTCTTTGGGCCCTACAACCACATCTGCTATGGTAGTATCTCTCTCTCTAGGTTGCTGTGAGGCCCATGTGAGACACGCATATGAACACTGGGCACAATGCCTGGTACGTGGTCAGTGCTCTTTGAATGTTTATTGCCCCTATTGATATTACTGTTTTATACAAGTCGATTACGGATCAAGTTATACATGAGCAGAAGCTTTTTAACTTTGCAATGACTTCTTTTGTTTTCTCATTTGATCCTAACAACTCAATGAGAAGACAATGTCAAGATTTACCAATACCATTGTATAAGTGAAAAGCCCAGAAAGGTCAGGTGACTAGTCCAAAGGCACACAGCAGACCCTCATCAGATTCAAGACCATCTGACCTCTGGCCTGGAGTTCCTAGAGCATTACTCTATGGACAGTTTGAGTTGTACTATCATTGTATAACCCTTCATGTTATGTAGCCGTGATATTTTCTAAAATTGAGAGCTAGACTCATGATCTTAGACATAAAATTTCCCAGCCTGGACAGTGTACAGTCTCCTCTATCTCACACCTCCAGTTTCTATCTTAAGGGGCGTCCAAGGAAAAGATTCCTTTATCTTCTCACTCCCTGACGTGGCTCTTGGGTCTGGGCTAATTCAGTCCCTGACTGGTGTATCAGTCAGTTTACAACCAGCTCACTTCCGATCCAAGGCTCATTGTCTGCCCTCTATAGCCAGAACTTGAGGGCGTACAGTGCCAAGTCCTCCTGGAGTCCTCCACAGAAAAATCTTGTTAAATCCACCATCAGAAGAGCCTCCTACAATGACCCCGAGAAAGGGTCCAGCCTCACTTTTGCAATAACCCAGATCCAAGTCCATTTTTCCTTGAGGCTTCTAGACTGTAGCATGGCAGGATGGGAGTGTAGGGTTGGGGGATGGTATACCCCACTAGCTTGCCATTCCCAAGGGGCTCCTAGAATCAGTTTCTGGGGGATTTGTGCCTCAGCTTGGGGAGTCACCATGTTCAATTAAGTGGCTCTAGAAATACCGGATTTTCCCACCGTCCCATCTTGGCCTGATATGCACTCCCCCATCGATGTCTGCACCGACTGGTTTGCAGGCTGGCTTGGCTGTGGGTTCCTGGGAAGGATACTTTATCTCAATGTTCTTCCTCTGAATCTAAGAGATGCTTCTCTCCCTCCTCAAGAGACGTCAGGCATTGGCTCCACTGAGCACTTATCATCCAGGGATGCTCTGATGACATCAGCTTCCTGAGAGCTGGACAGTTCCCCTTGCTTCAAAGCCTGGCTTTGCTCCACCCCACCCCAGCTCCTTCCCACCCTCATGTTCACACTCAGATTCATCCTTCAGATCCTGACCACCCATGGACCTAGGTTCTCACAGCCCTCACTGTCACCCAGCGCACAGCTTGGTGCCTTCCTCTGATCCCTCTTTATTAGACGGAGTTAACAGGGTTTAAAAATTTAAAAAGAGGGCTGCCTTGTTGCAAATGAGTGATATCGCGGGGGTTGAAAACTATTTAGCTACAGGCAGAATTTTTCTTATATTTATGAATGTATGCAACAAATATTTTTTGAATGACTGCTAAGTGCCAGGTTCTTTTCTTGGTGTCAGGGAGAGAGAGTACAGAACAAGACAGACAAAGCTTGCTGTCAAGGAGCTTACATTCCAGGGCAGCAGAACTGACAAGTAAATGTATACAGTAAGTACCACAAACAGAAGCATGGCTAGGTAAGGGACAGAGAGTGCCTGGGTGGGGAGAGAGCGAGCACTTTAGAGGGGCTGCTGGGAGAGGTTTCTCCAAGGAGGCCCCTGCAAGCAGAGACTCAAACAAAGGAAGGAAGGGAGCCATAAAAGAGACCCGAGGGAACAGTGTTTGGAGCAAAGGAACAGGAATGCTCAGGCCCTGAGCAGAATGTGGTCGGTGTGCTCCAGGACAGCAAGAAAGCCTTTGAGGCTACAGCAGAGTGAGTAAGACATGGAGGGGAAGAGAAGTTGGGCTGGAGAGAAAGGTCAAGGCCAGCTCATGTAGGGCAAGGGTCAGCAAACTCTAGCCCTTGGCCTTTGTAGGCTCATGACCTAAGAACAGTTATTACATTTTTAAAGGGTTGGAAGGAGGAGGAAACAGGGATGAAGATAGAAACGGGGACAAAGATAAAGGCAAAAAAGAAGGTGATGATGTGACAGACTCCTATGGGGCCCATGAAACCTAAATTATTTACTATCTGACTCTTGACGGAAGAAGTTTGCTTATCCGCTAATACAGAGATCTGAAAGACATTAAGCCATTTGAGTTTTATTTCTAGTATTATAGGAAGCTGAGAGCAGGGTGTTCAGAACAAGGAAGTGGCACAGGCTTAAGGAGAGTTGTCAGCACTTACTCTGGCTCCATGGGAAAATGGTTATAGGGTCCAGAGTGGCACTGGGAGGTGAGCTGGTGCTATTACACTCACATAGGAGTGAGGAGGGTGGCTGCGGCTGTGGTGAAAGGGATTGATTTTGAGACACGTCAGCTGCATTGTCAAACTGAACATGGGAGGTGAAGGAAAGAGAGGAGTGAAGGACAATTCCCAGGCTTTTCGTTTGAACAAGTGGGTGAATGTTGGTGCCCTTTATGGAAATGCAGAAGACCAAGGGGGAAGCAGTTGGTGAGGTGGGTTTTAAGAAGTCAAAAGTTCTGGTTGGACATGATCAGTGTGAGATGATAGTTTAACATCAAAGCGGAAACATTTATATACACATATGAGCAAAATGCATACACATGTAATGTAAAAAATGGTGATGTCACCGATGCTATTTGAAAAAAAGAAAGAAAAAAATTGTATTGAACACTTATTCTTACACATGAAGTATCTGATATTCATTCTCACAACAATTTATAAGGAATTTTTTTCATTTGTCCCTCCCATTTTACTGATGAGAAAAATGAGGCTTAAAGAAGTTGAGCGGTTTACTCGAGTTTACATATGATATTGGATAGTGATAGAGCTTGGGAGGCAAACCCAAGAGTCCAAGTTCACAACACTACGTCTACTAAACTGAACAACACATCCACTTCTACTCAGGAATGCACTCTTGCTTTCTTGGTGCTTGTATTTGGGCATTTTTATTTGGGCAACATAATGGACAAATTGATTTCTTGAACTGGTTCTACAGACCAGAGACAATAAAATATTCTTGTGTTCCACCTCTGAATTTTACAAAATTAAATAAACACCCTTTAATTATAATACTTATACAGTACTTTTTTTAAATTATGAAAGTAACACATGCTTATTAATTAAATTAAAAATATGGAAAAATAGAAAAGGGGAAAATTAGTAATGTACCCCAAACTTAAATATAGCCTGATTGACTAATCTGAGACTTTTTAAAGGTTACACTTAACTCACTGTAGAGATAGCAACAATTAGTTTCTGGGGCTCAGAAAGTAAGAAAGACCTCAAAGGAACCAATAAACTATATGGCTAACATTTATTAAAACAACACACAGCTATGTGTCAAGAATTATGCCAAGTACTTTAATTGCATGACCTTATTTAATTCTCACACCCCATTTTACAGTTGAGGAACTGAAGCATTCATCACTCCCAACCAGCAGAACTGAGATTTAACCCAGGGGCAATGAACTCCAGAGCAGAAGCTTTTCAATTTCATGTCATTCTATTCCTAGAGAACAATTATGGTCCACCAGAAGGCTGGGAGGTGCTCAATAAATATTTCATGAACGAATCAATCAAAACTAAGGTATCTGATAAATTCAGAGCAAAATTAAGAAGGGAAGAAAGAGTGAACTGGGGCAACCTCGAATTGACTAATTGATTCAGTCATTCAACAAATATTTGTTGAGCACCTACCAAGTGCCAAGCACTGAGCTAGACACTGGAGACCAGTGGTGAACATGACAGAATAAAATCCTGGCCTCATGGTCTTCACATGTTAGCAGATGGTCTCCATGGATGGCTAAACCTTGGGAGACGTTTGCTCAGGGTGGCTTCCCCTCAGACCCTGAAGATCTGCCTTATTTTACTCTGATACACATGGTCACTCTGTGTCAACCAACTTGTTCTAAAAAGTGAAGAACTCCAGGAATAAAAAATCTAATTACAAAGCACTTCTATTTTCTTCTTTAGACTGAACACTGTCTAACTTGTGCTTCCTTGCCATCTCTTATTAGCTTATTTCTGCTCAATTTCCAATCAGACCTCCTAACTGGAATTTTTAACCTGAGGCTATGACCCTCCAGGTGACCCCATGGATGGCAAAATGTTGTATAGATAAACATTTTTTAGAGAAGGAAGGGGCTCGGAGGGGAAGATAGGTCCATTGCTTTTGTCAGATTTTTCAAAGGAGTATATAACCTCAAAAAAGCAAAAATCCATGACTCTAATCTTTTTCCACTTCAGTGATATTTCCCATAGTCTGAATGTTGACCCTTTTTTTCCTATAACAGTCTCTCATAGAGCTGAGACTGACTGGCATTTGGGGTTTGCTTTCAGAAACTATGTGAGTACAGCATTGGTATTTTTCCAGGCACAGCATAAAACGTAGCTTAATTCATTCACTTCCACATTGACACAAGGGGGAATGTTCCAATTCCTCAGCTGCTGAGAAAGGCAGTGTCCCCCACTAGGCTTCACACAACCCTCTTTCACTTGATTATTATTTGAGTTTCACCCCTGGCCCTGACTCCACACCATGGGTCTACACCATTTCCCTGAGTACACACAGTCTTAGACTCCTTTGAGCCAAAGAAAATAACACAGTTCTGATAGTCCAAGGCAAGAACAGACTTCCTAAGCAGGTTGTTCATCTGCCAGAATTCCTGCTCGCTATGCTTATTCTTGAACTCCAGATATCAATCACCGTCTCTATAGGGTAGAGAAATGGAACAGAAAATACAGACGGTCTCCTGTTATTTCTTTTTGTTGAAAGCAAGTAGCACATTCAAGTGGAACATTTAAGATTCAAGGTCTTTGTGAACATTCATTCTTTCATGCTTCAACAAATACATATCAAGTGTCTACTGTGCTCCAGACACTTTCCAAGTGCTGAGGGCACAGTAATAAACAAGACAGTTATGGTTACTGCCCTCCTGGAGCTTCTGGACTAGTGCAAGAAGGAGACATCACAAGTAAACACAAGTGTGCTGGGAGGTATGAAAAAAAATATGAAGTGCTATTGGGAACATGTAACTAAAAGACCCTATGTAGTACTGTAGTGTTGAAGGATGAAGAAGACGTCCGTGTTGAAGTAACAGCTATGCTGGGACCTGAGTAGAAGTTGCTGAGGCTAAGGTGCGTGGAAAGAGAACAGATTAGAAGCCACTGAGGCTGTGCAAAGGCCCTGGGGCCAGATCTAGTATAGAACATTGGAGGAATGGAAAGAAAGCCTGGGGAGCCAGAATATAAAAAGTGAAGCCACAAATGGCTAGGAACAAAGCTAGAGAAGAAATAGGGGATCTGCACAGAAAGGGCTTTGTACATCATTGTAGGGATTTGAGCCCCTATTCTGAGAGCAGAAGGGAATTATGGAAAAGCACCAAGGAGGCATGTGTGTGTGTGTGTGTGTGTGTGTGTGACACGATCAGATCTGAGGTTTTAAAAGATCATTCTGACTACAGTGTGGAGAATAGATTGAAAATGCGTAGGTTTGTGTATGAAGAATCTGGTTCAGAGCCTTCTTCAGTAGACCTGGGAGAGATACTGGTGCTTTTGACCAGGGTGAAGGTAAGGGACATGCAGAGAACTGGACCTACCTAAGAGAAAACAGAGAAGACGAACAAACAGAGCTTGACAGGGGGTTAGATGTAGATGTGATAAAAAGGGTAGGGTTAGTCTCCTAATCAACCATTTTTGCTTGTCCCCAAAGCAGTTCTAGACACCCCTTTCTACTCCACCCCGCAGGAGATGGCTATTTGAGTGGATCCTCCAGTTGGGGTTGGAGCACGTTAAGTAAAAAGCTGAACTGAGTCACTAATTAATGGGGCTCTGGTGACAATGACAATTGCTATGTTCATTGAATGAGTCAGGGCTATCCCCCACCAAAGCCTTTGTGTTGGCAATCCCACTGCCCAGCTCAGGCAGCCCTTGGTTTTCATGTGGTTGGTGCTTCAGTTCTAATCCTGCCTCCTCAGGTCAATCTTCATTGAGCCCTTCATCTAACATCACCCTCAGCCATTCTTGAATACATCACCCTACTTATTTTCTTCATAGCACTTGCCAGTCTCTGAAATAAACTTATAAATGTACTTGTTTACTCATGTTTTATCTGTAGTTCCTACTCACAGGAAGCTAAATTCCATGTCAACAGAAATCTTGTTATTCTTGTTTCACAGTGGCTAGAACAGTGCCGGGTGCATAGTAGTTGCTCAGTAAAAAGATGAATGAATAAATGACTCCCAAAGACCAAATATCCCCCAGATTGCCCTCGCCTTGGGAAATCTGGACATCCACACCAGCCTTGGCTCTGGGCTTTGGCACAGACTGAGCAGCTCCTGTGCTCAGCTTCGTCATGAGCTCTTTCAAACTCAATCTGGCCTCTACCTGAACACAGGGCTCAGGTGAGTAACAGTTTTTCAAGAAACAGCACTCCATAGGAGTTTCCTTTTCTTTATTCCCCAAAGCAGAAGAACCACAAGAACTGGTATTTTTCCAAACTCCACACCTTGAGGCACAAAGCAAACTCAGTGGGATCCTGGGACAGAATTGCTTATCCTCACACATGACTAGAAGAGCTCACGAGCAAATTGCTTGTGCTGATTTGTTACTGTTTTTGTCCCTGCATTGTCATTCATAACTAGTTCTTTTTAGCCCAAGATATTGGACAGGATTTGGTTTTCTTAGCTGGATTCATTTTTGGCAAGGGCTCTTGATTCTCTTCTCTGACTCCACTAATTTTATTTTGAAAAGATGCTGTTTTCATAACATGAATATGGGGACTGCATTCTGCAGAGGGGAAAGAAACAGGATGTAGCAAGGCCCAGTTGGCCCCTACAGAACCATCCAAAGGGATGAATCAATGCTAAGTCACCAGTGGATGTTCAATTCTCAGAGTTTGTGAGTCAGTGGCTGCTGTGCATGGGTCTTTTGATTCCTTCCATGAACCTGGAGTCTCCCCCAAGCCACGAGGGAAGTAACTAATAACAGCACCATCTAATGATGATTTCAACTGAAACCATAATATGGTGCTGGTGGGATAAAATGAACTGTCATTTTACAAATCTACTGTATTGCCCTGGGGTTGAATTGGGATGGGACAAAGGATGGGCCCCAGAATAGCTGGCTTAGGCTGGCCACCTCTCTCCCTCCTGTCTCTCAGAGGAGCAGTGTCCAGGCTCACACACTGGCATATGTGCTGGGTCTGCTCTGTTCTAAAACACTAATTCACATGCTGGAATTCTCAATAGGGAATAATTTTCTCTTAGAAATTGCCTTTCAGGAAATAGAGGCAAATGAGATCACGAACTTTTAGAGGGAGGGATTAATAAAAATCAACTTTAAGGGACGTTAGAGAGGCCCGATGAACTCAAGATAATAACATTTGTAGAGCATCTTGCCATCAATGAGCATTTTCTTATGCTCTACATCCCTGCTCACCTGTATCTTCTGCATCACCATTTGTTGAATATTTACTTGGCGGTGAGCACTTTAGATATGTGATTTTATTCAGTTTACCTGAAAACCCCCCATGAGATAGGTATCCATTATTTTCTATATTTTACAAAGTAGGAAACTGAGGAATCAAAGACATTAACCGACTTGTCCAAAACCATAGCTGATAAGTACAAGATGTGGGAATCGACCTTTTACCCAACACCAGAAGCCCCGCTCTGCTCTGCCACCTGTCTCATTTCAATCAGAGTCAATTTACTCTATTTACTAAATCAGGAAAAGCATATTTGTTTGGTTTTTGTTTTTCTGAGGAAGACCTTCAACAAATATTTTTCATAACATTGAATTAAAATAATACCCAAGCCTTAGTCCCTTCTTATCAATGAGAATGTTGAACACATTTGTCTCTAAAGCATCTTCCAGGTTCAAAGTTCTATGGTTTCACTCTGATCCACTGCACAAAAGCATCTCTTTCCTCTCAAGAGGGAAAAGATTCCTATTGGCTCTTTAGAATATCCACCAGCAACGCTCTGTAGATGGTGGGGTTCCTGCAAAATCCCCAGTGGGTGATAAATGAGATCCAGCCTCCTAGGGGCTGTGAGAAAGTGGGCAGAAGAAACCACTCTGATGCCCTGGGGAGGTCTTGGCTCCCTTTTTGGCAGCAGCTGGGTCTGGTCGTGGGGTGATTACCAGCCTTGGATGCATCAGAGTAGGATGAGCAGCCTCTGTGGGTATGCAGGGACCCCCTAAGCCCCCAGGTCTGCTGCCTATTTGTCCTGCAGCAAAATGGAAGAGGGCTCCACAGGCTCCAAGCCCAAGCCCACCCAACAAGAAAGCTGCCTACCAGACCATCCTGCCCTACCCAGGCTTGGACCTTTCCTCTGCCATCGTCCCTTGCTAGATAAATGGCACGACTGCCCCAGGAATAGGTCTTGGCGGGAATGGGCCCTTGCCCCTACCCTGCCTCTCATAACAGTTACCCCACTTTTTCCCCACGGCCACTGCCCCCTGCCCTCCTGCCTCTGCACCCCATTTCCTCTCGCTTTCTGACCGCCCCTCGCTCCAGCCCTTCCGGCCCCTTCTCTGTTCCTCACAGATCTCTGCTGTTCTCCCACCTGAGAAAGCCCCTCCTCACGCATTTCACACAGCTGCCTCTTTTGTACCGTTCAGGTCTCAGCTCCAAAGGCCCTGCCTCAGAGAGGGCTTCCCTGACCTCCCATCACCCTGCCTCTTGACTCAGTTGATTTTCTTCATGTCCTCACCATGATTTGAAATCACTTTGCATATGTATTTCATCACCTGTCTCCTTGGCACCAAAATATAAGTTCTATGAGAGCAGGAACCCCTCCCCCCATCTTGTTCACTGTTGTGTCCCAGTGCCTCAGATAGAATAGTAGGTGCTCAATAAATAGAGTGAACTAAAGCCTTTAATACTAAGTTCCTCACTTATTAAGTGGAGGTGGTAATATTACATCACAAGGTTGCTGTCTCTAATACATTAGAGACAAGATATTTTCAGGGTTTGTTAAAGACCAAGTCCCAATAACTGGAAATTTTAAAATTATTTTTATTGCATTAAGAGAGGTAGTCTTGACTGCCTGCAGGCTCTCGAGCCTGAATCTGGCCTTCACAACTAATTAGCTGTTTAAACATCAGCAAGTTACTTCTCTAAGCCATAGTTTCCTCATCTGTAAAATGGAGATAATAATAGTATCAACTCCTAGGACCTTTGGGCAGGTTAAATGAGATAAACCATAAAAAGTATTCAGAACAATGTCTAGCACATAACATACTCTCAATAAATGTAAGCTATTACCATGTATGAAATATAGGACTACACACATTCCATTATATCCTCCTATTACACACTACTCAGCCTACAAAGTACTTTTACATAACTCCTCTTAGCTCATGCTCCTGAAACCCTCTTGATAGCCAGGAATTATCTACTCAGTTTTATAACTGAAAAAACTGAGACTCAGAGAGGTTGAGCAGCTTGCCCAAGATCACACAGGTAGCCAGACACAAAGGTAAAAGCCTCTGACTCAGGAGTTCAAACTCTCTTCTTGTCACCACACTTGCTTCCTCACCCAACCTATAGCCCCAGAATCTGAAGACATCACACTGGGCCCAGTATGGAGCAACCCTGCCGTGCTGCCAGTTCAAAATAAACAAATCCCAAGGCCTGTGCCCACTCACTGAGGCCAACTGTGTCTCTCCCAAGCCTGCTCCTTTGTAGGCTAATGGAGGGCTTGGCAAAGCCACAAAGGCAGGTGGAGCCTGTGGCTTCTGCCACTAGATCAGGCCCAGAGTTCTAGTGCTCTCCTAGCTTCAAAGCAACATCAAAATAGTGCAGCGTTTTCTGGGGGTGGGTCAGAGCAGGGTGCTGAAGTGGTCAAGAGCTTTTCAACTGCTTCCAGCTGGCATGGAGTGTTCGCTGAGCATCGGGGTCTTTCCTGCAGAGCAGTCTGGCCTAGCAGCCCCTGCCAGTCTGACCCCCTGCCCTGCCTCAGCCCCTGACCCTTGTCCTCAGAAAGTGGAGGCTCTTTCTGCACCAGGGACAATTCAGGAAAGGGACTCCGGGCATAAACTCCAAGGGATCCAAGGAGCCGGGTGTAAATGATGTGAGGGGAGAAAAAAACTGCACTCACCAAAAAGAAACATCTTTTTCACTCCCAGCAGGAGCAGATTTGTTGTGACTAATGCATTAGGCTTTAAATACTTTCACGAGACATACTGATTAGCTCGAGGCACAATAGAGGCTAGTGCAAAGATTTTAAGAGTGCAAAGTTTCCAAAGGAAGAAAAGGCTGCCGCCCTCAGAAAACACTCTCCTGCCCTCAGAAGCCCGCTCCGTTTCCTTCCTTAATAGAGCAACAAGGCACAGGGAGCTGTGGCCAGAAAGAAATCACGGGGAACAGGTCAGATTCAAAAGGAGAGATTTTCAGTGGGATCCCATCATCCTTCTCCTCAAAAACCCTGCGTGACTGTTCTTTGCCCACAGTTCAAATTTCCAGCCATTGCCTTCTAGGATCTTCATGAACTGGCCTTGTAATGCATTGAATGGCATCTTGCCAAAACTTCATGTCCTCCTGGAACCTCAGAAAGTGACTTTATTTCAAAATAGGATCTTTGCAGCTGTAATTAGTTGAGTCTGTAATGGATTAGGGTGAGCCCTAAAGCCAATGACTGGGGTCATCATAACAAGGCCATGTGAAGACACAGAGACACACAAAGAATGCCATGTGGAAATGAAGACAAAGATGGACAGGACAGGTCTACAAGCCAAGATATGTCAAGAACTGCTAGCGACCATCAGAAGCGAGAAGAGGGGCATGAATGGGTTCTCCCTCAGACCCTCCAGAAGGAACCAACCCTGCTGACACCTTGGTTTTGAATTCAGCCTCCAGAACTCTGACAATAAATTTCTATTGTTTAAGCCATCCAGTTGTACTATCTTAATGGCAGCCCTAGGAAACTAATGTAAGTCCCAATGTGTCTAGCCCGTCTCCCATCAAAGTCACCTTCCTCACACAACATGTATGGGCGGTGGTTGTTACACATTGTTTTTAAATGTGACAGAGTTCACTCATCTCTGCCATTCGGGCTGCTGGATGACTGCGAGTAAACCAATTCACTTATTTTCCATTGTCTAATCTATAAATTGAAGATAATAGAAGGGTTGTCGCAGTGGTTTGAATGAAGAAATATACATGTAACAAGAAAGGGACAATATCAGTCACTTAGAGTTGCTCTTGAGAAAGGCATTGCATTTGTTTGGAAATAGAGCTAAATAAACCATTTGCAAAAGAGTGGATCCCAAGGGCTAGGATAGAAAAAATGGTGTGTGTGGGCGGGGGGAGGGCTGTTGACTAACATTGGATTTGTAATGTGTAATGTGGGTGGTAAGAGTTGGCTGATAAAGGATGAGCAATGTAAAGTTCACGGGGAAGAATCCAAGAGATAGAGATAAAAAGGGCCAGCAAGAGAGTGGAAGCAACACCCCTACATACCATAATGTGACTAGCATGAGTTTTTGGGGGGAACAGAAATGTCTAATGTATATTTTTAGCTGTTTGTAGCAACATGTACAAGATATGCTCATTCTCCCATCTCCCCTACAAAATATCCAGTGACATCTAAATTGGGTACCAACATTTTTATGTTCATGGATTCTTTGGCTTCAATCTTGGAGAAGTATTGAGTTTGGAGGCTGGACTGTCATAGGAGCAAAAACGAGGAGAGCTCACAGATGTACGAGCTGGAGAATCAGAGACCTGGGGAACATCCGGTTTACCCACATGTGTGAGTGGCCGCATACTGCAGGAACTTTATAAATGTCATACACAAATATTTGCTTCAGCCTCAGTCCTTAACCTAATCTGCCTTACTCCTGCCTGAACCTGTAATGACTTCTGTTCATCTACCACTTCTTCATCTATTTCAATCCTACCGTTCCTTCAGGAATCTGCTGCCTCCTGCATGAAGGCTTCACCCACCTTCCCAGCCGGAAAGAGACAATTTTCCTTTTCCCAACTTTGTGGAATGTGCGTTCCCATGTAATGAGGACTGTATTCTTTCTAGAGTGAGAGTTAATAAAAAAAAAATACAAGACAAGTCATACATAGGCATGTAAGGGAAGGTGAACTCAACAAAGAGAAAGATCCAGAAGGGAGTGGAGGAGGGGGAGAAATTGGGAGGTAGGGGTACTGAAAAACTCAAATGGCCAACTTTATCCACAGTGATCGTATCTGGTCTGGGTGAGAGGGACAGAGGGGAAAGGTGATCTCTCTAGCAAACCCTTTTGTAAAGCTGAAATTCAAGCACTTCCCCTGGCTCTTGTGTGTCGTTCTGAAGCACAGTGAAAACAATTGATATGCTGGTAATATTGTTTCTTGTAAGCTCTCTACAGCCATGTGACCACAAATTACCTAAACTTCCACCTGCCAAGCTTTCTCCTCACCCTCCCTCAGAGCAAATAAATACATCCACCAGGGCCTGAAATAGGCATTAACTTTAAAGGTAGGGCAGGTGACATGCTCCGATCCACCTGCAAAGGGCTCTGTAAAGGAGCTCTCCACAGGCCTGGAACGAGGAAATAAGTCCACTTGCCCATTCAGGGGGGCAGAAAAGCGACACCCAGGAACCAGTTCCCCATCTACCTATGACCTGCCCTCAGCACCTGTCCTGGAGCCTGAGCTATTGAGCTGCGGGGAGCAGGAGATACAGGAAGGAAAAATACATTTTTGCTGTTCCCAAGGAAGTCTTCATGCAGGGGGAGACAAACAAGCAGGCGAGTACAGTGAAGTGTGAGTAGTGAAACGATAGAGCTGGCCAAGCTTATGACAATGCAGCAGAGACCTAAACCTGGAAATTACTGCCAGGGCCGAGCCTTGAGGATGAAGAGGAATTATGCGATTTCTGAAAGTCTGTGACTCACTACTACCACAAATACACACACTGGCTGTTAGATTCATCTTCATTTTAGAAATATTAAAGTGTAAGGAAATGTATGACTTGGGGTGGGGGGAGGAACCTATGATAATCAGGTGAAGAATCTTGGAAACTGCTATCCAAGCAGAGGGAACAGAATATGCAAAGGCCCAGAGGTAAAAGTATAGTTGCCATACATGTACTGTTCTAGTGAGTATATGTGGAGACTTCAGTAAAGTGGCTGCTGTAACAGAACACCTTAAACTGGGTGGCTTAAAAAACATTTATTCCTCATAGTACTGGAGGCTGGGTGCCAGCATGGTGGGGTTCTTGTTGAGAGCCCTCCTCCTGATTCATAGATGGTTGTCTTCTTACTGTATCCTCACACAGTGGAGAGAGAGCACTCTGGTCCCTTCATCTCCTTATAAAGACATTCATGCCATCATGGGGTCTCTATCTTCATGGCCTTATTTAAACCTAAGTATCTCCCAAAGGCCCTACCTCCTGATATCATCACACTGGGGATTGGGGCTTCAACATACGGACACAAACATTTAGTCCATAGCACTATTGGCATTAATAAAGTTAATGACTTAGCTCTCCTTGCTCCCTGAGCTAATCAATGACCACCTAAGTCAAGTCTAAGAAAGGTGGAGTAGAGTCAGAACTGAGGCTCATTAACTTACCCATCCAGTTCCACACTCTGAAGCTATAATGATGAACGTGACACATGTCCCACCTTGGAGCTTACATTCCACTGGAGAGAAAGACAAAAAGCAAACGCACATGTTCCATGAAGGCAGGCAGTGATAATTATCATGAAAATAAACTAAAGGAAGTGAATAGAGATTATGGAGTGTTATTCTAGATGGGTTGGTCAAGAAAGAGCACAGATAAGAAGGAAGTGAGGGAGCAAACTCTGTGTTTATCTGTGGAAAAGCATTTAAGACCAGGAACAGAAACAACAGAGGCCCTGAGTTGGGGCGTGATTGGAAGACTTAAAAACGGCAAGCAAGCCTATGTGGCTGGAACAAAGTAAGATCTGGGAAATGCTCCTGGAGCTTCCCTCTTCGGCCATCCAGGCATGGTGCCTCTGGATAAGGGTCCCTCACACCATGCCACCATCCTGTGGATCAGACCTGAGGAAGCTGCTTTCTCCTCCAGCCCAAGAGTAAGTGAACCACTGAAAACCTGGCCTTATCGACTAGCAGTATAGGGCGATGGTTTAGAGCTCAGGCTGTGAAATCAGACACCCCTGGGTAAAAGTCCCAGCTCTGTCACATCCCTGCTGTGCGCCCGTGGGCAAGCTGGTTACCTTACATGAAGCCCAGGGGGGTGCTGGTAAATTGGATCTCCTGGGGCGGGATCGGGGGCAGGGGGCAGAGATAAGCCCCGATTTGAAGCATTTGCCAATTTGTATGGTATAAATACTCCTACTGTGGCTGACTTCTATTCTCAACATGAAAGCGCTGAATGGACTCACTTAGGAGGAGACACATACAATTGGCTCTGTAGAGCCAGCTCTGGCATACCACTGCCTCAGTTTCTTCATCTGTAAAACGAATTTCACCTCATAGATTACTTGGTGAGAATTAGATGAGGTATATATAAAAAGCACTCAGCATAATGCATCATGCATAGCTAATGCTCCATAAATGAGAGCTGCATTCTTATTCAGTAAGGATGTTAAATTCCAGCACTTGTATGTAGAAATGAATTCTCAAATGACAAAGGGCCAACAGGACGGCAAGGGACTTATTCTGACTCTGTCTCTGCCTCCTGTGTGACTTTGGGCAAGTTGCTTTCCCTTTCTGGGCTTCAGTTACTTTATCCAAAATGAAGGATAGTGCTATTTATAAAGTGCCTTCCAGGATGGACATTCGGTGACTTCCTACTCTGGAGACTGTTCTAGAAGCACCATTGGAAAAAGGGAATTGTTGCAAGCTACCGAGGCAGCGTAAAGGTGAAATGGGGTCCTCTAGACAGAGGTGGCAAATGCGTTAAGAGTCTGGAACAGCAAGCCTGCGTGAGTTCTTTCCCGGCAAAGGCCTAAGAATCATTTGAAAGATCAAAGGAAGTGAGAGAAAAACATCAAGGGGGAAAAAAAACATGACACATGGCAGTGGTGAGAGAAAAAGATCTGTATAAGTGAGTAGGTTCAGGATTGGTAGGTTTCCAGAAAATGTCTTTAATTCTACAAAGCCTTGCATGGGAAGAGAGAAAAGAATTCAGAAAGAAGCTGTTGATAAAACTTTGGGCGAGATGAGCATACTGGAGGCAGACAGAAAAAAAGTAAAGGAGAGAATAATAAGGCCCTCTGAGACAATCCTCACCAGGCTCAGGCAAGGACGAAAGAGAGAGGTTAGCTAGAGAAATCGAGTAGCACCAGACTTCATGGAACTGAAAACTGAATCTGCCAAGCTGAGTTCCTTGTGCCTCCAATGTCCTCATTAGAATCTCTTTGAAGTACATCAAACTGTAATTTTCGAGAGTCAAGAACAAAGCTCTATCTAGCCTTTGGTTCATGTGGCTCATCAGTAGGAACCAAGTATGTGCCACAGCTCCCTCAAAGCCATAGACATGAGGCAGGCCTCCCCGCAGATGACAAAAGGCATTGAAAGATTTTGTGGACTTTGCAATTTTCTTCCTGAATGTCTCTGGACTGGCCTGGATTTCTTCTCTGGGGGACAAAAGAATATCGAGTCTGAATGCGGTGATCCCAGAAATTGCTTTCCTTGGCTATTATGGTTTGGAACTCCATTTTTCTCACAAATGAGTAGTTTTCTCAAGTAGTAGCCTGAGAACTCACAACTCTTCTAAGTTGTGACAAGCAGATAAGTTAACTGAATTCCCAATTTAGTAATCCCTGTTCTAACATTTTTGGGTCAGATATTGTTCCCATAAGGAGCTTAATTCAGAGGCCTGACATCCAGGGAAATGAAAGGAGAAGCTATAGAGTGTATTTCATTCTGACTGGAGCTAAACTCTAATAGGTGAGCTTAATTACCGGCTGCCTCCAGCTCCTAATCAACCAGCTTATGGCCAAAAGAATAAAGTCATAATAAAATATAATGACATTTTAGCCAAACTGGGAACTAAGTCACAGCAGCCACAGTGACTGCAGTGGTGAAGTAGCTCCTTAAAGAGGTGAGGCTAAGCCTGTGACGGGGACGCCTCACCTGCTCTCACACTTTGGTTTCATCGTTTTAATGATGACACAATGAGTTCCAGGCTTATGGAGTCAGGAACTATAAACGCTGCATTAAATGTGTCTATAAACAATTATCAACAATAATCTTTAAGCTTATTAAAAATAAATCAAGAAATGAATCAATCATTGTCAAATGCTCAGTATGATATTGACTCTGAAAATAAGAGTCCCTCTGAGATTCTAAGAGCATCTTATAGTGGATGCTTAAACAATATGTTGCTAAAATTTAAAAGAGTACTAGAAGACCTCTGAATGGCCCAGAGATGACACTAGTTCACAGTTAGAATCTCTGGGTTTCGATCCTACCTTTTGCCAGTTACTGGCCTTGTAGTTTGGTCAAAGTTTTCCCCATCTCTACCTGTCAGTATCCTTGATCATGTTCTCTCACATCTTTGTCTTTCAGCATCATGATCTACCTTAGGAGCCCAGCTGAGATATTGCCTCATTCTCCTATAAGCCTGCTTCTCTTTGATCTGTACCTCCATATAAAAGTGGTATTCTGCCCTCCAGGGAGTATTAAAGCCACCATCTACAATGCTGCCCATGAACCTTTGAACTAAGCATTTCACCCACATCATTACGTTCAATACTTACAACAATGTTCATTCACTTAACAGGTATTTAATCAGCACTTACTCTGTGCCAGGTACCATGCTAGGTGCCTGGGGCAAGGTGGGCAACAAAGCAGGCATGGCTCTCATCCCCAAGGTGAGTGTGGTATGAGGGCTATTACATCTAATTTTCAGGTGAGGAAACTGGGACTCAGAAAAGGCTAAACAGTGGGAAGGAGCAGAAGTGGGATTCAAACCCAGCCTAAGTTGTTTCACTCCAACCTGTCCAAGTACATTCCTTTTTCCCTCTCCCAGACTCCTAGAAGGTGTTAGGTCCAGGTTTCTGAGCCTTACCATCTTCCTCACAGACGCTCAATAACTAAGGCTGACAGTTGAACTCTACAATCCTTGGTGACTTAATCTGAAAATGTGGGTAAAGAGGTCTGTCTCATTGTCTCCTGGGGCTGATGTGAAGACCCCAGGGCACATGCAGGCATCCGTAAGGGCCTCTGACAAGTTCTGGGAACCACAAGCGACTTGGAGGCAATTTGCTCCTCAGGAAATCCAGTCTCACCAGCTCCATCATTCCATTGGTCAGCCTTTCCCAAGGCTTCAATGCTCCCTCCTCTCACATCAGAGCCTTCACCACAAAACCTCCAGAAGGTCTCATTACATGCCCAGCACATCCCGCAAATGCTGCGCTCAATTGCCCGTGCGTGCAGGTTTCCTGGGCTGTGCACAATCCCTCTACCACCTGGTGAGTGGGGCCCTGGGGGCAGGGGCAGAGGGCCTGGCAGCCCAGCCAAGTCTTCAAGGCCCGTCCATGTCTTCACCTGAACAGAGAGTTCTCAGTTTCCGGATGGGATCACTGTCAGGAGGGAAAGTGACGCTGGCTCTTTCCTGGAAAGGAAATAACTGCTGAGGGAAAGTATTAAGAATCTATTGATTTTTAGTTAAAAAAAAAAGAAACAAAAAACAGCTTGAAACATGATCAGTACCACTGCCTGGAGACAGGGAGAAGCAAGGCGGCAGGGAATGGAACAAAAATTGATTTGCCTCTCCACAAGGGCACAGCTTGGACTCTAGATGGTCTGAGCATGTAGGTTGAGTGCTTGTCCCAGGTCCCACCTAATCACCCCCCACCCCCCACCCTGCTATCTAGTGAACCTGCTTTATTCAGCCCTTTTGACTGTTATCCGGTGTGAGGATAACACAGTGTGATGAAACGTAATGATTTGAATGCTCTGTGCTGTGCGACCTCTAACTACTGACTCAACCTCTCTGAGCCTCAAATCTCGCATCTACATAATGGGTATAATTATTCTACCCCAAAGTATCAATAATATCAGTGATGACATAAATCTTCAATAAAAGGTAGATAATAATGATAATAATCATGATGGCTTTTTAAGAAGGAGGAACAAGATAAGAGCTTAGCTTTGTAAAGCTTAATCTTCTGGCCCCTCTCAACCAGGAGTCCAGATTGTGGGGAGCAGCCCAGAAGGTGAACATGACTGACTGACACTGTGGATAGGGCAACAGAAGGGGAACGGAAGCAGGATTCCTGAAAGAGAAATGAAGAGGGAATGTGACAAAGGGGTTAGATGTGTCAGAAGAATGCGGAAATGAGATAAAATTTAAATAAAAAAGAAAGAAATCCACTTCTAATTTTGCTATCCACAACTGCTTATTAAATTCACCTTCTTTTGATTAATCCTCTTTCCATGCCCTTCTAGCATTCTCCACGTTAATAACAATTAACATGCTCCATAGATAATAAATATAATAGGGAGGTAATGCCAAACCATCTAATTCTGAATTTCTAATCATGCTCTACTTACATTAAAATAAGATTCCAGGTATGTGTGACAATTGATTTTACTCTAGTTTAAAAAAAAAAAAATGCACACACAAACCGAAGTCAGTTATTTAGGGAGAGATTTGGGAAGCACGGCTGCAATTCCCTTCCATATATCACCCATATATGTAGAGCTCCACTTGTGTATACCTGTCAGGAGGTGGCACTGTCATTGCCTTGTCTTCTGTAAAGTCACATACTCAAGGATGTTCAAAGAACAAAGATATATCATAAAATCTGGGCCAAACCAGGCCAGCAGCACTGGCCACGCAGGAGGACATGAAGGGGGCCAAGGCTGCAGCTGACTCTACAATTCTATTTATTATTAACTGTATGTCTTGGATAAGTCATTTTTCTTTTGTCTCTCAATGTCTCCACTTCTGAATCTGTAAAATGAGCATAATATTTTAAGACAAACATTTTGGCGAAAATACTTTGGAAACTGTAGATTTCTGCTGCTGTTAGGGATTATCAGCTCTGACCTGGTCCAAATGTTGCCCGGTGTTTTATGTGATGGCCAGCTAAACCCAAAATGGCCTGAATTCCACACCCTTCCAGTGTCAAAAGCCAGGGTGGGGAAAGGTGACAACAGGTAGGGAAGCAGGTGTTTGGAAAGCTATCTTGGGGACTAAGTCTAGGGCCAACTTACCCATTAGGCACAGTGCTTAAGGCCCACAATACTTGTAGGGGCCCATGGTAATGTTTAAAAATTTTTTTTAATCAGAAGAGAACAATGAATACAATCCAGGCTGGATTATATTTGTCTTACCAACAGTTTTATAACCGACAGTTATAAAATACATTTTAATATCCTTTTTTAAAAAAAATGTGGAGAGGTCCACAAAGGCAAAAGTGCCGAGGGCCCCTGAACATCAATGATGCAGCCCTGACCGAGTTCACACTCCATCAATAATGATGCAAACGGGCCTCCCTTGTTTCCCCTCCCAGAGGCCAGATTTGTTCCTCTGAGACTGATATCTGTTCCTAGATGTTAGGTTCTTCTAGCGACAATGCCCAGGTGAAGGAATAAATGAGAACCCCAGACACCATGGCAGGCTGGAAGGGGAGATTCCTGAGGCAGGTGGGGAGGTGAGCAATTCCTGGGTGCCTCTAGCATCATGCCTCCTAAGCCACTGTCCAATCTGACTACTGGATTCATCTTCCAGATGGAGATACTTTCTACCACTCTTGGGGAGAGTAAAACCTGGTACAAACTTTCTGGAGAGCCATTTGGCAGTATTTAGCAAAATCTAATGTACGCACATTGTATGTACATTGACTCAACAATTCTGCTTTCAAGAATCCATCTTATAGTCTTTTGTGTGCAACTGTGCCAAGGTAAAGGTAGAATGAACACGTCATTCATGATGGCTAAAAACTGGAACAGCCAAAATATCCACGAGGAGGGTAATACCCAATAAATTGTGTAAAGCCTATAGCTATAGGCAGCAATAAAGCAGTTAAAGAGGGGGCATTTGGCCTCTGTGTTAGGAGATGGTGAAGAGTGAGAGGCTTCCGTAGGATTCTGAGTATGGGGAAAGTCCAACTGAGGGAGATGTATTTAAATATGCTTGTTTTTGTGCAAAATTTTCTGGAATAATACACAAGAAACTGTTCATAGAGGGCATTATTGGGAGAGTGAGAGCTTGGCTGAGAGAAAAGTGGATGTTTTCTATTCATTTTATACCCATGTTGCTAAACCTATTTTTTAAATATATCTGCATATATTCCTTTTTAAATTAAAATTACCAATCGAAACTATAAAAAAAGAAAATTGTGGCTTTGGAAGGAGCCTGCGTTCTTCCAACCTACTGCTGTGCTTTAACTTTCCAAATGAACCCCAGCATGAGTGGTGTCAGAATTAAACATTCTAGAAGCATTTAGTACAGAGGGATGGAAGAAGTGAGAGTCAGCACCTGACACAGGGTGAGACTGTCAGAAGAGGATTTCCCTGGGTCTGCGACAAAGTGTGTCATTAGGATCCTCCCTTCTCTGCTCAGTGAAGCCTGGAACTCATTCTCATGATGAGCCTCTCCAGGCCTCTTTCTGGAAGGTCTCGCATCTTAGACTGCATAAAGACAAAGTGGCAAACAGTTTGGGCTTAAAACCAAGCTTCCACTTCACTGAGTGACAACCTCTGTAAGCCTCAGTTGTTTTTTTTTCATCTGTAATATGAGAACAATTACCCTGCCCTCAAAAGGTTGCTTTGAGGAAGAAATGAGACAATTTCTGTGAAAATATCCAGCACAATGTCTGACACATATTAGATGCTCAATAAAATCAACTGCACCTGAAGCCAGTGGAGAGGAAAGAGATGCTATGGGCAGAGCAGCACATCACAACCTGAAAAAGACCCTTAGGGTCTGAGGATGGGGATGGCCCTAGTCTGCTGGTGGGGCAAGCAGACACTTCAGGCCCCTTGGGCTGGACCTGTCCAGACAGCTGCCCCAGCAAGACAGTGAGAAGCTGCTGGGATTTCTGTCCAATGCTACACACTGGGCCCTTTGTCCATCAGCAGGAAGGGATGAGCTAATGCTTCCTATCCCGGTCCAGATACCATCACATTCCTAGGGTTGGAGAAGCAGGTAGGGGCTGAGTCCAGCTCATCTATGTGGCCTCATCTTAGAGTGTTGTGTCTCTTCCCTCGTTCAGACCCAAAATTTGTCCTTGGGGAAAACCTAGTCACAAGCTTCCATGTTCAGGACTGAGAATTGCAGGCACTAGGCATTCTCCACTGAACCTACCTTTGGGTGCGGAGGGAGAAAGGGCCTGGGACGCGCAGATAGAGTTGAGGACCCCTGAGCTTCACCCACTCTGGGCCAGCAAAGAGGGAGGACCCACATCCATTTTTGCTCTTGTCTCAGGGCTGGGTTTGGGTGGGAAGAGATGCTAGGCCACGCCCCTGACTCACAAGTCCAGAAGCGCTGACCTTGCTTTGTTACTGCAGTCTTGTAACCACCACCCCTCCCACTTGTAGTAGCGTCCTCTGCAGTTTGTAAAGCCCTTCATGGGAGCCTCACAATGGCCTTGTGAGCAGATATGGAGGATTTTTATCAGATTTTAAATAAGAAACAGGCTCATGGATGGTCAGTTGTTTGTCCAAAATCCCAATTAGAGGAATAGAATTTGAACCTAGGCTATATGACTCCTCTCGCCACGCTCTTTCTCCTAAATCTCACTTATTTTCTCCTCTATGGATCTCAGTTTTGCCTTCTGTACTGTGAGCAGGTCGAATTACACTTTCAGTTCCCAGATGCTACAAGTTCAGTCCCTTAAATATTCCCATGTATGTGTTGCTGCAAAACGCCACCAGAGGGCAATAGCATCCACAGCTTTCCACGACAGTGGCCTAGGTGGCATGGACCGCGGGGCCAGTCTGCAGCCCACTAGGTTCAACATTCCGGAGCTGCAGCTTCTAATCCACACAGGGATTCATCTGGACGAGGGCAGGGGTGGCTTCTTGATTCCCTGCCTCTCTGAGGCAGCACCAAAGGCTGCTTGCTCCCGCTACAGACAGGCAGGGTTGACAGCAGGCCAGGCCCCAGTGGACGGGACCAGCTCTGGTAACCTTCGTGGCACCAATGCTCCGTCTATCTACACAGGCACTAGGCACAGCACGGATGCATCAGCTGCCAGCAGCCAGGTGCTACCTGGGACATCTCATGCAGAGGGTGGGAGGCAGTCCGTGGGCCCTCAAGGCAAACCACACCCACACCCTGGCCAGTCTCTTGACCTACGTGATGACAACATGTGAAATGAATTCTGAGCTCAAAGCAGCTGTCTGTTGGACACTATGTGTCAGACGCTGCGTTAAGTGTCTTGCACTAACCTCCTTTAATTCCTACAACAAGCCTATTTAGCGGGTACTATTAATTAGCACCCCCACTTGAGCCTGAGGAAACTGAGGCTAAAAGAGGTTAAGTAACTTGCTCAAAGACACGAAGAAGTAGGACGTGGTATTACAGAATTTGATCCTAAGTCCATATGACTCCCAAGCTCACGCTCTTCCAAAAGAGTTTGGTCGGGCTGGAGTAAAAGGGGCTTGGAAAGGGTAAGTGGGAGAAGACACGCTGCCAGGGGAGGGTGAAGCTTTGATTCCAGTCTTTGAAAATGGTGCCATTCCAGGGTCTAAACTGCTCTCTCGATCTCTTGCCACAGTCTCACATCCCCCTTACCGGGGCTGCTGGCTGCTGTTGAAAGCAGCACAGGGCATGGGCTCCGGGGCTAGATTGCTGCGTTACTAGCTGGGTGACCTTGAATGTGACCATGAGCTCTTTGCATCACTGTACTAATTTTCAAGTGTGATGATATAACAATATTGTCTACCTCACAGGCTTTTTGTGAGGATTGGAGGAGATGATATATGTAACATGCTTTTAACGTGCCCTGTACATAGTAAATGCTCAATAAATTCTTGCTACTAGTACTGACTAGGCTACCAAGGCCAGTATTGTCTGTGGTTTCATTCTCTCTCTACCTTCCTTCTCTCTGCATCCTGCAAAATATCAGTAAATCTCCTTCTCTGAATATGTCTCAAGTGTTTTCCAACCTCCATGCCTTTGTCCATGATCTTCCCTCTGCATGGAATGCCTATTTCTTTCAAATAAACCCCTCCAGACTTCAAGACCCACCACATATCAATACAGTTTGCTTTGAATTAGTCCTTTGTGAATATGTTTTTTGTTCCTAGTTGCTTGCAGGCAGTCATGCCTCCTTCCAGCACTTCACAGATTACTTTGTTCATAGTAGGTACCCCCAAAAGTATATAGGGCAAATGACTCCTCTCCAAGGTCCAGATGGCTGTCCTCTAGGGTGTGCTTGCTTGGAGCATGAGAAATTTCCTTTTCTTCTCCAAAGACAAGATAATGCATTTCCCTCTCCATTGTCCTCTTCGAATTCATGAAAGCTGAATTCCCAGCACAAAAGCAAAACCAGGGCCTCACAACTTCCTCAGCCCACCTTGGCCAAGTCTACAGCTGTCAGTCTTTCTTCCCAATTAAGAGGAAAAATTAGGGCATTTCCCGCCACCACCACCCCCACCCCCTTGCCCCGCAAGGACACTGTCAGTACATCTGATTCAATCACTAACCCAAGCACAAGAAATATTTAGCTAAGAAATGTAAAAGATTCCTAAAGGGGCTAAGTAGTTGGCAAGGTATCAGACAACTGGGAGTGGTGGGGACTGAGGTAAACACAGAATACTACCTAAAGGCATTAAAAACATTTTAAAAACACTGTGCAGAATGAACAAATGTAGCCATAGAACTAATAAAGCCTGAAGGCCATCAGCTTACAACCCACACCCTTCCCTTAAAAATTTGCAACTGACCCTCAAAACAGAGGGAATTCGGGGTGTGAATTCAGTATGACCTCTAAAGTAATAATTAAGGGAGACAGACCTGAGTTTAAATCACTCCTCTGTCATTTCCTAGTTGTCTGACCTTGGACACCTTACCCTCTCTTTACCCATTTTCTCATCATTAAAATGGGACTAAAATGAGAATCTATCTCATAGGGTTGCTATGATAAATAAATGAGAAAATGTATGTGAAGAGACTAACAAAGGATATATGATAACACTTTAACAAATATTTTAAAGTTTACTGACCGAGTGGGAGGACTGTAATGGAAAAGGGTAAGATTTGTATATGTCTCTAATTATATCGCAGCTTTGGTATTAGCTGTGTCTTCTCCCCAGCTACTGCCTCTTCTCCCAGCAGGCACCAATGTGTGGCCCAGGGTTCAGAACCTAACTTGCCAGGCTCCAGGGGTGGTTCTGGGCTCCAGCATACAGCTCTGCACTACTGTAGGCAGCTTGGAAGAGGCAGCCAAACATCATAGCATCAAAAGCCTTCCATCTGCAGTTACTAAAACACCTTCAAAGAGCTGTCACAAAGCCCAGGCACTAAAACCTATATGACTTCCTCTACAGAGCAGAGACTTGGAGCTGTCCTCACTGTGGCCAGGAACTGGCCCTCATTTCCCCTAACAAGTGCCATCTGCCAACCTCACTCGCTATGCCAAGAGTCAGGAGACCAGGTTTAGGTATCTACTCTGGCTATAAATACCGCATCCTCCCTTGAAAACTCACCCACAAGTTCCCCACTAAGAAAAGTCACCATCCGCTCATTTTTTTCCAGAGAAAGCTCTCCACACTTTCTCCGGAACCAAGCAGATGGAATTGTCTTTTCATCTTCTAGATGTGCCTCTCCCACATCTGTCACCCACATTTGAGATCTACATCTATAAAACTAGAAATCCAGCCCAGGAAAGGCTGACAGGCTCCAAATGGATACCCAGGAGACATGTGTCTAGGGGCCCACTCTGCCTGGGCCTGGGCCACACAAAGTAGAAAGCATAACTGGCATCCAATATTTTATCCCTTTTTATTCCCACGAAGTTCTTTATTATTCGTGCTCACCTTCTCAAAAATAAGAATACATCAAATAGAAATTCACCTTTTTGTCATGGCCCAAGAGGCATCATAACCATCATGAATTGCTCTAAGGGGTGACAAGAGTAAATTTTTTGGTCCCCTCTTCATTGCTGTTAGGTTGTCAGCAGTTTCACTGTCAGCTATTGATCGAACTGTCAGAGCACCAACTTAACCCAGCCTCCTAATCAGTTGCTTTGCATTTCCTTAGGTCTGAGAAATCAGATAATAATAGTAATAGCCATTGTTCACTGGGACTCTATCTGCATCAGACTTCCTGCTGAATGCTTTCTTTCCACACGTGATTTCACTGAGCCCTCTCAAGAACTCTGGGAGATAGGAACTCTTATCCCCATTTTTCAGATGAGGAAACTGAACTTGGAGCTTCAGTGCCTCACATGGAAGCATAGAGCTAGGAAGGAGCAAGGATGGTTCTTAAATCCAATCTCTTTGACCCCAAAATCTGTGATCTTGATATATCACCTTCCACCACGTTACCCTGCTTGGGGATGATCTATGCAACAGACAGGCTCCTTTCCTCCCTCCTCTCTCCCTCGCTACCCTCCTGGTTGTAATGATTCCCTGCTGTGGAGTAAAGTGCAAGCACTTCGGTGCGGGAGCTTTGTGATAGCTTTTTAAAGGTCCCCAAATCTTTCCAAATAATTTGGTTTTTTTTTGTGGTCTGACTCCAGGTATCTGGGGAAGGTAGACTGGCAAAGGGATTATAAGAGTGGACACTTGGTCCAAATCCCAGCTCTGCCATCAACTGCTTCTCTGATCCTTAGCAACTCAATTATACAGAGTAATCCTCAGTTATCCCTTCTGCAAAATGGATACAATTGTAAATTCCTAATAAGCTTATTATGAACAAGGCGTAAGAAATAAAAAAAAAAAAAAAAAAAACAATCTTACCTCACAGGAGGCATTCAACAAATAATGGTTATACTGAATTGGAAACTGACCTCCTAATCAATCAGAATGTTTGCTTAGCATATACCTAGCACAGATGCTAGGTGCCTCAGGAGACCTAAGCCTGAAGAACAGATACTCCTTGAGAAGAACCAGAATTTTCCCCCAGGGTTTTGAACACTGACAAGAGTTCTCACTGAAGTTCAACAGATCAAGTTCCATTCCATTAAACATGCCTGTGAAGACTGTTCCTGTCTTTTTACCTTCCGCTTCAGCAAAAAGCTCCAGAGCCTGGGACAGCCAAGGAGGTCCTCATAATTGTGCCCTGCGCCCAGCCCATCAGCTCTGGAACCCAACAAGAGATGGCTTAGAAGGCAGACTGACAGTGAGTACCTCCAGCTTTCCTAAAAGGAAGCTATTTTTAATCCTCGCAGCAGTGGAAACTGCATACATTAACATAATCTCAACCTCACCAACTACTTCCAGTTTTTCATTTTTTAAACCATGTTTCATGATCAAAAGCCTTGCCCAGTTTGTGTCTGAAACTGAGTGATATAGAGAGGGGGTAATTTACGGTCACTGCCACATCCTTTGAATGGACAATATGTTTTGAATTGTCATCACCCCCCATGGATCTCTCTCTGCCCCTCGAGCTCCCTTGAGCCAAAGGCTCCTTGGAAAGCTCCTCTATTTCTGAAGGCTGATGCCGGTGGCCGGACAGGCTACGGCAGGCCAGACTGAGGTTGCCCCCAAACTGGGCAGATGGCGGCAGATGGGACCCAGGTAGGCAGCCGCCAGCACTCAAGCTCCTTCCTCCCCACAATGTCAGCCTCCCAACCTCCATTTGTTCTTCCCATCCCTGCAGGTTATTTTTACCATGGAGGGAAAAAAAAGTGATGCTATTTCTCTCCATTTTATCCTGAAACAAGTCACACCAACTCCCTCAAAAAAGCACCAACAGATGGCTCTGGTCCCTTGTGCTCAGAGAAACAGCAAATCTCCTGGGCTGTCAGCAGGTTATTAAAATTTCACGCAACATGCGGAAGGCATGACTTCAAACTCCTTTGTTCAGAACGGCATAGAGGTTAGGAGTTCAAGTCCTGCCTCTGATTTTGGCTGTATAATTCCAAGCACAAGCAAGTGATCTAGGTTTGCGGTGCCTCTGTTCCTCCCATGTAAAATGGGGGTGATAACAGGGTTTACTTGATGGAATGGTTGTGAGGACTAATCAATTCAGTGCTGGGCACATAGTAGGTGCTCTATATAAGTACTGGCTAGAACTATTATCACCTCTGATGTAAACCCTTGTGCGGCGGGAAAAGAATTCTACAAGGCCCTGTTAGGGATGCTGGGGTGAGGGCTGCTCCCCAGTACCACCCATGTACCTGGCTGAGAGAGTTGGGGAGAGCGGTCAGAAGCCCAGGCTGAGCTCGCCATCACCTTGCAACCAATGGCACTGAGCTGCCTGTACCAGGCTTGGTTGAAATGTCCATGGAGGAGTCTGAAGTCTCCTAGAGGGGTTCACAGTGGGGCTGGGGCAATCACTCCAGTTTCCATTTAGTGAGCACTTACTACATGCCAAGTCCTGAGCTAAGCACATTCCAAGCCTTCTCTGATAGACTCCTCTCAAGACTATGAGGAAGGTACTATCATTATCCCCACTTTGCAAATGAGAAAACTAAGGCCACATAGCAAGTAAACATGAGGCCAGGATCCCACTCTGGCCTGGTCGACTGGAGATCCCATGCTTATGATGACTACATATCACTGAGGTGGGGCTGGGGGTCTGGGAGCTGCTTTCCACACTCCCAGACAGAGAGGAGGCTCAGAGGACTGACACAGATCCCCATGGCAGACCTGGCCAAGAGTATGTGGTTCAAGACTTTATTGGTGATCAAGGTCCATGGCCTCTGGGTTCCAGGCACTGCTGGTGTGAAACCCCGGCAGAGGCTCCAGCCTTCTTCTTGTACCTGTCCCTGCCTAGCCCACATGGACTACTTACATCCCCATCTCCATCACCCAAGCTCCGGAGAGTCTGTTAAAATGCCAGCGCGTGACCTGGAAGGAAGAATACCTAACCTAGCAATGGCCATGAATGCTGACCATGAATTGCTTGGCATCGGACTATAAGTAGGAAGGAAGGGCAAAAAGTTCAAGAGAAAGGGGCCCAGGGCAGTCATGTTTTGAGGCAGCACACCCTAGTGGAAGGAACTGGCTGGCATGAACCTTCTGAGAACTGACTTGTCCAGGGTCCCCTCCTCTTAAGCCGTGCTCCCTGTACTGAAGCTGATGTCCTCACTCATGCTGAGGTGTCTGTGTCTGGCACTGGTTTATTATATTCTTCCTCTCAAACAGCACATTTACATTTTAACACAGGAATTTAGGAAATTGTTACCTTGCCTTTGCTGGCTGGGTGGTAACTTCACCAATAACTACCGCCAGAAAACTGGCTCCCACAAAGGAGCACTGATTCATCGGGGAGGTCACTGCAGAGTCTCCCCTCCTCAGGCCTTCTTGACACGAGGTACCCAGTCCTGTGCTTGCTGTTCCTTCAGTGGCTCTTAGATCAACACGTTCCTCTCTAGCCTTCATGCCCACCCCCATTCCAGGCCCTTATCACCTCTCTGTACCACTGTTTCCTCATCTGTAAAATAAGGCTAATATCTTCATCATAAGATTGTCCTAACCATTTAAAAAGTTGATACATGTAAAATTTTAGACGAGTACCCAGCACATATTAAACCTTCCATAAACATTAGCCATTGTCACTATCACTATAATCAATAGTAATGCCAAGATTACCAATGATCCTGGGTCAGGCCTTCAGTCTCCATCCTTTTCAGTGTCCTGAGATGAATCCCTTATATACTATTCTCAACCTGCCCTCCCCTACTCAGAATCCCATCATGGCTCCCACTTTCTGGGACTGAGACCAAATATCCTTGACTGGCCTCCAAGACCCTCACTCTCCACCCTCAAGCCTACCTTGCAATATTGCCTTCCCATGTGTAGTCGGTCAAAGTGGGTCTCCTCGTTTTCATCCCTCACTGCATGATGGCCATGTTCATTCCCTCCTCTAGGCCTTGCACAGGCTTGTCCTATCCTTAGAAAACCCTCTTTCCTCCCTCCATATGTCCAAAATCCTTTATCCCCTTTAACGAAAATGTAAGATCAGAAACCAGCTCTTGTCCCATGTTCCCCGGAAGCCTCAGTCCTCTGTTCTGAAGTTGGGCGCTAATGGTGCCAGGTGGCATAATGCCTACTGTATGGTAAGTGAAGTATCTTATGTCCTCAGCTGGACACTTGAAGGTGAGCACATGCATTCCACTGTTTGGGTCTCCCCTAAAGCATATAGACCTAGACACATGGGTGATAGCAAGGCATGGGCTCCAGAGCTGAACACTCCTGAACTCAAAACCTGGTGCTCCATTTACCAGCTGATCTAGATCAGCTGGCCAGCCTCTCTAGCTCATTTCACTCATCTGTAAAATGGATCTAAGGCCTAACCCCAGAGGGTAGTCAGGGGACCTAACTTGATGCTGTGAAAGAAGCCTCCTCACAGTGCTATGCACACAAGTGCTCAGTCAAGGCTAGCTCCCTGCCCTCTCCCTTCAACAATCACGGGTTTTTGGTTATTATTTATTAGAAAACAGAGTATCACCTAAAGGAGCAATTTAATCCACCTGCTCCCATAGGAGGGGGGAAGTGGTCAGCTGAAGTCTGCTTTCTCCTATGAGAGGCCCACCCCAGCCTTTCCCCAGAAAAGCCCCCTCTTTTCAAAGCTGCTTTTGTGTGTTCAAGACAATGAAACTAACATTCATGCCAATAGCATAATTGTGCGGGCATCGGTTAACAAAAAGTTTTAAGAGGGTCATAAAAACGCCCACATCTCAGACTTTAAGCCCAGCAAGAGAAGAATGGAAATTGTGAGGCACGAAATCCTCAGATTCCTAAAGGATGCTCTTTCTCTCTGCCTCCCAGGAGGCTGGGCAGGGCTGGGCTTAGCACAAACAAACATGCCAAGATCTCCAGGAGACACCCAGGTATCTGGACCAGACCATGACTAGGTAAGGAGGGTCTGAGACCAGCTAGTTCTCAGATTTCTAGCTGAAAGCTGGGAGCAGAGTACCCTATAGGCTGGGTGACCAAAGGCCTGCTGAGAAGCCAGAGCATATTCTCCCATAGCCACCCTTTCTGGCTATGCCTCTTTAAGCTGGTTACCTTCCTCTCAGAGCTTCATTCTCTACCTGATAATTACTACCTCACAAGGTTGTTATGATACTCAAATAAGACCCTCTTAATGGCTGCCCACTTCTTGGGAACTTGCTATGTGCCAGTCTCCATACTAAGCACTTTATATGAATGGTCTCTTCTCATACTTTTAACCACACCTATGAGGTTCCATTTTACAGAGGAGGAAATTAAGGCACAGAGAGGTTAAGTACTTATCTGAGGTCACACAGTAGAGATAGAGCTTGAACCCAGGCCTGTCTGAATCCCCAGCCCATGTTCTTAGTCACTATGCTTTCCAAACAGAAAAACACTATACGAACACCTGGTATTACTTTTATTCACCTGAGACAGATGAAGAACACTATAAAAGACTGAAAATAATGCCCAGAGATGTAACTAGAGGACGGGGACCAGCATGCGGGGAGTAGGGGTTGGGGGGAGGCGTGGTTAGTATGGAGCAGGCATGGGACCCTAGCCTGTACTTCCCCTCTTCCTGCCCCACCCCGTACTTCCCCTCTCCTTCAATCCCTACCCCTACTCCCCAACACATGCACATGTGTCCCATCCAGAACCCCACATTGGCAGTACATGTTCACATGTTCAAACTCATCATTTTACTCAGAATCTCACACTGGTCCCTACAGGCAAGGAATATTTTCCCACTTTATAGATGAGGAAAACAGACTCAGAGAAGTTAAATGACTTGCCCAAGGCCACATAGCTAGTCAAGTCAGTGACATGGCTCAGGATTTCAGCTTGGATCCCCTGGCCTCAAGACCCCTATTCATTGTGTTAGTTTGTCCCTGCAGTGGTGGGATGCCCTCCTGGGATTTGGAAAGCCTTTCTGTGATTCCCCTGCCCACCCAGTGTTTATGGTTTGCTAAATCCTGGTTGCCCTTTCGTTGACTGCATGTCTCTCCTATTAGCCTGTAAGCTCCTGTGAGGTCAGAGACCACATCTGGCTCATTCTCCATTAAGTCACCAGGGCTCAGCCCAGTGTGATATGTATGTGCTCAGTACATAGTCACCAACTGGAATTGCACATCAAGCATCCTTTCCCATGTGGGAGCTGAGGGAGAAAGATGCAGCTCCTGAAAGGGAGTGGGGTAGGTAACAACCACGGGACAATGACTGCCTTCTGCTAAGCACCTACTAAGTGTGGCGTCTGGCATTCTGCATATGGGAGTAGGAGGTGGAGAGTGGGCCCAGGAAAGGCCTCCTACTTCCCATGCTCCTCCTTGGTGGCATCAAGGAAAACCTAACTGAGTCCTGGTGACCCCACGCGTGTGCTCCTCATGGCTCCCTGAGGTAGAGTTGTCAGAATCAGCAACTGAAAATAGAGGATTCCCATTTCAATTTGAATTTCAGATAAATAATCAATAATTTTTTTAAATTTAAGTGTGTCCCATGATACACCAAATGAACCCATATCTTAGTTCAAGCTTTATCATTTACCGATACCTATTCGATACTTAATTATAATTTTTAAATTATTGATTATTTATCTGAAATTCAAATTTGCCTGAAGTTGGGGTTGGGAGGTTGTATCTCTAAATGGGCTAAAAAGAATGCTCCTGAGAACCAAGGGAACACTGGAGAGGGCCACCCACAGTCCCAGGGAGCAGAAAGTCCTCCTAGGAGCAGAAAAGGGCGAACAACACCTGGCAGGGAGGAAGCTGAGAGCCAGCCTGAGCCTGGGGAACCAGGTTCGCCCTGCCTTCCTGGCATTGGGAGGAATGTGGAACTACCCCAGCTGCTCCCCATTGAGCAAGCTGGCATTTCAGAGCACGTCAGAGGCGCTGGCTCCCAGCCCTGGAAGTCAGCATCTGGCCAGTCCCAGCCCTCTCACCTCAGTGGACTGGACCAAGGGCCCCAACAGGCCCATTGTCATCCTGCCTTGTGCCTCAATAGGGCCATTCAGGGGCTTTAGGACAGGCCCCCTCTGGAGGGCACTTCCTCCTCCTCCTCCTCCAGGGTGCCCTTGGCCGCAGCCTCTGCCTGTGTGGGTGGGGGGTCTGGCTGTGGTGAAAGCAGCCGGCAGCCAGGCCAACATTACTGAAGGCTGGATTGTTGATAGAGGGCACGGAAATGCCCTACATGTCACGGGACTCCAGGGCACCCTGCCCACAATGCGCGCCTTCCCCCTGCTCAGGGCAGCTGGGCTTGCAAAGGGCCTGCACCTGAAGACCAAGCAGCAATGCCTCCTCTGCTTTCACTGAGGAACTGAGGGTGATTCGTTGGAGCCAGACAGAGTGAGTTCAAGCCCAGGCTTTGCCAGGTCTTAGCTGTGTGGGATTAGGCAAGTTGCTTCACTTCTCTGGGCCTTTGTTTCTTCATCTGTAAATAAGACTAAAGATATCCACCTCCTAAGGTGGAGGCTAAATAAACTAAATCACGCAAGTATAGCATGGAGCCTGGAACTTAGGTGCTGAATAAATCTTCCCTTCCCCTCCACCCCTTCTTATTTCTAGCTCTTCCTAATGTACTGAAGATTCCCAAAAATATGTTCTCCAGGGACCAGCAGGTCCAAAGGCCACTGCTATGGGAGTATCTTAGTTCAGGCCTTATCAAGAAGACACGGGGCCCTTGCAGACCTGGGACTCCGACTGAAGGCCCTCTCAGCTCACATAGTCCATAGTAAGGAGCATTCAAATACACAACTTAGCTCATCTCTGGTGCTCTTTCTTCCACCCCTCTCTGGGGTCCTGACTGTCTCAGATCTATGTTACACTTCTAGATCTCCTGCCCCAGGTTGCTCTGAAGCCCTGATTTCTGAATGAACAAACAGAGAAACAGATGCTGAACACCAGGAGCACTGTTACATAGTTAAAGGCAGCCAGCTCGGGCCCCCAACAGAGGACAAAGGAACATATCTCTGGGTTTATCACCCTTCAACAGGAGTCTTGGTTAATTGATTCCGGTGGCAGATATCCTAGTGTGACGCCCACCCTCCATGGCAATCCCAGGCAGCAGGGAGTAGAGCTAGGGCTCCTGTCCACTAGAGCCCGCCACCACCTGCTCAGCATACCAAATCCCAAATATGCTGCCGCATTTTCTCTGGAGCTTGTATGCATTCAAACCTAAGTTCTCATTTTATCTAGGATCCCATTCTTGCCTGCCCCAACTCACCCAGCTTCCTCTTCCTCTTAATCCCCCAATTTGATTTTTCACTGTGGACCAGAGTCGGGGGCTGCAGACCAGCTTCTGCACATTCACTTGGTCATACTTGTCAAAAATATGCATTCTTGAATCTTATCCAGATCTGCAAAATCAGAGTCTCTGTGGCCAGGGCCCAGGATTTTGCATATTTACCAAGCCCCCCAGGTAATACTGACACACACTAAAGCTTAAACACAACGGTCATGGAGGAAGAGATGCATCCTTGGCATCTCTCTCTGGCCCCATAGGACATTTCTTTGCACACTCCCTTTCCTGTTATTAACTGTGTGAAAGAACGAATTAATTAGATTTCTTATTGGCAAATTATACTAACATAGGTGAGCACTACCATCTCATTTTCTTGAGAGGTTTCTATACATATGTTAGGGTGCAGCAGAAAATCCACACATGCACGCATGCACATGTGTGCATGCCTGAGACCTGACATTTATGGAGAACTCATCATAATGCTTGCCATGTGCTTCATTATGGTGTTTAATGCCCAGAGCAGCCCCATAAGAACATTACTCTCATGTCTCTAGAGAGATGAAGATGCAGGGGAAAGTTTAGCAACTCACCTAAGGCCTCTCCTTCAGTGGGCAGAACTGAGTCTACATCCTGGTCTGTGTGGCCATGACCATTTGCACTATTCTGAATTCTCTAAGGGGGCTGGTCTCAAATCCAGGAGCTCTCACTCCAGAGCGTGTATCAGAATCCCCTCAGAGCCCTAAGAAACACAGATGCTGAAGCCCCACCCCAAGCCTGTGTCCTTAAGGGAGATGCCTGGGCATGTGTACTGTTTTGGCAACTCCATAGGCTCCTGGCAAAAAACCACTGGACATGTGCCCAGTCTAAAAAGAGAACTCAGGTTTCTTGATTCCAAAAACAGTGCTCCTTCAGCCTCCCCACACTGCCTCACATGCAATGGTGCAGCCAGTGGTCAAAATGGATTTCCTACAGCCTCTCAAGGAGCATCTGGACACATGCACACACACACACACACACACACACACACACATGCTCGTGTACACACACAGATGTCCACGCACATGTATGTATGCATACACACACGAACAACTTCTTGGTATCGAGCTGATCATATTTCAGTCACAGGGCCGCTCCCTATCCCCACTTAGGGCCAAGTCTGGACTTAAGGGTGGCTGTGGCGGTCTCTTCTCCAGGTGGCTTGGATAGGGTAAAATGAGAAAAGTCTAGAGAAGCTAGAGGAGGGGGCAGAAAGCCCCTCGAGATTCCCTCCACCACCTTCTTTCCTCCTGTAAACTCTTAAGTAAGGCTAACAAGGCCTCTTCCTCCATCTGTGGTGGCCCACTGACTGAGACACAGGCGTATACAAGGACAAAAGGTTTCTATGGCACCAGTGACCATGTGGGCAGCTTTTATAGCCCTGGTTTACACAGAAGGTGAAAAAGCTTAGACAATAATTTCACCAAAAGCCTGATTCAGGGGCTCAGTTAATCTGCTCTGCTTTTAATCAATGGGCTTTCCCCAAATCAATACATAACTGCTACATTACTGAAAGAAATGCCTCAGCTGGCAGACAGATTATATTTACACAGCACCTGCCCACTGAGAGGGCTTCCTTAGGAAGGGATGGAGAGCTCAGTATTGCCACTCGAGCAAACCCCTCTTCTTGGTACTCCAGAATACATCCTGCCTCCTTCGCAGCCACATGTTGGTATCATGCAATGCAACTTCCAATAACAATTCAAAGAGAAATAGGAGACTTCCAAAAAGCAAAAGATCACGGGAGTTGTGCTCTGTTCAGAGTGTGGGAATGGCTGTCCTGACTCTGCTGAAGGGGCTAGAAAGGATTTCACAGCCATCTGTGAGAAAGGCTAAGATGAAACTGCCCCTAGCTCCTGAAAGATGCCATCTTGACCAGCCCAGAGTCCACTCAGCATAGTAAAGAGCTGAGGTCCTCTAATCCTGAGCTCCCAGGCGAAAAACTAGATCTCCTTTCCTCCTGCAGTTACCAGATAGATTACAGCCTCCCATCAGGCTGCCCCAATGTTAGCTACAAATTCCAGTGCACAAGTGAATAAGACAGAACAATATATGAAATGGAGTGGCCATGTATTACAGAAGTTTTTTTTATGATATGCTCTTCTAGGGTTGCCCTGTCCGTCCATCCCATCCCTAATCACAGGGTAAGGTTGTTAGAGGCAATGGGGTCTATGCTTCCAGACAGAAGTGGTGACTGAGTACCTCGTGGATAGGGGTTTTCTTTTAAGTACTTCTTCTGAAGAGGTGAGAGCATAAATGCTCCTCTATTTCTTAAATTTTAATTTGCCTATGAATTATCTGGGGGGTCTCGTTAAAAATGTAAGTTCTGATTTGGAAGGTCTGGGGCTAGGCCCATGGTTTTGTATTTCTAACACGCTTTCATGTGATGTCATTAATGCTGGTCCACAGACCATACTTCTATTAATAGTAGTTTAAAGCACAAAAACTTAGGAGGAAAAAGAAAGAAAGAGAAAAGGATGTGAAGGAAAAAAAAGGAGAGAAAGAGAAAGAGAGAGAGAGGGAGGGAGAGAAAAGACAAAATGGAACCAATGCATGTTGGCAAACCCAGTTCTCATCTCCATATTCTACTGTGTGCATCTCAGAGCCAGCCCTATACTCAAAGTAAGAGCCTGATCATAGGGTAAGAATTCCCCACTCAGAGCAAAAACATTACCTTTTCCCAGCCAATCTGACTCACCCACTTTGCACTAAGACACTCATCTACCCTTTGCACTAAGAGCCCCATGAAAGAAACAAAGTAGTCAAAAGAATAACAATTTCTTTAAGGGACACATTGTTGATTCCTTAGTAGAGTCTAGAGAAATAGTGTAAGAGCCCTAAACTTATACTCAGACCTGGATGCTAGTGCCAGCTCTGCCTGAAATCTTTCATAAGTCTCTGTTGTTTATTCACCACCCATTTAGTAAACACGAACTATGTGCTGGGCACTGTTCTTGGTGCAGAAGATACAGCTGTGAACAAGGTAAGCAAAGCCCTTGTTCTCATGGAGCTGAAAGTCTAGTGCAAGAAGACACATGATAAACAAATCTATAACATGTCAGGAGGACACTGCTCTAGGTTTGGAGAAAAAGAAAACCAGGTAAGAAGATATAAGAGGATGATTGCTACTTTATATAGGGTGATCGGAGGAGATGCCTTTGATAGGTGCAAAGGCCCTGAGGCTAGGCTTCCTCATCTATAAAATAAAGGGGTAAGCAACCAGGGTCTTTGTGATATAGTTCTATGGTTCCAGAGTCTGCCAGTCAGGAGTTTAGGAGAAATGATCTGTTCTGTGTAAATGGACCAGGGTGGTGAAACCTACAGGCCACCTTTATAGCCTCCTTTTTCCAGTCTTAAACATCTCTCTTTCCAACTCTGTTTCGAGGAGCAAAGTAGCAGTTTTTTTTAAGAAACAAAAACAATCTGTCCTATTAAGGGAGAGATATTTTAAAACCACTGAATGGATTTTTCCTTCTCTGCTTTTTTTATTGATACATCTCCTCTCCTTCCAGTTCTAAAATAAGCACCTTGTCTGCCCATACACTAATCCAAAGGCAACACACTACAGATGGCGTGGGCCTGGGAAGAGCCAGGCGGAGGTCACTTAGAAGGCACCAGACCTGGAGAATACACACCAAAGCGGCGAGGCCAGCCTGGCCTCGCCCATGGCCTGCTTCCTCTGAATCCAGGTAACGAGATGCTCTTAAAAACAGCAATGGAATGTGGTGAGAGCTGACATTTGCAAATAACAAATTTCTGACCAAATTCCAGTTTTTTGGAATGGAAAACCAGCAGCTTCCTGTTACAAAATGTACCAACAGTTCATGCCGAATACACAAGTGTGGGCAATTCATATACTTCAAATCTAAATGTGGCTAAAAATATAACAAAGCCGGCATATTTTTAGCCAGGTAAACATTTCTGAGGACTAGGTCAAATTTATATTGGTCTCTGTTCTGCAATTCAGAGAAGAAATGATTCCAAATGAGTGAGAAGCAGGGACCAAAGAGGAAAGCCACTGGTCCACCAGGCAGTTGGGAGTCCCTGATTCCTGGTGACCATCTCCAGTTTGGGAGTGCTTCCCAGCACTAAACAGTTTGTCCTTTCCCGTTAAACAGGGAGCACCTTTCAAAGAATGGAGCCGCAGGCTACTTTAGAAGGCAAATGTCAGCTGGGTTTTACCACCTCTCAGGCTAAAAGAACCTTAAACAAGTTGTTTTCCTCTGTGCTCTCAGTGGTATGTGTCTCTCCTCCCCACCCTCACTAGATATGGGTCTAATTAGAAGCAGCACAGAGGGAGAATGGGACAGTGGGTAAAGAGGCAGGCTCCGCGGGCTTTGCCTGAGTATCAGGCCTCGCTCCTCCA
>NW_011889102.1:988405-993359 GCF_000151845.1 Pteropus vampyrus | reverse complement strand
ACTCAAAGTAAGAGCCTGATCATAGGGTAAGAATTCCCCACTCAGAGCAAAAACATTACCTTTTCCCAGCCAATCTGACTCACCCACTTTGCACTAAGACACTCATCTACCCTTTGCACTAAGAGCCCCATGAAAGAAACAAAGTAGTCAAAAGAATAACAATTTCTTTAAGGGACACATTGTTGATTCCTTAGTAGAGTCTAGAGAAATAGTGTAAGAGCCCTAAACTTATACTCAGACCTGGATGCTAGTGCCAGCTCTGCCTGAAATCTTTCATAAGTCTCTGTTGTTTATTCACCACCCATTTAGTAAACACGAACTATGTGCTGGGCACTGTTCTTGGTGCAGAAGATACAGCTGTGAACAAGGTAAGCAAAGCCCTTGTTCTCATGGAGCTGAAAGTCTAGTGCAAGAAGACACATGATAAACAAATCTATAACATGTCAGGAGGACACTGCTCTAGGTTTGGAGAAAAAGAAAACCAGGTAAGAAGATATAAGAGGATGATTGCTACTTTATATAGGGTGATCGGAGGAGATGCCTTTGATAGGTGCAAAGGCCCTGAGGCTAGGCTTCCTCATCTATAAAATAAAGGGGTAAGCAACCAGGGTCTTTGTGATATAGTTCTATGGTTCCAGAGTCTGCCAGTCAGGAGTTTAGGAGAAATGATCTGTTCTGTGTAAATGGACCAGGGTGGTGAAACCTACAGGCCACCTTTATAGCCTCCTTTTTCCAGTCTTAAACATCTCTCTTTCCAACTCTGTTTCGAGGAGCAAAGTAGCAGTTTTTTTTAAGAAACAAAAACAATCTGTCCTATTAAGGGAGAGATATTTTAAAACCACTGAATGGATTTTTCCTTCTCTGCTTTTTTTATTGATACATCTCCTCTCCTTCCAGTTCTAAAATAAGCACCTTGTCTGCCCATACACTAATCCAAAGGCAACACACTACAGATGGCGTGGGCCTGGGAAGAGCCAGGCGGAGGTCACTTAGAAGGCACCAGACCTGGAGAATACACACCAAAGCGGCGAGGCCAGCCTGGCCTCGCCCATGGCCTGCTTCCTCTGAATCCAGGTAACGAGATGCTCTTAAAAACAGCAATGGAATGTGGTGAGAGCTGACATTTGCAAATAACAAATTTCTGACCAAATTCCAGTTTTTTGGAATGGAAAACCAGCAGCTTCCTGTTACAAAATGTACCAACAGTTCATGCCGAATACACAAGTGTGGGCAATTCATATACTTCAAATCTAAATGTGGCTAAAAATATAACAAAGCCGGCATATTTTTAGCCAGGTAAACATTTCTGAGGACTAGGTCAAATTTATATTGGTCTCTGTTCTGCAATTCAGAGAAGAAATGATTCCAAATGAGTGAGAAGCAGGGACCAAAGAGGAAAGCCACTGGTCCACCAGGCAGTTGGGAGTCCCTGATTCCTGGTGACCATCTCCAGTTTGGGAGTGCTTCCCAGCACTAAACAGTTTGTCCTTTCCCGTTAAACAGGGAGCACCTTTCAAAGAATGGAGCCGCAGGCTACTTTAGAAGGCAAATGTCAGCTGGGTTTTACCACCTCTCAGGCTAAAAGAACCTTAAACAAGTTGTTTTCCTCTGTGCTCTCAGTGGTATGTGTCTCTCCTCCCCACCCTCACTAGATATGGGTCTAATTAGAAGCAGCACAGAGGGAGAATGGGACAGTGGGTAAAGAGGCAGGCTCCGCGGGCTTTGCCTGAGTATCAGGCCTCGCTCCTCCATTTACAGGTGGGTGACCATTGGGCAAGATGCTTACACTCCACATGCCTTGATTCACCTAGAAAATGGAGGCAATAAAAAAAAAATGCCTACCTCAGAGGTTATTTCTTTTGTGATGATGAAATGTGAAAATTCACATAAAATGCTTAGAAGAGTACCCAGCACATAATAAATGCTTAGTAAATAAAGTGATTGTATCTACCCCTGGCCAGGCATTTTTACACAAAAATTGCTTTAATCCACTGCCCCATTGAAATGCTATACTTCCCCTGGGGAAACTGAGGCTTGGCAGGGCTGACTTGTCCAAGCTGCAGTTCAACAACTATTATTGAGGGCCTATTGTGTCCCAGGCCCCACACTAGCACTGGGAAAGTTAGATGCCTGGTAAATAAATGGAGAAGTAAGATCTTAACCTGAGTCTCTGACTTTCTGCTTGAGAAAGCGGAGGGCAGTCTAAGAGACTGGGCAGAAAGAGCATTGACATGAACTTAGAGAGTTCCGGCACTGACATCATATGGTCTTGGTCAAGGTTCTGACTTCCTTGGGGCCTCATACATAAAATTGATGGAATGCCACCAGTCTCATCACATTGTCATGAGGCTTAAACGAGACGATGTATGTAAAGTGCCTGGCCCATGGGAGGTATTCCATGGCCATCTGCTACCACAGTTATACCACCTACAAAAAGGTCATGGTTTTCTGATTTAATTGAGCCAAATGCAGAAGCTTTTTAATACAAAGAATCAAAAATACTTAACTATATGGTAGAAGGAAGGGAAAAGAACCTAGCTTAGGGCTGATTCCAATTCTTTAAACCATCAGGCCCCTCAGAGCAGAATATCTGATGGCCATGAGTCAGGTAGGAAGAACGCTGGGCCAGGAGTCTAGAGGCCTGGGTTCCAGTTTTTGCTCTACCCTCAGAGCTGGGTGTACATCATGACCCTCTCTGGGTCACAGTTTCCCTTGTCTGTACAAAGGAGCTGTGGGAATAGATGGCCTCCAAGGTCTACGCTGACTCAGATATCTCAAGTCTCTAGTCTTTGGAGGCATAGACCACTAGGAAGACACCCCAATTAAGCATGGTTACTCTAAATCTGGGGTGGTCACCTAAATGGTATTCTTCCCTCCAGGGCTTGCCTTTTTCAGTCCAGAGACAGTTAACAACCTTAGCACATAGGAAGATCTGACAGCTCTGGGACACTTGCAGCCCACACATTTTGACGTAAACATGCGTCACTCGGAGGTCTGAAAAGAATCAAAGCAAATCAGCATGAAATGAAGACTGTCTGCAGAATTGCAGCCCAGTAGCCTGTGGCAGAGGAGGTCCTGCCACAGGTGTTAGGCACATGGACCCAGCCAGGCCCAGCAGCATAGGGGGTGACCTAGGAAACAGCAGCCACAGCAGTGAGAGAAGGAGATCGTGCCCAGCTTGCAGCAGGATGTGAGCAAAAGCAGTGATGCTCCTCATTCAGTAAATGCAGAGCCTCTGGCAACAGGCTGGAACAGACACAGGCGGCCCAACAAGGAAACGAAGAGGAGGCCAAGGCCAGGGAAATGGGGAGCAGGCTCCCAAGAGAGGGGGGTTTGGGAGTTTGATTGTCTTAAGTAGCACCTCAGTATGGGACTCAGAGGAAGGGCAAAGAATATAGTTTAGGGCCAGTTCCAATTCTCCCATTTACCGGCAGAAGAAGGTAGTGGTTAAGAGCATAGATTTGGGAATCAGAAACACTCAAGTTCAAATCCTGCCACTGTCCATACCAGCTATGTGACCCAAACAAGTTCCATGACCCCTCTCAGGCTAGACGCCTCACTGATTTTTCATTTCTCTTTACTGGTAAAATAGGATCAATAATATTGGCTCAGAAAGTTAGTGGAGGATTAAATGAGATTACATATGGAAATGGCACATAAATCGTTTCTGTAATCATCATTCCTAGAGAGTTTGTCCCACCCTAGGACTCTAAATCCTCCCCTTATTTTAACCAACTAAAATCCTTCAAAACCCTTCTCAGGTCCTCTTTCCACAGTTGGGAGGGGACCCACTAAAGCCCTCAGTGTTTTCTCCCCATCAGCCCTTCCAGTCTGCTGTGCCACCATTATCACACCCTGACAGATCTCACTGGACATCGTAAACATCCTCATGTGAAGAAATCTGCCTATTACTTCTACCCAGCCGGACCAGGCAAGTTTCTCTAAGACCTGATATTGGAGAGCTTTGATGCTGGCCTCAGCCAGTGTTCAGGTTGCCTGCTCCATGTCTCCTGTGCTTGGCCCCCACCATCACTTCTCAGTTCATATCCCAAGAGAGAGTTCTTCAGGATCCATATGGTTTAGCCACAGCTTCATGAACACAGCTGGTGCTCAATATCCATGTGTTCCCATTTTTCAAATCTTTCTTTCATCTTTCCACACCCATCCTTCTTTCTCCTGCAAATATTAACTAAGAGCCTACTATGTGCTGGCCTTGGAGCACAAGGGATTAAGAGAGACACATCCTTAACCTATGATAGCCATGTTCTGGCTAAATAAGCATTCACAGTCCAAGCAGTGGGGGCTACAGAGCAGGCTATGGAAGCACATAGGAGAGATAATACATCCAGACCATGGTGGTGGCAGAAGGCTTCCTGGGGGAGATGACGCTAAGCCTGAACTCCCTTCTTCCTTTCCTCCCTCCCTCCCTCCCTCCTATTGCATTTATGTTCTCATGGGTACACCATAGAAGTCAAGGGGCTTGCTAATGTATACTGGTTAGAGAGGGCTTTGTTTTCTTTTCCAACACTTTATTTTGAAAAACTTCAAACACAGAAAAGTTGAAAGAACTGTACATACAGCTTCACCTAGATTCACCACTTGTTAACAGTTTGCATTGGCTTTCTGCTTCTCTCTGCAGATATACTCACCTTTGTTCCTGAATCATTTGAGAGTTAGTTGCTGGCATCAAGACACTTCACCTCTAAATATTTCAGCATGTATCTCGCAAGAAAAAGGACATTTTCTTACAAAACCCAATACCACTAAAATCAATAGACTAATATCATCTAATATACAATCTGCATTCAAATATCTCTAATTTGCTCCAAAATGACCTTACTAGCATTTATGGTTTTGCTCATCCATAATCCAGTCAAGGACTTCTCACTGAATTTGGCTGTTAAGCTTTTTGGTCTTCTTTTCTAGAATAGTTCTCCACGTACCTTTAAAAAAA
>NW_011889102.1:983352-988355 GCF_000151845.1 Pteropus vampyrus | reverse complement strand
TTTTTTTTTTTTTTGTCTTTCATAACATTGACAGTTTGGAAGATCCTAGGCATGTCGTCTTAAAGAATGATCCATAATCTGAATTTATCTGATTGCTTCTTCATGACAACAGATGACTTTGACCCAATTTCCCATTTTCTCTTCTTCTGTCTAAAACCAGCCCTGCCAGTTACGCTCAGTGATAACACTTGCTGAATCTTGAGGCCTCAGAACAGTTGGATTTTTAAACGCCCCAGAGGGGATTAACTGACACTATTAAGCATCTAATATTTATTTAAGATTTTCAACATTTCCAAACTTCGGGGGCACAGAGGAGGAGTCAAAGGGCATATGGACCCAGACAAAGGAAATGTTACAGCAATTTACTTTGATTCGGTATTCACAATGTCTTTTCAGCTATTTTTTCAAAGTACTTTCACACGTACTATTCAAGAGACTTGATTTGGGGGCCAAATAGATACAGGTTCAAATTCTAGGTCCACCATTTACCAACTGTGATAGTTGGAAAAATAGCTTAACCTCTCTCAGCCTTGGTTTCCTTAAAGGATATTTAGGGTGCAAGTTGCTTAAACCAGTGCCTCAGTCATAATAACTGCCTCTATTAAAGTTCAGAATAATTCTTCAAAAAAAAAAAAAAAAAGGCAGAGCAGGTATTATCCTCTCCCTTTTATAAGTGAAGTGACTGAAGCTGAAAAGACAATGTGACTTATTGAAGCTTATGCAGCAAAGTGTCAAAAGGGACAGAACTAGAACCGAAGTATCTAACTCCCAGAGCTGTCATTTTTATTTCTCTACAGGAAGGAGCATCTACCTCATGGGATATTATGAGGATTAAATGAAATAATAGATTTCTGGTGCTGTGTATCAGGCTAGTACAGAGGGTATGCTCAGTGTCAGCAATCATTACTATAATTATTTTTACTGTCACACTGCCATGAGTAACTGATTTTGTTCAAAGGCCCCAAAAGAATCCTGAGAGATAGGCTGATAATTATTTTGACCAACCCCTCATTTCTACCCTATCTTCTCTCCCTCCAAGACAGGAAAGTTTGGAACAACCAAACTCACTGAAAGTATTAAGGTTTCACTTGGAAGGAGAGACAAAATATTCAGAGGCTGTGAGACCATTGTTTGCAAAACACAAGAGAGGGCCTGTTTTCCTTGGGAAAGGGAGCACTAGGTCCTGAGTCATTCTTTAGGTTCTGTGTGGGTGATTTGGGGTTCCTGCAAAAACGTTTGTGTCACTCACTATTGTCTTGTGTGAACTGAAACACACAGCCTGGGACTCAGTTTTTTCCCCCAAATCACATGGTCCATTCTTCCCCAGACATTCTAGGAACATATCGTTCATCTTATTGAACAATGTGACTAAGAGACAGGGTCACCATTGAGATTGGCCCTGTGGCTACTGCTAAGACACCATTGGGCAGCTGGCCATGCCTTGGGGCTCCTTAATGACCAAACTGATCACAAGGTCCAGCTTCCACTGCAATCAGGCCAGGCGTGAGAAAAGAGGGCTTTCCTTCTGCCCTCAGAACAATAAGAAGCTATTCAAAAGCCCAATCAATGGGACTGTTCCATTCTTGGTCCTGGGCAGGGCCATCAGACTGCCGAGCTCCACTCAACCACCTCTACAGTGCCAGCTCGGACTGGGTGTACAAAGGCGCCTTCCCATAAGTTTGGTTTGCGGCAGATTCTTCAGTGTGGTTAGTGCTATAGAGATGGTATGTCTGGGACCAAAATGTAGAGGTTTCATTTTACCACTCTGGATATGACTCATTTAGAGGAGATTGTTCTTAATTTACTCTTTCTCCCCATTAATCTAATCAAAGTCCTGCTATGCTCTCTGCTTTCACAGTGTAAGCCATCTGTCCTTCCATGTAATCAACCATGCACTTAGGAGGCAGAGAGGTAGCGTAAAAAGAAAGAACATGAGCTTGGAAGAGGCAGATCTGGTTTCCAAACTTGGTTGTGACCTTGGGTAATAAATAGGCAATAACATATATTCCTTACTTATCACACACCAGGCACTGTGCTCAGCAACCTACCTGTATTATCTTCTTGAATCCTCATAGTCAACTTATAAGCATCACCATTTCTGCTTTATAGATGAAGACACTGGCATTTAGAAAAGTTAAATAACTTTCCCAAAGCTCAGCTTCCTCATGTAAAATCCACAGACCACTTTATATTTTAATCCAGTTTCTTGTGTCTGAGATTAAATTATATGTGTATATATGTGTGTGTGTATGTATACACACACGTGTGCGCACGTGCACACACACACACACACACACACACACACACACACGTATGGCATCACAGACTACCCAGTACTATAGCAGATGCTCCATACAGGTTCCCTTCCCTGCTGCTGAGCCTGATTCTAAGAAATAAGAATCTCTAACCTTAAGCCAAAATCTCACTGGGTGGTTTGGCTTCAGGAGCTTCACTAGGACCTAATTAAAACACCTCTTTCAAGGCTACATCTCTCATGTCTTGTAAGTAAATAAAATGGGACACCAATACTTGGTGCTTCAATCTTGGTCACAGAGGAAGACAGTGTGAGAAGTGGGAAACAAACCTAACTCTTCTGAAAGCTGGAAATTGGGCTGTAATTCCTCCAGCCTAACCTTTGATGTGTGTGTGTGCTTACATGTGCTCATTACTTTAAGCTGTTCCATGTGTATATATTTGTATTTGTGTGTGTATATATGTGTATATACACATGTCCAGAAGTAGATATATTTATATGCACATATATACACACATAATGATACCCTAAATAAGCCACCATCCCACCCTTAAAGTATCTTCAGAAAATTAACCCATGGAATAAGCAATAATATGTGAACTATAAACATTCTTGCATGTTGGCAGATAACCATGCTACACATTCCCCTCCAAGAACTGAGAAAGAGAAGAAAGGGAATAACACAATAGCAAAAAAATGCACTAATCAAATCCATAATCAACTTTGATGATAGAGCACGGATTCTAATCAAAACACAATGGGGTAAAGTTGCAACAGGTTGTAAGCTTGGAGCTGCGCACTCTTCCCAGAGGCCTCCTGCACTTTCTTTTCTAAACATCTAAAACATTCACAAAGGATTTCGATCACTTCTAATTACTTTTTTGAAGAAATGAGTTGCAAGTTGAGCACCAAGCTCCTAAAAACAGGAAATATCAAAGTATTTCATATATAATTCCCCCCCCGACCCCCGCAACTGCTTCTTAAAAATAGGCTAACCTCTCCTCAAATAGCTCATGAGCATTCCTTATCTGAAGTTCGGCGGACAAGGTTTCTGAACTAACACAGAGCATATCTCTAAAAAACAATTCTTTGCACATGGTCATAATTTACACACCATGTTAACAGAGCAGATGCTATAAATGTTCATTCTTGGGGAAAGGCCCAGGTATCCCAGCACCAGGAGGGGAATTTGGGAGGGATGTGCTGTTGCAGACCACGGTTCCCTACACTGCGAGGTTGAGCCCAGCTATAGGTTTGTGGGAGAGTCAAGGTGAGGGGTTTAGGGAGTTGACAGTAGGGCTGCATCTCAGAGCTATTTGCTGGCTTGCTGGTTACTTTCTGTCTTTTCACACTTGATGAAGATGGAGAGCAGGCTTGGGGAAGAATGGTCTGTCACTGGCTAAAGAGAGTTGTCGCATAATAAAAGAAGCTGTGAGAACTGCCTCCATTCCCCTGTAACTATCACGTTGAATATTCTGAACCCCAAGCTAATAATGATAATCATTGTCATTTCCCAAGAGTCTGTTAGGAACCAGGTCTTTTATGGACACCATCCCCCCATCTTCTCATAACAACCCTGCATGCTCAGAATTACTTTCCATCAGAAAGCCAGCATGCAGATCCAATCCTTCAACTGTGAGAAGACTTTACTCTTTTCTCATCATCACATTTTAAAAGGAAGACAGTAGATATGGATGGAGCAATTACCTGTGCATGCAGGTACAGCTTGCCTGAGCCAATATCGAATCCTGCTCTGCACCACTGCATGGCCTTGTTCCTCATCCTTCCCTGTCATGCTCATCTCACCTTCTCTCCTTCCCACCCAGCTATTCCTGCCATCTCTGAAGCCCAGCCACCTCCTGCCTCCTCCATGAGGCCCTCTGGACTTCTCTAGCCCTCATGGTCCTTTCTTTCTTTTGATCCCCAAGCATACCTCCCAGCCCTGTCTGTGATGTGCCCCATTGCCCTTGGAACATCCCTTATGCCTCCCAACTAGACTATAAAATCCCCAAAGCCCAGCCATGTCTTATTTACAGTGTTTATCTGCCAGAGCATATTGGAGGAGGCAGCTATGAGGAGTGGAAAGACCACTAGCCTTAAAGCCAAAACAAGCTGAGCTGGACTCCCTTCTCCATCACATTGGAGCAGGATGACCTGGAGCAAGTGACTCCACCTTGCTGAGTCTCACTTACTCTTCTGGCTCGGTGATTAGAGCAATGGTCTTATAAATCAAGGCCTGCAAGTTATCAGAAGTCTCTGTGGTTATCTCTGTGTAGCATCATGGTTAATGGCAATGAGTCCACAGCCAGACTATCTAAGTCCTAATTCTACTTCCGCTACTCACAAAGTTACTAACCCACTCTTTGCCTCAGTTGCCTCATGAGTAAAATGGGAGTAATCACACTTATCTCATCAGATTGTTGTAAGAATCAAACGAAGTATTTTATGCGATATCTTTACAACAATTCCAGCACATAAAAAGTGCTATAGAATGATTTGCCATTATTATATTATTATTGTTATAGAAAATTATTGTTATAGAAAACATCACATCTGCTTTAAGTGAGGATGAAATGAGATCATATGTAAAGAGCCTGGCACATCAGGCACTTAACAAGTGGTTGTGCCCTTCCTTCATCTTCTCACCATGCCTGGTACTATACTAGGCACATGATTAATGCTCAGTAAATCCTTCCGAACCAAATGATACCTTCTCAAGGGCTTGAGAGAATTAAGCTATGCCTTTTCT
>NW_011889102.1:969105-982431 GCF_000151845.1 Pteropus vampyrus | reverse complement strand
GAAGGTGATGAATCACCTTTCCAGAGCCTGCCCACTTTAAGTCCTTCGACAATGTTTGTTAAGTAAAGGGTCAAATGGGAGAAGGCAGAACAGCTGCCTGGGTATGAACAATCAATTTACTTTCCCTCTCATTCCTCAGGTCCTCCTCATCAGGCTGGATGTGTGTCACGTCCCAGAGTCACTGCTTTAGCCTCCCACATACTGCCCACCATATCTCACAAACCCCACCTCCTAGGATGAAGGGGAAACACTTGCAATAGTGTATCGCCACTCCCCTCGTTCCCATTTGAGTCCACTGGACAAATCCTGTAGCTAACAACAGAAAGAGAAAGCGGAGCACAAAACCCGAGCTGAGACAGGACTCCTGGAGCTTTGGGGAAAATCTTGCCTTCCTCCCACACACCATCACTCATACCTGTCAGCTTCCAGAAACATTTAGCAAGTGCAGCAGCAAGGGGCATGCTTATTAGCCTGGCGTGGGAGCTTAATCCGCTTTGAGGGCCTTCTCCAGCCCAGAGCTCTGAAAGTCTGCTTACAATTAGCTTCCAGCTCCAATTCCTCCATCAGAAAGGCTAGGAATGTGTTGAGTTCTAGCCTCTGATCAGAGAAAGCTCCAGAAAAAGGTGGAGACAGTGTCAGCAGAGAAGTAAGTGCCAAAAAGGTCAGCTGGTGTGTTGCCACTTCCCTGACACCAGCCCTGAACTACCTCCCCCTCTGACTTCCTGTCTCTTCAGACCAGGGCAGTCATATCCGTCAGGTCGCCCTGTCCCCAAAAGTCCCTGATGACTGATTGCCAAGAAAATACAGAGCGTGTCCCTGCTCCCTCCAACCAGAAGAGGGGGTAAAAAATAAATAAATAAAACCACCCAGCAGGAAGGCAGGAGGCCAAGAGAACCTGATTGGCCCTTGCTGCTTTCCTTAAAAGAGACTGAATGGCCAGGGCCTGCCACCTGGCTGAATCGGGCTATGTGGGCTCTGTCTGGAAAGGTAGAAGTCACCACTTCTCTTCAAGCCATCCTCCCCAGCCCCACTCCCAGTAAACCCGGCTACCAGCACCGGGATCTACTACCCGGGAAGGAGGGGCTTAGCTTCAAGCCGCCATTCTGAGGCAGCCACCTCCACCCCCACCGCAACAGCCAGCCAAGAAGCTGGGAGTCTCCAGCTGGCTGCCTCAGCTGGTACACTGGGCACTCCTACTGCAGTCCCAGCACCATGGCCGGAATTCTGTCAGTCCAAGGGATGGGACAGGGGCGGGTCATCTTCAAGCCAAGGGGAGCAGGTTCGCTGCCACCCCAGACCCCTTTTCCTGGATCTTGCAGCCAGGCCATGGGCTGTTGAGTCCAACGAAGCCTCAGATCATTCCTTGGCAGGGACAAAATCTCTGCAGAACCGACAGACAGACAGACACAGCCTATACTGCTTTTTGGGAAGCCAAGCCCTCAACATGCAGGACCTGACATTTACAGCTCTGCACACTTTTTTTTTTTTTTAACACCCTGGCCATGCCCCACAAAAGAAAGCCGCAGGCGTGCCAGCACCTGGGGTCTCATACAGATCCCTACGGCAAACCTAGGGCACCCGGGCCACACCCACCGGCCAGCCCACTCTTCTCGCACATCTCCCAATCTGCCGGCCTAAGTGGAACGGTTCCCTTCTCCGCCCACAAGGTAGCCCTTTCTCCATCCAGCCTTGCCACTCTCCCCTTCCCCATAAAAAGCATTCACCCATCCCCCCAGAAGAGTGCCCGGGTACATAGCGCCTCTCACCTGGGTATCGAACCCGTTTTCCACAGAGCTGCTCTTCCTCAGCGGGAGCCCCTCGGCCGCGGGCTCCTGCAGCCCCTGCGATTTCAGGGGGATCTGGCTAGGGAAGGCGGTCTTGCTCACCTCCACCTTGCTTCCCAACTTGAGGTAGCAGGGCTGGGGGCCGCTCCGGGCCGGGGGCACGTGCAGGATGGGCACTGCGCTGTGCACGGGTTTGGGCAGTCCGGACTTCATTTTGGAGGCGACCAGGATGGCCGGCATCTTCTCCCGGGGCTTCGGCTTTCCCAGCACGTCCCTGGCAGAGGCGGCGGAGGCGACCGCTAAAGGCAGCGCGGGTAGCAGAGCAGGCGCCGGGCCTCGGCCCGCGATGCGCCCACCACCAGTGGAGGGGAAAAAATAAATATCCCCGGGTCGGGGAGCTTGGAGCAATCCGACGATCGCGCCTTTGGAGTGCCGGGATGCCGCGGAGGACTTGTCGCGGTGCTCAGCTGGTCCCACCTGAATGGATGCTGCAGCCGGGTCTCACACCCCACCTGAGAGGCCTGTTCAAGGGCTCAGGACGCTCAGGGGCTGTTCCCTCTTGCAATTTTCCTCCTGGGATCCAGAGGCTTGGAAGCCCATATTAACTTGTCATTGCATCTCCGAAATGAGGAGGCCCCGTTGGAAGTGAAGCGGAGGGGATGCACGCCTCCAGTCCCCGGAGGCTTCGGGTGTAAGGCGGCAAGGGAAGAAGCGAGGTGCGGAGGAAAGGAGAGGGAGGGCGCACAGAACCCAAGACGTCTCCACCAAGAGGCAGTGGCCGTCCTAATCTCTAGCACCGCAGTGTCACCTGCGACGCAGAGGCGCGGCGAGAGCCCCCGAAAGGTCTCTCTAGGCGTGACAGTCACCACTGCCCAGAAGCCCCCGGACAAATAGCACCTTAGGGCCTGCGGGTCTGCACATGCTCCGTGAGCTATAGCGCAGCAAGGCTATGGCCGTGGGGCGCGGGCACCAGGACGCGCGGATGAGCAGAACTGCGCTCGCGAGCTGCCGCTGCGCTTCCCGGGAAGGCTGCGCTGGCTACGAGGCTCCGCGCAAGAGAAGACAGGCTGCGGCCCGCGCGGCTGCGGCGCGCGCTGACAGCCCGGGCCGCCCCGGCGCGCCCATTGGTCCGCGGTGCACCAATCAGCGGCCGCAACTCGCACTGCAAAGGGGGCGTGGCCTCAACTACCCGGCCACGGCCGAAACTCTGGGGCCGCGCTTGGCCGCAAGTACAAAGCCTGCTGGTGGCGGCTCTGCGGCACTGCTCTGGCCGCGCGCTTCTTCGCGGGCTGACACCCCCGCGTCCTGAAAGCTTCTTTCGAAAAATGCCCTTTCGAACGCAAACGTCCGCCTCAGGGCCCCGCGGGCACGGCTGGAGGGAAGTTTGTTTCCTTTTTCAAATTATTCTGGTCACCTTAACGGTTCAAGTCTTCCGGAGTCGCGCCCGAGGCCCGGCGTCCCCCCACCCCTACCCCGACCAAATTTGGCCTGGGCAGGGCTGTTTCTCGTCTCTCCCGTTAATAACACGCCAGCTATTCTCTTTTTTGCCTGCTCTGCTAGGCGGCCCGGTGGGGGGGCGGGGGAGGGGAGGAGGGCGGCCTCCCAATAGCTTCCTCTCCAGTTTTCAAAGGCTGCACATTTCACTTAACTATTTGAAGTATTTATAGGCAAATACAATACCCAAGGAAGCTTCCCGCCCCGAAACAGCTCCTCCTTGGAACCTACCACAGACTGTAATTAGAGTGGCCTGAGGAAGCCAGGAGAGGCTCCATGACCCCGGCTGGCTCAAGCTAAACCTTGTTGCATTTCATATAGGAGTCCCTCCCGGTCCGTACCTTGGACACACTGGCCCCACAGGTTCCTCGACTTTAATTGGCCTGAGGATTTCTTCCCCCCTCTCAGTTGCTGTTTGGATTCCTCGCTGACTCAAAAGAATATGACAATTGGAAAGGACGATCCAGGCAGGCCAGTATCCTCCTGGTTCATGGATGAGGAGTCCCCACCCTGCAAACTGCCTGGACTTAAATTGAGCAAGTTCTTTAATCTTATATACATCCATATAAAGCTTTGGTTTTCACTTGGAATAAGGAGGTTTGACTACATTTATATAATTCGCTGTCGTTTGGATTAAATGAGATATGCATGACAGCTGTTTAGCTCAAGTACCTGGCAATGTAAGGGGCCAATAGAAGTTGGGTAGTATTATCCCTATTAAATTACTGCTACTCTCCCTCTCTCCAGACATCTGTGTATAGTATAAGCTGTTTGTCTTCTCTGTCTCTGAGATACAAATTTTCTCTATATGCACCCTATAGCCTAATTTACTATACTAATAGCAATGATTTATCATTATCCAGACCAGAGGAAACTTCAGTTTGAAAGCAATCTCTTAAAGCAGCATTGAGAAATGAGAAGCTGCCTTCTTGCCCTGGCCTGTTCCCTCTTCCCACCTTATCTTTCACCCATTCTATCTAGCATCTTTCTACTCTAGCTAGGCTGAAATGTACATAGTCTTATATATAATTTCAGGTTCCCTCCCTCCCTCTGAAACTGAATCACACATGGTCTGTGCCACTTACCTAGCACTCTGCCCTTTGCCATCTGATGCCACCTTGTTATTTCTCATTTCATGTGTTTATTTTCTTCTTAGAGAGACTCCCAAAGTTAGGAACTGCATTTAAACTTTCACTAGATTCTCTCAGTATCTAGTATAATGCTGTGGACAGAATAACTTAACTACCCAAACTGTTATGAAATAAATGAGTAAATAATGCTAACAGCAGTTCTCCAGGAAAAGATACTTTGAGATTCAGGTACATAGATCATAGGAAATTTTATGCTATATTAAACCTTAGGACTTTTCTATCCAGAATTCTTGTTCTGATGGATGCATCAAGAGTTATGGAAAATTATTGCAGTCTTCAATTTTAAAGGTCATGAAGATATCCCTAAGTATTTCTATGGCCTTAATGCAGTGGATCTCAAAGTATCATCCCTGGACCAGCAACAGCAGCGACAACAGGAAACTTGTTTGAAAAATCTCCACCCCAGACCTACGGAACCAAAAGCTCTGGAGGTAGGCCCAGCAATCAGGTTTATCAGGTATTTAACCCAGTGATTCTGATGCATATTAAAGAGAACGTCCTCCCTAATGAATACATCATGTATTCAGTGCTCTTCCAAGGATTCTTAAACCTTAATACACATAAGAAATATGGAGATCTTGCTAAAATACCGATTCTAATTCTTAGGTCTAGAATGGGGCTGAGATTCTGCTTTCTGGATAAGCTCTCCTGTGATGCCCATGCTGGTGGTCTGGAGATCATACTTTGAGTAGTGAGGCTAAACCATATTTATCCAAAGAGTTCATCTCAAGGGACATCTGTAGTTAAGTTACTTCCCGTCACACTGTGCTGAAAAGAATTCTGAGGGTACACCTATGTAGTTTAGTTGCAAACAGCAGCTTGATCAATTAAATAATGTCTGTCATGGGTACAGAATTAGAAATAACGACATACATACTATGTATTTGCCATCTTTGAGCTCTCGTTTAAATCATATTTGTTGCCAAGGTCATTTTTTGAGTTCTGAGACTATCAAATATGTACTAATATAAAAAACAATGTATTTTTTCTTTTTCTATTTTTAGTATTAAAAGTACCTGTTTCTAATACTCTAAAAGTTGGTTTAAAAAATGAACATTCTCCTTAACCCTCTATGATTTATATAACTAAAATCTGGTAATATCTCATCTTTCTTGATGGAAAACAAGTGAATCTTTTAGTCTACTTCCAAATTTCTTTCCCTGACTCTTCATCCCTTAAATAATTTTATTTGCTCTTCCCTGGAACATTTTTCATCTCCCTTTATATCTTTTCTATAAATCCTCATTTTCCTTATTTAAAGTAAAATAATTTATCATCATAGACAAGTAGGGGGGAGCTATTTTTTCCCTTGGAACAAAAGAGGTAATTGCAAGATTCTTCCCTAACTCAGATCATCTCAAATTATAAAAATGTCCTATAATCTTACTCCTTCCACATGGATACCATGTTAACATGAAAGAAGTCATTTTAAATCAATGTTTGTCAAGCATTAGTAGCTAAAGAAGTCACTAGCAGAGAATGGCAAAATACTTTTAAAAGAACACACTATCCAGGTTTTGAAAAAGTTGTGTTTTTTTTATTATAGACACTATGGACAGCCCACCATTTTATATCTCAGCTTTGACAACCCTTCTCTCTTTTCTGTCTGACTCAAAACTTTCAAAATCACCCACATGTCAGTGATAGGGCAATTTGAAACTCTTTACCAATACTCGCAGTACCACTGAATCATCCTAAGAGCTCGGACAGCTCCCTGGTCATGAGAGCCAGCCTCAGATCAGGGTGTGCCAGCTGCATCCCTTTCTGATCCTTAATATCAGCCACAGGTGATTAGTTGAGTGTGAATTGGGCTTCAGAACTGACCTGCAAGTGACCAGCCTCATCAACCCATCCTTAATCTGAGCTAAAGACCCCTGGCTGCACCTGATCTCCAAGGAAGACAGTCCTGTGAAAAGCTTATAACATCTAAACCCCAGTCTATCACACACAAAAAAATGTAGGAACCTGGGGAAAAAGTCCCCAGATTTCCTGGAGATTCCCAAGTATAACCAATGAAGGCACATGTTGCATGTCTCTGGAATAATAGGAAAAGCAAAACATTTATAAGTATTTGGGAGTATTATAAGTATTTATAAGTATTTTTAAAAAAAATCACACAAGCTTATTTTCAAAACTTCACTTTTTCTTAATTTTCTACTACATGGTTGGCAATTTATGACACATTTCAGAAATGGCACAAGGGTACACCTTTTAGTGCTGGCTGAGTTCCAGACTGCAGAGAAACCAAGGTAGGAAACTTAGGACAGCATCTCACTCCTAATATACCTCCTTCCAGATGGGTCTGTGTGAAGATCAATATGTACAATGGTGATCTCTGGGAGATTGGATTTTCCCACCTGCAGATGGTAAAGTGTGAGGAGTCTATGTGAGCGTGAGTGTGTGTGTGTTTACAGGCATTGAGGCAATATCCCTGACTAAATGTCAAACAAATATATAGTAAACTACTGATTAACTACATATGGGATGGCTCAATTATTAATTCAATGAATAAGCTGTTGAGACCCGTCTTTGTACCAGGCTGTGGGCATTATGATAGGGAGCAAATAAGAATAAGTTATTGTTCTCTGATCTCAAGGTTTAAAGAATGACGCAGCTGCTTTTTCCCAGGCTGAGAATTACCGTTTTTCATAATTGAAAAATAAAAGACACACAATCCAGCAGGAGAAGCAAACAGGGAAATAAATGACAAACAGTAGAACTAATACTCTAATAGAAGCAGTACAACATAAACTTTGATGAACAAGGCACAAAGGAGCATCATCTATCTATGGAGTTCGCAGCTATTTTGGTCAATTTAACTTTCTGACTAACCAAAAAAAAAAAAACAACTGAAAAGTAACAGAGAGAAATCTCCTTTCCTTTTCCCCCTTAGTGTTGAAACTCTAAGAAATATGGGTCCACTGTTCTCCCTTTATAAGTTTACAACTTGTCTGAGTCCACAAAGGATTTGAGGAAAACCTGTATTCAATCAACTAATGACTAAATATTAATAAAAAATAAATGTAATAGAGAAAAAACATTTAAAACTTAGACTGTGATTCCTTTTGCCTTCTGCAGGTAGGGGAAAGATGTGTAAATAACTCATATCAGTTGGAATATAAATTATATATCGCTTCCTTCCATATTCAGGCTCTAGTAAATAGGCAAGTCTGAAATTTTAGTCAGCCAGTTTTGGGCTACTTGAGAGAGATTCTGAGATGTTATCTTAGAGATAACATTATTGAGCATTTGGATAACAGAAGGGCAGCCCAGAACACAGGGGTCAAGCTACATTGTTATCTATAATAAGTAAGAAAAATTCAGGTTTAATGTGGAAGCCCTCCCCCCACCCCCCATAAAAAAAAATGCAGTAGCCAGAGTAATGTGAAGACACTCCGGAGGGGGGACAGAAGAAGCAGGGCACAGGGCAAAGTAAAACCCTTTCCTTTCCCCAAAATTGCAATAAAGCCTGCTATGACACCAAATGCTTCGAGGGACTAGATTTTTCTTTAAAGGGGTAGAATTATTTTTAAAAAGAGCTGAGCTTCGAATCTGGGTTTGTTTGGAGAAGAAAGAGAATGGAGAATAGAGTAAAATCCTGAGTGTGACAGCAAAAAAATAGAGTAAAATCCTGAGTGTGACAGCAAAAATTCAGAGTCAAGGATGGTGCTGAGAAGGAAAACTATGCCCCCCTATCTTTACTCGCCCCCCAACTCAGTGATTTGAAGAATGCTGGGGAGAGAATTGGACTTCCCATTTGATGTGGGATTAGTGTGTTCAGCAAATTTAAATGAGAATATCTCCTGACGAAGAGATGGGACCAGGGAAAAAGTATATTAAAAGATGAATATCAATATCGTGCAGGTGGGCAAAAAGGCGAAACGGGAGAAGAGGAAAATAACGCCTGGATTCTCTAGTCCATGTACCTGGCTACAGTCCTGTCAGTACTGGTGGCTTCTTGAAGTTCCTCCTATCTTTGGGAATGAACACCATCTAGGACTGTGGCTGCAGGAAGTAAAGATAAAGGGAACTGAGCTGAATATGTCCAGATTCTTGGCCGGATCCTACCTGCAAGTTTTTTGGTTTTTTTCTTGTTATTTTTAATTCTCTACTCACTTTTTTACTCTTACAGATGACGAAATTTGTCAGATGAGAAATCTAGTTAGTTGACTTTCAAACTGATTTTTTAAAAATTATATTCCTTTTTTTATTATGTTTTTTTTCCATACATTAGACCCAACAACTAGAGTTGACCCAGTAATAATGATGATGCTGATAAGAACTATAATTTATGAAGTTATTGTTACTAGGTACCAAGGACTACAGTAAGCATTATACATACCTTATCTTTAATTTTCACAACAATACTATAAGGTGGATGGATACTGTCAATTTCATTTTACAGAAGAGAAAACTGAGGCCTAGAGAGAATTTAGTATCTTATAAGACCCCATAGCTAATTAAGTGGAAAAGCAGGATTTGAACCCAGGCACTCAGACTCCAGAGCCTGAACTGTGAACGCTATGCACTAGAGTTAACTATGTACTATCAAAGGCTTAACCATCATAGCAGTAGAAATGACAATAATGACTTCCTGTCAAGATGTGACTTACACACACTATTGCAGTGACTCCCCAGAGCACTCCTGTATGGTGGCACATCACTCCATTTTACAGCGGAGGAAACAGGCAGAAAGGACTGGTAACCATCCAGGTTGTGAATGACAGTGGTCTTAATGGTGAGGCAAGGAATGAGCCCTGGGTCAGTTATGGGGGCCTGTTTACCTAATGCTTAGGCTCTAAGAGCTGCCTGGTGTCTGCTAGGAGACAAAGACGACTGGCCAGTGGTCCTTAAAAAAGAAGCCTAGAAATCACTGGGGAGCACTTGTTAAAAGAACAGATCCTTAAACGATATCTTCCCCCTAACAGACCTAGAATTCTGAATCTGTGAGTCTGCATTTTAAACAAGTACTTGGGCGACTCTGAATCAGCTGGTCCTCACACTTTGCTTCACAGCCTTGGCTGTCCATTAGAGTCACCCAGGGGATTAATAAACTAAGGTTGCCCAGGCCCCACCCTGAACCAATTAAATCAGACTCTCTGGGAATGGGGCTCAGGCATTTGTATGTTAGTAAAGCTCTGTGGGTGCAGGCAAATTGAAAAGCACTGCTTTAATAAATGCTACAAAGGCTTTGCTCACTCAACACTTTAGAGTGGAGGACTATTGAAGCAATAACCTGGATAAGTTTAATCAATGACAGCCAATCTGGAAAAACTCAGGACTTCTATTACTTTCTGAACAAGATTTTCTGGTTGAGAGACACCCTCAGCCAGTCTAGCTGCCCCTGCAGCCCAAACACAGCTGAGTAATTGCCCAAATGCTGCCTCTAAGTCAGAGCTGCAGATGGCATTACACAGCCTGACCATCGCTCTGTGTGGGCCTCCAGGCACTGAGTGACATGCTCCTGGCCACCCTCTTTGTCCACATTTCCTCTTTTGGTTGCTGCTATTATCCTGGGAGCCTTCATGCCTACCCTCTGAGTCTGCCCCAGGCACGGAGCCTGGTGAGCATCTGCTGGGAGAGGCTGGGAGAGGCTGGGAGAGGCTGGGAGAGATGCTCCTGGCCAATGTCTGACCCACTGGAGAGGCGAGTGGTGCCCAGGGTTCAGGGCTCTCAGAGGAGGCCTTGGAGCAGAGTTAACTCTTGGAGGTCTGTGCTCATAAAGGTGTGTGCTGTTGTGAAAAATCTTGACTGTGGATAACTTAAAAAAGAAGTCATTTAAAGCTTTGGTATGCATTTTGTAATATTTTTAAAATTTTAAATATGTTCTTAGTAGGGATGTTTATCTTAATATTTATATATGTTTGGCTACTGTTAAAATGTGCTACTGTTAAAATATGTATGTGTTTACACGCGTATATATGTTTATAAAGAAAAGGAAAAAGACGGAAGGAATCACATCAAACTGTTAACAACAGTTACTTCTGAGGGGCAAGATAGGAGACTGGTAATTTCTTCTTATTTTATATCATTGTTTTAAAGGGTTGAAATTATGGTGGTTTGAACTTACTTTTCCATGGGATTTTCTGTATTTTTCAAATAAATATCTTCACTTGTTTTAACCTTTTAATTATTCAGTGAACACTTATTAAGCCCTTAGTGAACCAAGCCCTGTGCCACATGTGAGCTAGTTAGGAAGTTAGCTAGCTCATATCCATCTCTGCTCTCCGTCCTTCCAGGAAGGAGAGATGAACCCTGTTACAAACAGACAAACACTTTGTTAGCTGTCAAAGATTAAAACCCAGTTTTAGTTAAAGGGAGGTTACTTAGATATCTAACAAAGTCACTGACAAGCAGAGTTCTCTCTTTCTAAGATGAGAGACGCTGTTTTCCCTTCCTCCCTGGGAAGCAGCTCCTCACAAGATCATTCTCTACAGAAGTACCAAGACCACCCCTGAGCAGCGGGACTACGAAATCAATTCTCTTCTGACTGCTCTACCAAGCTGTCTCTATAACCAATGACGCTGACCTGAAGACAGGATCCCCATCCCTCAGAAAGAGAGGAGAGAAGAAAGAGAGCCCCATTACGCCTGAAATGAACCCTGCCGGGCATGTGTGAAAGGGAATTCTAGTTCACACTACCCCTTGGCTGAGCTCAAAGCTGATCTAAAAACTGTCAACAAAGCAGAGGCACCCATGAGGATCTTTTGTGCCCTGAGATCATTCGAAGCCACTAAACATAAACAGCTGTGTTGATTTCCGTTCATTCTCCAAATGCAGGGCAAATAAAACCTCAGAGCTTGAGTGGAAAAGAACAAAATATACAGAGATTTTTTTGGCTTAGAACGATATTGTTTTACAAACGGTGGGGCAAGACACCATTAAATCTTTTTTTTTTTTTTTTTAATGTCTGGCAACTTTCTTGAAGCTCCACATTGTGCAAGAATTTCAACATTAACTGACAAATTTATCAGGGTTTTCTCCTCAGGGCAGTCTGGACATGTGTCAACTATGAATCTAACAAAGCTGGTCTATCTAAGGCTGCACTGAAAACTGTCAAACACTGTCATCCTGGGCTTCCTCCATTCCACAGCGACCATCTTCTTGAACTTTGGGATGTTGAATGTTGAATGAACTCCCATTCAGAATCATTTGCTTGTTAGGATTTTATCCTTCCCAAGAGAGGACCATGAAGAGTTGGATTTGGAGACAGAGAATCCAGTCTTCAAAGGCGTCGGGCTTGCAAAGCTGACTTTCTGCTGAATTATCAAAGAGGTTTCTAGAATCTCCTCACATGACTCTCCACCTCTTCTCTGGTCTTTGATCCTGTATTCTTGACTTTCAATCCTGTCTGGTCTCCACAACCTCATTCTCTCCTGTTTTCCTCAGAGGAGGAACCTGGGCAGAGCCCCTGATCAGTACTTCTTATATCCCTGTTCTTTTCTGACAGAGTGAAGTGAAAAGGCTGGAGCCAGAGTCAGGTAGACCTGGGTGTGAATCCTGACTTCACCCTCGATTGACTGATGAAGTAAGGGTTACTTCCTGACTCTACAGGTTCATCAGTAAAATGAGAATGATGATAACTATTTCACACGGTTGTTGCAAGGATATGAAATAATGGAGGCTGAAGGCCTGGTTGTGAGTTTAGAACCTTGTAGATGCTATACTCATTCATTCATTCATTCATTCATTCATTCATAAAAATACTGTTTTACTGCTGCTGAATGCCAGACAACATGCTAATTACTGGTGATATAAAGTTAGCAAGAACCAAAGTTCTTTTCTCATAGAGCTTACAATATAATCGGAAAAATGGACAACATAATCACATGAGTGAATCACATGAGTGAATGTAAAATTACTAAGTGAGGCAAGTGCTATGTTAGCAGATAAAGAATCTGGACCCTTTTAGATTATCAAAGCAACCAATGCTTCCGGAGAACTGATGTTTGGGGTGATGCTGGTTGATATTGGGATGATGTTTGTGATGATGTTTGAGTGAGGTCTGAAAGGCAGAGGGTAACCAGGGAAAGATGGAGCTTTCATGCCTCTCCGCCAGTGTGCTTGAGGTACAGGTTTGGGCACTGAGCAAAGAGCTGGGTCCCCCCTCATTCTCCTCTCTCTTACCCATGGGATAAGGGACAATGTCAAGGTTTCAGCTGCAACTCTGGAAGCCCCTTAATGAAGTTAAAAAAAAGTCCCATAAATGTGCATAGACACTTAACTGACTGTGTGATCTTGGCCTAGTCACTTGACCTCTCTGAGTCTCAGTCATCAGTAAGACCCACCTCCTGGGACTCTGGGAGAAGATTAAACGAGAGGCAGTAAAGTATGGTATAGTGGTTAAAAGGACAATGACTTTGGAGTTTGACTGCATGGGTTTGAGCTCTGCCATTTACTATCAGTGTGACCTTGGAGAAGTTACTTAACGTCTCTGAGCCTCAAGTTTCTCATCTGTAAAATGGGGTTTACAACAGTACCTCCCTCACAGGGTTGATGGAAGGATTAAATGAATTAATATGTGTAAAGCATTAAATCAGTGACTGATACATGGTCACTACTACCACCACTATAATCATCGTTTTTCCTGGCACACAGTAAATGTTTAAGCCACAGTTCCTTTTCCACCTACCTCAGAGTCACTAAATGATGTGAGTACATACACTCTAGATGTGGGTATATCTGAGTTTGTAGAAATTTCCATTGTTAAGACATTAAGTGAAGAAGCAGAATCTGAAGCTGTGAGCCTCACAAGGACCCCTACCTCTCTGAGGTCACACGGGTGCCATCCAGCATCTTGGGGAAGGGATCTGTATCCCCAGAACTAGGCATCCAGAATGGATCGGGCAGGGAAAAGAAGCTAGAGAAAGGGTGATGTATGCACCTTCTCTATAAAC
>NW_011889102.1:965666-968260 GCF_000151845.1 Pteropus vampyrus | reverse complement strand
CAGTAAATGTTTAAGCCACAGTTCCTTTTCCACCTACCTCAGAGTCACTAAATGATGTGAGTACATACACTCTAGATGTGGGTATATCTGAGTTTGTAGAAATTTCCATTGTTAAGACATTAAGTGAAGAAGCAGAATCTGAAGCTGTGAGCCTCACAAGGACCCCTACCTCTCTGAGGTCACACGGGTGCCATCCAGCATCTTGGGGAAGGGATCTGTATCCCCAGAACTAGGCATCCAGAATGGATCGGGCAGGGAAAAGAAGCTAGAGAAAGGGTGATGTATGCACCTTCTCTATAAACACTTTCCTTACAGTTCAGTAGGCTGAGAGAAGCACAGATAGGCTCAGCCTCTCTCATTGCAGTCCCAGCCCACCTCTGCCTACTCCTCCCCTGGCCTCCTGCTAAACTCAGTTAGTTAGTATAAAGGTACACAATCAAGTGCATCTGTTTCTTCTAAGACATCTGTTCAGGGTACTGTACTCATTCTTCTTGCCATGGAGTATCAAATGCAGGTGTCTCCCTACTGACACCACCGATGGCTGCTTTTATCCCAAACAACCGAGATGACAGAGGCCATCATTTCCAAGAGAAATGCCTCTTCTTGAGAGACAGGCTTTGCTTTCAGCAACCACTTCTTCATACTGATATCTTTCTGACTTCTCCAAATCCACAATTAAAATCAACACTTCATGGCCCAGGCACCATGGTAAATCTAAGTGCAGAAAGCCATTGGGATAGTGGCAGGGTTTAGAGTGAGAATGAAACAGTTATGTGCCAGAGCCTTCATCTCATTTAATGTTTCCAAATAATGCTTAGAAGTAGTATTTTCTACCTTTCACAGACAAAGAAACTGAGGTGCAGATAGGAAAAGTTGTAACTTGCCCAAGTCCACACAGCTAGGAAACAGTAGAACCAGGATTCAAATCCTGAATTATTTAACTCCAAATTCCATGTTTTTTCCATGACACCTTATTTTACATCAGTCACTTGGACTGAGTCCCTGGCTCTGCTTCCTGTTTTGTGAAGGTTTGGCGCATCATTGCCCCTCAACACCATGGCACTGATTCCCTGTGGGCCATAGAGTGAGGGCCCTGGGCCAGCTGCCCTTGCTCACACCTTTCTCCAGCAGGTGGCTGAAAGTGGGATGCAGAGGACCTGGGAAGCAAGAGAGTACTTCTGTCTGTACCATAGTGCAGGGGTTCAGGCCGTGGTGCACGGGAGTTCAGATGTGGAAATAGTCTCTGGAAAATCTGGAATCTCCTATGTGCTCTTCTCCCTCCTCCTCCCTTTTCCTTATCCACCTCCCCACCCCCACGCACACACTTGCACGCACACACTCACACACACACACACACTGTCCTCATGCAGTTTGCATCTGGTGGAAAGGCATGCCAACTGAGGTGTTGAAATCCACAGAGAGTCATGATTTGGCACCTGTGGAGTACTTTTCAGCACTTTGGAATGACAGCTTATTCGTCCGCATAACCCTTCCAGAAAGGTTACCTCTGTGCCATTATGGAGGGAGGAAGTCAGAGCAAAGTCTACTTGTGGTCATGGCCAAGCTAGAGTTGAACTTCTCACCCCTGCTCCATGTGGAGAATTGTGGGGCCTCTCACAGGTACCTCCTGTTCCTGGTTCTGTTGTTCAATTTCCAGATGACCTTGGGAAAGCTACTGATCCCCTTCGGGCCTCAGTTTTCTCAACTGCAAAATAAGGAGGTTGTTCAGTGGCTGTCAGCCTGGGATCTCTACACCCGCAGGATATTAGGACACGGTAATGGCAGTTAATCAGGCTTAATAACAGCTGCCATTTACTGAAGGCCTTAGACACATTTACTAGGTGTCTTAGGAATAATATCTCCAATTCGTAAAACAAACCAGCAAGGTAGGAATGGTCACTCCATTTTACAGATGAGAAAATTGATCTTCAGAGAGGTCAAGGGACTTGCTCAATACTGCATAATAAGGTAGAGCTGGGATTGGAACCCAGGCTGATGTAACTGTTACAGCCTATTTCAGAGGGGCTAGCCTCTCCCCGGCTTAGATAATGGATAGGGACGTGAGTTTCCAGCTCTTCCATTGCCACTCCTTCAGTGCTCGGCTCTGTGTTCTGGGCAGCAGCCTGGGAAGGTTCTGGTGGGCTTGATGAACAGAGTGAGCACAGCCACTGGGTAGGCAGTGCAGCCTCCGGGGAAGGAAGGCACAGAGCCAGCTGCTCTGGGTCTGACCCCAGAAGTCCTGATAACGTGTGGAAGCAAGAGTTCAGTGGGGAAAAGGAGCAGGAGGCCCTTCTCACATTCCTGCCCGCTCAGCACAGAGCTCCTGTCAGAGCCAATTGCCATCACCAAGTGTCTGCACCTCAGTGCTCTCTTCTGAAGACACTGACCTACTTTTTGTTGTGTAGACTTGTATCTGGTGTTCCCAGCTAATGCCTTCTTACTCTAGCTGGTCTGGTCATCTACTGAATAAAATCGAGTCTTCTAGTCTGCATTCCCAGCCCCTCCTCCCTGCTCTTGCTCACCTCTCCAGCTTCCTCCCCCTACTTTTTCTTTCGCTATATGTTCTAGCCATTTCCAGACATGCCACCCATCCC
>NW_011889102.1:962127-965616 GCF_000151845.1 Pteropus vampyrus | reverse complement strand
AATAGTCTCTGGAAAATCTGGAATCTCCTATGTGCTCTTCTCCCTCCTCCTCCCTTTTCCTTATCCACCTCCCCACCCCCACGCACACACTTGCACGCACACACTCACACACACACACACACACTGTCCTCATGCAGTTTGCATCTGGTGGAAAGGCATGCCAACTGAGGTGTTGAAATCCACAGAGAGTCATGATTTGGCACCTGTGGAGTACTTTTCAGCACTTTGGAATGACAGCTTATTCGTCCGCATAACCCTTCCAGAAAGGTTACCTCTGTGCCATTATGGAGGGAGGAAGTCAGAGCAAAGTCTACTTGTGGTCATGGCCAAGCTAGAGTTGAACTTCTCACCCCTGCTCCATGTGGAGAATTGTGGGGCCTCTCACAGGTACCTCCTGTTCCTGGTTCTGTTGTTCAATTTCCAGATGACCTTGGGAAAGCTACTGATCCCCTTCGGGCCTCAGTTTTCTCAACTGCAAAATAAGGAGGTTGTTCAGTGGCTGTCAGCCTGGGATCTCTACACCCGCAGGATATTAGGACACGGTAATGGCAGTTAATCAGGCTTAATAACAGCTGCCATTTACTGAAGGCCTTAGACACATTTACTAGGTGTCTTAGGAATAATATCTCCAATTCGTAAAACAAACCAGCAAGGTAGGAATGGTCACTCCATTTTACAGATGAGAAAATTGATCTTCAGAGAGGTCAAGGGACTTGCTCAATACTGCATAATAAGGTAGAGCTGGGATTGGAACCCAGGCTGATGTAACTGTTACAGCCTATTTCAGAGGGGCTAGCCTCTCCCCGGCTTAGATAATGGATAGGGACGTGAGTTTCCAGCTCTTCCATTGCCACTCCTTCAGTGCTCGGCTCTGTGTTCTGGGCAGCAGCCTGGGAAGGTTCTGGTGGGCTTGATGAACAGAGTGAGCACAGCCACTGGGTAGGCAGTGCAGCCTCCGGGGAAGGAAGGCACAGAGCCAGCTGCTCTGGGTCTGACCCCAGAAGTCCTGATAACGTGTGGAAGCAAGAGTTCAGTGGGGAAAAGGAGCAGGAGGCCCTTCTCACATTCCTGCCCGCTCAGCACAGAGCTCCTGTCAGAGCCAATTGCCATCACCAAGTGTCTGCACCTCAGTGCTCTCTTCTGAAGACACTGACCTACTTTTTGTTGTGTAGACTTGTATCTGGTGTTCCCAGCTAATGCCTTCTTACTCTAGCTGGTCTGGTCATCTACTGAATAAAATCGAGTCTTCTAGTCTGCATTCCCAGCCCCTCCTCCCTGCTCTTGCTCACCTCTCCAGCTTCCTCCCCCTACTTTTTCTTTCGCTATATGTTCTAGCCATTTCCAGACATGCCACCCATCCCATACTATCACACATGAAGAGGCAGGACAGTTCAGAGGTAAGCGCAGCTCTCTGCAGGCAGGCCACCTGTGGTCCTATTCTTTTTCTGCAAAGCTATACAATCAAGTGACTCAACCAACCTGTGCCTCAGTTGCCCCATCTTCAAAATGAGTATAATAGTAGTAACTATTTTGTAGGATTATTATGAGGATTAAAGAAGAAAATATATGTGAAGAATACTATTTAAAACTTCCCAGATGATCCTACTGTACAGCCAGAGTTAAGGGATCTCCGGTGTCAGACTGCACTTTCCAAGAAAGTGGAGATGACACCTCACTGTGTGTGCTTCGAGGCCTCGATGCTCAGCACAGTGCCTGGCACAAACTGGCATTCTGGAAATAGATTTAGATTTCGAGTGACTCGTTGATTCTATTTATTCAGAAGATTAAAAGGTAAACAATCCTTTCCCCAAAGCTGGACATCTAATCACTACCAAACCTAACTTCAGCCCCAGACCACAACCCATGATCATGGTCATCACTGGTTGAGAACTCCACTATGAGATGCTGGGCTAAACAGGGCCCTGTCTGAGTAAATAAAGTAAATATTTAAAATTGATTCCTGGATAAACTAAGAAGAGAATAAATGAGAACGATGCAACACGAAAGAGAAGATTTTCAACATGAGACAGATTGTCGAGTAGGTCAGTGTTTGAACGTTCATTCTAGATTTTTTCTTTTTCTTTTCTTACTTTCTGTCTTTTCTTTTTTAAGTTTCAGGGTCCATGCCAGCTTCAGACTCAAAATGGACAAATGCACTTTCCGAATCTTCACATCTAATTCCAGAAGGAAACACTAGGAAGTGATTTTGACCAACTCCACTGCTGGAACAGAAGTTATTCTTAGCACAATGGTGTGGGTGGCAAGCCAGGTTATTTTTTTTCTCATGTGATTGATGTTCAATTAGGTTACTGAAAACTAGGACAGCATTTCTATGTATGGGGGATAAGGTTAGAGGGGGGCATTACCCAGCATCTCAGTGTCATGTAGCGTTTTGCTTTTTCTCTTGTGGTATGCTGTCCGAGAGGGCCTCATCTGAGAAGCAATTAGCATATGGAGTATAATGGAATTCAATAAAGAGGACCAGGTGCCAGCTTTGCGTTAATCAAAAACGATGAAAAAATAAATAAAGGCAAGCCATCCAGTATTCTCTGATAAACTCAGATGGTAACCCAGAAGGGACAAAACTTTTCAAAACACATGACAATAAAAGACACATTTCTCTAGTTTGAACCCTGCACCCAATCAAGTCCAGGGCAGCTAGGCTGTATTAAAATGCACACAGTGACCCAAAGTTAAGACATGTAATGTCACAAGAAGCAAGGCCAGCAAGCCTAGAAAAAAAGTCTGGAACCAAACATTTATCAAATACCCACTCTGTGCTAGGCACTTACAGATAAAATCTCAATCTTTGGAAGGTAGAGTATTGTCATTTCCTGTTTACAGATGACAAAACTGAAGTACAAAGAAGTTAAATAACCACTTCAGTTAGTATGTGGCTGAACTGGGTTATTAACTCTGATCCCAGCCTCCTGAGTGTGTATCCTTCCCACTGTGGCATGTCTTGGGCTGGAGAGCTCTGACTCAGCTCCCTTGGGAAGGCCACTCTGGGCTGCCAAATAAGGGCAAGTGACTGCACCTGGCCAGAGGAGTGAGCAAGGAGGCAGCAGCTTGAGGTGATCCCCTCACCAGATGTTCTGGTGTCAATGTGTCCTTTGGCCTGCCGCGGCTGAGACTGAGCTCTTAACCAAAGCAGCAATAGCCTTCTCAGGCAGTGGCATTGGATAGTGCTTGGCTGTTGGCCACGGCCATGGGGAGCAGCAGGTCATGCTTGCCCATGCCAAGGGACTCTTGAGTGGGAGGACCAGCTTTAGGAACTGTGAAGGAACATGTGAGCAGAAACCCACCAAGCTGGGGGCAGGAAGGGCCCCTTTTCCAACACAGAGAGGTACAAGAGGGAGCTAATATGACAGAGTCCAGCTTCCTGCTAAATGTACTTAGACAGGCTATGGTGGTTGGTCACTGGGGTGCTCCTCGCTCTCTGCACCCAAATCTACCTGCATGAGCCAGGTATGTTCTAAAATCTCATTC
>NW_011889102.1:951419-961906 GCF_000151845.1 Pteropus vampyrus | reverse complement strand
GCCTTTGGACTACTGGAGCCCCATCGCCCGTGCATGCAAAGAGGGGCATGTGTCTGAGGATTAACTCCTTGTGGGTGGCCTGTGGCCAGTGATGGACTGTGGGTATGAATGCCCAGCTCACTTGTCTTGAAGTGGAACAGACTCTGAAGTGTAACTGAGATTCCCCTCAGGATGAGGCTAACGCTTTGCCTGAATCACACGCCTTCATTGTCCCTGTCCTCCTGCTCACCCTCCCCCATCATGGTTTGTCCCAGAGCACTTTGATAAATTGCGAATCCTTAGATTCTACTTCTGGGAACCTAACCTAAGATACCACTTCACTGGGTATCATAAAGATTAAATGACATGATTCACATAAAGTACTTAGCTCAATGCCTGGCACACAGGCAGTAATCAATAAATGGTAGCTATTATTCATTTTTAGATAGAACCAGATGAAATTGTCAATAATGATTATTTTTTTATTTAAAAATAGTAATTTCATATGGATCAGCCTAATGATATTTTATGATCCAACCTCCTAACGTTCCCCTATGAGATACAATAAAAACATTTTTCTAACGAAGACCATAGCCTATCCCGGTGGGTTTTCAATTCAGTGTCTTTTCCTCCTATTCTATCCTTCCTATAATAGTGCTGGCCTCAAATATCCCCCCAGTTGCTGACATTTGGGTTTTTTTCAGCTGGGGCTGGGCACAGAAGCACTTGTTATTTAATGAGAAAACCATGTGAACTGGGGCCCCACCTAAAACAGGAGAAAGGCCGGGGGTGTGGGTGGGGGAGATCAATCACTGTTTGTCAGGTGGGAAAGGGACGAGATCATAAATAGGAAAAATGTTTTCAACTTCCCCCAAGGGCAATTTTTGGTAAATATATTTTTGTTTTATTTTCCTCAAAAGATGACTTTGGTGGCCTCTTAAAGCAGGCTGCTGTCAACCAACTCTTTGAAGGGCCATGTGTTTTTATGGCACATTTCAGCTTCAAACACTGAACAAATGAATACTGTGTTTGTGTCAGCATGGCAGTCCTGGCTGACAGAGACATAAAAAGTGCATGGAAAATTGTTGTTTATATTTCCTCTAGCTATCACTGCTCCAACCTCATGACAATGGGGAAAGTTTATGGTACAAACAATCCATCTGCTATCTCACTGAAAACACAGCATCCCCTCCCCTCCCATCAGGAGGGACCCTGTGGAGGGTGAGAGTCATGGGCAGTCATGGCTGCAAACATAGAGGGAAGTGAGGGTCCAGGCAGAGACCAGCAGATAAATGAGAGAAAACGAAATTGAAAAAATGTGGGCAGGAGGAACCAAATGACCTGCTTAATTGGCAAGTTCCAGCCATAGATAACCAGGGAGTTAATGAGCTTAGAGAAAAGGTCTTGATCAGGTCTCCATGAAGCAGGGACCCCGGGCAGGTAGCAAAGCCTGTCTTGAGGTGAGACGTGGGGGCAGCCCACTGTCTGGGAGCTTTGAGTGTCCTGTGACCTCAGCTTGCAGTCCATCAATTGTGCAACAGTACATAGAATACTTAGCACCCTGTATAATTTACATCTTATTTGCTTGTATTGTCCACCCCTATCTCTCCCCTCACATCAACACGCATGTATGCATTTTCATATAAGCTCTATAAGAGCAGAGGTTTTTTGTTTTGTTTCGTTTTGTTTTTCCTGATGCATCCTCAGAGCCTAGGATAATACCTGGCATGTGATAGGCATTCAGTACATATTTTTAACTGAATGAATGAAATATAATTGCCTAAATGGTCAATATGCAAAAATGCCTGTGGGGGCAAATAATGATATTGAAACATTCGATAAAATTTGGTTTTGTTTGTTAAACTCTATTTATAAAGGCAGGAAAAAGTCAAGCCGAGTTTAGAGGGTTTGTAATAATAAGGATGAAACAAGGAACAGTTTCTGTTGTACCAGAAAATGCTATTAATCAGAACATCCCTATATGGATGTTTTGTCTATAGAGCACAGTATATTTGGATGTTTCCAGATATTCATATGTTTAGCATTAGGTAGCACCAAGCTATGAGTTTTCTCAGATAAAAGCAAACATTTAGTTGAGGAGCCAAATGTTCCAACTTTTCAGACATGAGTTTCCAGGGGGTACATGTGAATAGAAGTGCCTGGTGAGTCACCTGCAAGTCACATTTGGGGAGGAAGCTTGTAGATTTCTTTCTGGTTCAGATAAGACCTGAAATCCCCACAGTGAGGCCGTGAGCTGGTGTGGGGGTTTCTCCCAGTGCCTCTGAGAGGGTCGCCAGAGCTGTCAGATAATCCTATTGAAGTCTCTTTGGCAGGAAAAGGGCCACACCTGAAGTCACAAAGGATGCACAGATGTCGCACTGGTACTCCACCATGGAATCACAGCCTGTGTCTCTTGCCATCATGGTTGGCCTCACACAGAACGCTTCAAACCATCAGGCCAGACAGTGGCAGGGTCTGAGCCGTGTGGAAAGTATTCTTGGCCCCATTCCTCTAATTGAGAGCAGAGTACACAGGCTTTCAAGCATTTAACTGTATAACTGTATATTCTGACACCACAATGCCAGTCAGATGGAGGTCTTTCGGCCCAGATAAACCCACTGTTACCAAGAAATGAAGGAAGAAGGTGAGTTTTGGCCTTCTTGGCCCTTGTCTCTATCTAGGCTATTGTATTCACAGAAAGCTGGGGCTGGGTAGGAGTCAGGGCTTAGGGCTGGAATAGACCTCACTCAAGACAAAGGTGCATGAGCGGGCTAGGTGGGCCTGCCAAGGTGGGAAAAGCCAGAGGAAGAACCAAAAGATAGTCATGCAGGTGTGCAGGGTGGGGGGTGGGGCTGGGATCCCCTGAGAGAGTGCCTAGAATTACCCTGTAGCCACTAGCCCTACACATGGCAACTTCATCCTTACAATGTGGTAAATCCAAACTGAAATGTTCTTTAAGTGTAAAATACACCCTGGATTTTGAAGGTTTCATATGAAAAAAAAAAAGAATGTACAATATCTCATTAATTTTTATATCGATTATATGTCGAAATGAGAAGATTTGGGAAATATTGAGTGAAATGAAGTAATTAAAATGAACGTTATCTCTTTTTTTAAGTTGCTACTAGAAAAAGAGAAGGCAGCAGGAAAAAAGAAAGAACAAATATGAGATGGGTTGACTCCTTAAAAGAAGCCATAGGCATGAGTCCACAGGAGCTGAGCAGGTCTATTGAGGACAGGACATTGTGGACATCACTCATTCATGGAATCGGAGCCAACTCAACAGCATGTAACATACACATGCTAGAAAATTTAAAATTACAGATGCAGCTTAGATCACGATATTTCTATTGGACAGTGCTGGCCTAGAGCTTTGTTATTCTATGTGTGATGACCAGCAGCACCCCCTGGAGCTTGTCGCAGTGCAGATTCTCAGGCCCAGTACCAGAGCTACTAAAATATAATCTGCATTTTTAACAAGATCATTTGCATATTAAATGGCCCAGGTCATTCCCTAGGACTCCTGGTTTCATCGTGGGTGGCCAGGCCAGCCTTGAGGACTATGGCAGAACAGGAGGAGATAAGAGACCTCTGGTCTGTGTAGTGTTATCGTACTAGTTTAGAAGTCACAGGATCTAGGTTCTATTCCTGGCTCTGCCTTGAAATTGCTATGTGACCTTGGTTGAGTCGCTGCCTCTTTCTGGGGTCAGTTTCTCATTCTGCAAATGAAGAAACTAGACTGAAGAGCTTTAAAGCTCCTGAAAGAGCTTTCCCTTATACCAACTGGTATGACTTGAACCTGCTCCTTTTACTTAGACAAATCCTAGGGAGGGTTTTGTTTTCACCTTAGCTTTTGTATCACAATGGTCATGACCATTCCGAATGGTCACATGCAGTGGGGAACTGATATATTCTGGTATGTCCTCCTTTGGGTCCTAAGAACTTTATAGGTGTACCTGGGAGATATAGTGGGTTTGGTTCCAGACCACCACAATAAAAGCAAGTATGGCAATAAAGCAAGTTATAATCTTTCTGCTGGTGGAGGGTCTTGCCCTCATTTTGTAAAAAACACAACATCTGTTCAGTGCATTAAAATGAAGTGCAATAAAACAAGGTATGCTTGTATTTTAATTAACTAGTATTTTTGTCACAGTATGTTGAGCACTTACTATGTGCAGGGACTGATTCTAAACGGTTTACGTGTGTTATCCTTTTTAACACTCGTAATGGCCCAAAGAGGTAGGGCTCGCTATAACTTCTTTTTATGTATGATGCAATTAAAGAACAGAGAGGTTAATTAAGTTGCCCAAGATCACATAGCTGGCAAGTGGTTGAGTCTGTATTTTATTCCAGGTAAGCCCAATCCTTCATTCCTAAACAAAATAATAAATTCCCTCTGGGCTGTTCTGAAACACTTTACATTTGTGTTCAGTCCCCGATCTGCCAGTGATGCCTATTCTTAACTTGCCACATTTGCTTTGGGTTTCTGTGCTCTAAAATTTTTCTTCAACCCTATTGACATCAAAACCCCAGAGGACACCACCCTTGTTAGTTGTCCCCTCAGCCTCCCAGCCCATAATGTGGACACAGCAGCTAGGGGGCCATATTCTTTCTCCATCCAGAGAGCAAGCACTCAACACAGGTATGCTGACTGCTGACTCTGGGTGCTCTAGACTTTGGCCGTGTCATGAATGGTAAGGAGAGGAGTGGCCTAGATGGGCAGCCTAAGACTGTGAGGTGGCACAGATAGAAATGAAAATAGGAAAGTATTAAAATAGATCTGAATGGATCAAGTCAATGCACTAGGCCAGATGCTTGGTTCTTTCTGCAACATTTGTTAGATTCCCATATGATGGTTGATATCATGCATCTGGCAACCTTGACAATATATTTCAACTCAGCACCCACGTGATAGAAGTCTCATGGGAAAGACCCTTTGTCCAGCTGCTACAATGTCATCAATACCCAGCATTCACACACTCTGGCAAGGCTGGTTTCAATGAATGGGGCAGGCTGATTAATTTGTCCCCAAAGAAATAATCTGAAAGGGTTAATACTAAAATAAGCCCTTTTCTTTTTTAAGATCCCTCTCTTCTCTCATGAGTATGTTTTTCTGTAAAAATAACTACTCCTACAGTAATCATAGCAATGCCCCCAAAGCCAGGAAATCAAAAGGCAGTTCAGTTGGCTGACTGCAGTCTGGGTTGAGGAGAGCTTGTCCTGCCTGGCCGATGCCTCCTCCCCGGCGAGGCAGCACCATTCCCGCTCCAGTCCTCTGGTGCTGTCACCGTCTCTGCCCTATTTCCAACACCTCCTGCCCCACCCCCACCACCTTGCACTCCTCTTCCCAAACGTTTCCTCCCATTCCTTGTTCCAGGCTTCTTGCCCCATGTCCCAGTGATGTCTCTGTACTTATCCCTTGGAACTAATACATTATTCTGACTTTGGCATGCCAACCTCCCTGACCGTAATCTGTATTGTTTCTATACACTCTCCCTGGCTGCTCCAGGGACCAGCTAAGGCTGGCTCAGCCTGGCCTCCTCAGCTCTGTCCTGGAGTCATCACATGACCTTTGCCCAGAGCAAGTTTGCCTTGACCAAGAAGACCAAAACTGAACCACTGAGAGTGGCCACATCAGGATTCTCCCAAAGCTTTAGATTCCCAGAGCCCCCAGGAGCTCCTTGCAAGACTCTCCCTCCATCGAATTACTTTCAGCCATGGAATGTGCTTCCAGGCCTCCTCCCCTAATCTTCCTGGGTTTTCTTAGCTAGAATGATCACATGATTTTTTCATCCAAATTGAGCTCTTTTAGCAGTGGAAGAGAAAGCTCTTAATAATGATGCCTGGAGAACAGGCATAAACTGGGACTGTCCCAGGCTAACTGGGGTATACGGTACACTTACTCATAGCCCAATTTTCTTCTCATTGATAAAACTTGATAATAACTACACCCCTATGTTGTGTATTACTGTATCCCGATTACTTCTCTGCTCAGTATCACTCAGACTTATCCACGAAGTACCTGTACAGCAGAGGAGAGCTGATGTGTGTATCCGTGGGGGACAGGTGCACAGTGTGAAGCGACCACCTGGAGCATCTTGACAGCAGAGCTTTTCTTTGAAGTCTCAAAAGGACATATTAATTTTGTCATTCTACTTCCTATATCTTTTTTTCTTATTAAAACTATATATATATATATTTTATTTATTTATTTATTTATTTATTTATTTATTTATTTATTTATTTTATTTTTTTTTTTTCAAAATTTAAAGTAAAACTGATGCCCAGGAAGATGCTTGCTGCAGGTTTACCCTGTGGTTTTATGCACTGACTGGTACTCCAGTGTCATCTGAGAAAACTGGCATTACAACAGCCTTTCACCAGTGGGGGCGGGAGGGTAGACAGAAAACCACTCACACTTACCATGTCCAAGATATTTGTTGGAATGCATAAGAATTCCACAGATCCAGGGCTAGCTGGGCTTGCCTTAGAATCTGACTTTCCCTTGTACTTTTTTTCCTCTAGGTATAGCCAATAAATCCCCATGCAATAGTCTTAGGGGGCTTCATGGTCATGCAACTCAAGGTCCTAGCTGGGATTCTTAGCCCTTTATGTAGAGATTCTTGAGCTTGACAAGAGGCCAACTCTGCAGGAGACCCTCCCCAAATGGGAGGTGTTTGTGTAGGCCCCATTCCTTCTTTCATCCCATTCCATGGTTTCTGAAGAAACCAGAAGGCAATTCCCCCAGCAGGCGTACCTGGAGTGCTGAAGTCTGCAGTAATTTCCTCTGGGTGGAGGATGGGAGGCAGGCTGGGGCACAGAGGTTCCAGGCTGAATTTCCTGGGCTCGGCTAAGCATGACCACCTCTCGAGGCCTGACCTAACCCTGAAGATGGGGCCAAGCACTGATTGCACAGTCTCCCTGTGCTTCTATCCTACCCAGCAATGCCCTACACCACTCAGATCACACACACACAGAGTCTGGTCCCAGAACACCAAACCACTCTTCCTTTTTCTCTGGAACCTGCAGCCGTTGGCTGTGTCTGAGGGTTTAATACATCTTGTGCTAAATTCCTCCCCTCCTCCTCCTTCTTCCTGCAGACTTACGATTTCCCCGGAGATGAAAGGATAATTTGAAAATTAACTTCTTATTTCAGCCTTTCTCCATAGCTTCGGGGAATATTCTCAGATCAAAATGCACTGGGCCTGGAAGGTAATGATTAGGAGGGGTCCTAATGGGGATTTGGGGTTGCCAGTAATATTCTGTGTTTTGACCTGGGTGCTGGTTACACAGGTATGTTCATTTTGAGACGATTCATTCAGCTGTATATGTATAATGAATGCATGTAATATTTGGATGAAAATTTAAATTTGAAAACAAGCACAGGACCTGGGTGTAGCTAAGAGCGAAGGCTGTAACCTGGAGAACTGCTATTTGGATAAGAACTCTTTCTAGCTCTTTTCTAATCCTCACGAGTTAATGCAGCTGAGAGCTACTGTAGGGATATGGGGCTGCAAAGGTTCAAAGACAATGGGCTGAAGGTCTGCACTGTTTCCCTGCTTCCAGGGAGAAAGCTGCACTGAGTGCGTGATAGTCTTAGATCTCGTGCAGCCCTATGAGGTTCTGTGCAGATTTGTACTCCTAGAATAACAAGTCAGGAGTTTCTAAGAGGGGAAACTAAGCATCTTGAGTCAGACAGACAGACCTGTGTTCAAACCCTGGCTCTGCCACTTCCTAGCCATGTGACCTTGGGAAAGTTATATAAACTTTCTAATCTTCAGTTTCCCCATCTGTAAAGTGGGGCTAATAACAGTGCCTGCCCCATATAGTTGCTGTGGGAATTACCTGTACCGCATTTAAAGTGTTTAGCCTAGGGCCTGGCAAAAATGTAAGTACTCATTAAAGACTAAATGTCATAATTGAGTGCAACCCCTCACTTCATATGAGAAAACCAAGACCCAAGAAAGGGAGTATCTTTTTGAAGGCCACAGAGACAGGTTGTGACAATGACAAGGACCAGTGTGCTGCTTTCTCCCGACATGGGGCCCTGGGCAGGACCATGCTGCCATGCTTGACTCAGACAGGCAGAGTGGCTTCCATTGTCTGACACACAACTTTCAGAAAGGGGACTGTGAAGAGTGCATTTTTGCTGATAGACCAGTCCCCACCGTGGCCAGAGTGCTTCATGTGAGCCACTGAGGCCAAGCGGCGTGGAAGCTGAGGGGGAAAGAGAGACTCTTGTCCAGCAAACACCCAGTGCCTGCTTCATGGCCAGGCCAGGTGCCAGGGACAACACGGGGAACAAGAAGGGACCAGCCTTCCCTGGAGCTCATAGTCTAGGAGCGAGTTGGGGAACCACAGTCATGACTAGAGAGTGGTCATTCAAAGATTAAGTGAGGGGAACATATCACAGAGACCTAAGAGAAATGAAGAGGTGGAGGGAGAACCTACAGGAAGGAGCTGAGAATATTCCCTGGGGTGAGGCAAATTGCACAGGGGATTGGAGAATAAAGGGGCCGGCATTGCTAGAGTGCAGGAAGCCAGGAAGAGGGTGCAAAACCTCTTGAGCCATGCTGGGAATTCTGGACTTTATCCTACAGGATGTAAAAAGCTTCTGTAGGGTTTTAAGTTGGGAAGTGACATGAGATTTGCATTTTAGAAATCCCTGAGCCCTGACAGTCAGCTCAGGTCTGAATGCAATGAATGGGAGGGCTCCTACAGCCTCATGCAGTTCCCAGGGCCAGAGCACCTGGGGCCCTTAGCAACTGGTGCATCTTCATTCAACAGATGGGGAGACTGAGGATTGGAGAGGGAGAGTGACTTACCCAAAGTCACTTGCCACCCAAAGTCAGAGTTAAGTCTGGTTCCCGGGTCTCCAGGCATAGACCCTGCTGTACTTGCAGCCATCCCCCTGCCTTGCATGGCTGTCTCACTAGTTTGTGTGAAAGTCTTTCAAGTCTAAATGGATTGACAGGCTCTTAATGGGCAAGAACATGTCTTAAGCCTAGAGGCATTAAGTACATCTTTGCAGAATGAAAGAATTTAAGTGCATGGCTTTTGTGGGAACCCTGGGTCTGTAACTCTTCCCTCACAGTATTTTGGAGCCCATAGCGCATGACGCCTCAGCCTGGCCACACCTGCAGATCTGCTCAAGTAGAGACTGGGAGGGAGTGTAGCCACAGGGCCTGAATCCAGCAAAACTGCTGGAAGCTTGCTTCCCCCCCCACCCTAACTGCTGGGGTCTGGAAATTCCCAAGGCTTCTTCCTCAACTGGTCCCCATTGACAGATGACATCATGGACCTTTGAAATGAGAGGAAAACTCCCGCTAGGCTAGAAATTAAGGTGATTTAAAGCCAGATGGCAGAGCTTCTGAACAGAGAGGGCAGGAAAAGTCATCTAAACACACCAAGCTGAGAGATCAGCTGGGCCTTCTGGCACAAAGGCGTACAGATTGTTGTGGAGGCAAGGCCCTGGGCGGCTTCGCGGCTGGGGCCTCCTCTGAGGGTCAGGACCAGGATCAGCATTTGGGCCTTGCTCCCATCCCACCCCACCTCAACCCCACATTAACCACAGGGAGAACCTTTGGCTCTTCCTGAGAGAAGGATTTTCAGGTCCTAGTCCTGCCTGAACCTGGGCACTTATGGAGTGAAGGATTTAGAATGGGAAATTAAGACTCACTAACACCTGTAATGTGCCAGACACTGTGCTGAGAGACCATGAGTTATAATGAGCTAATCATTGACAAGGTACAGCTAGTAGCCCTTTAGGTCAGGGGTCCCTAACCCCTGGGCACAGATCATTACTGGTCTGTGGCCTGTTAGGAATCGGGTTGCACAGCAGGAGGTGAGTGTCAGGTGAGTGAGCGAAGCTTCATCTGTATTTCCAGCCACTCCCCAGCACTAGCATCCCCACCTCAGCTCCACCTCAGACCATCAGGCATTAGATTCTCATAGGAGCACTGGTCCCTGGTGCCAGAAAGGCTGGGGACCGCTGCTTTAGGCCATAGGGACAAGACTAGCCCGACAATCTAATGGCGGGGGCGGGCGGGGGGCGGTGGCTCACCCTTTAAAGGGAATGGATGTTCTCATATTCAATCCTCTTGGAAGGTACAGGAAATGCAATGAGCCTCAGGACTGGATAAAGGGGACATGTACTCCTCACTCTGGTGCTCATGGGCCCTGCAGTGGGGAGAGGCCATGGGCCATCTGGGGGTTGGAAAGCTGCCCTTGGCTACCTGGAAGCTGTCCAGAAGCCGAGCAGCACCTCACCACTACTGTTTACCATGGTGGAAGCAGCAGCAGCGCAAAGAGCAGCAAATTTTGGTGATGATGAGCATTTAGACAATATTCAAGCAGCATCTCCGAGTGCCTGCCCCTCTTCTAAGAGGTGAGAACAATCAAGACTGATCCTTAGGTTGAGGCAAGTCTCTGGGGCCTCATGAATAGCCAGTGGTGAAGACAACTGGATAAGCCAAGTGGTGGCTTCACGTGGGGCATTAATAACCTAG
>NW_011889102.1:947351-949894 GCF_000151845.1 Pteropus vampyrus | reverse complement strand
CTAACATGCCTAAGGTTTTGTATTCCTGTCTCTTAAGTGGAGATAATAATTGAATTATAGGAGATAATGCCCAGTGCTTAGCACATAGAAAGCACATGGAAGCAATTATTATTAGCATATTATCATTATCAGCACCTTCTCTCTTTCTTCCTTCTCAAGTCTCTCACTCTTTGATGTAGATATTTGACAACTGAAATACGTAGGGTGTACCATGGGTGAGTACCTTGTAAGGTGAGTAAGAGGCTCTTGAGGGGCCCACGGCTCTGCCTGAGGCTCTGGCAGTGGTCAGCAGCTCTGAACACTAGAGTATGAAGTCCATTCCACGGCTTTATTAGGGCTCTGTGGCCAACACAAGCTTTCTCAATAATATGGACATCTATCTAATTCCCTCCTCATATATTCATTCCATCAGGTGGAGGTGTCCTAAATCCCATATGAAACCACCTTGCAGCAGCTTCCTGAGGCTGTCAGCCACCTGACACATTCCATCCTCACAGGAATCCCATTCAAATGTGCAGATTCCCCAGGTAGCTTCCTGACCATCTGGCTAGAGGAAATGCTCACTAGGCTTTGATGAGAGGCTCTGGACTCTAGACTGCATGCAGCATGAAGAGAATTCCTGGCTCACTTGCCAGAGGCTGGCCGGATCCTCTCAGAGCCACAGACCATTGGCCTGAAGGACCAGGGGCTTTTCCCAAGGGGGAAATCTGTTTCTACACCTCACTAGACTGATCTCCTGTTCGGGAGGATTTAGGCAGACCAGAGGACCATTAATGCCAAATAAACAGATCGATAAGTTTAAAAAAAAAAAAAAAAAAAAGACAAAGTCAACCTGCTTTGGAGTGGTGAAACTACACCAGACTTTGAGAAAGAGACACTTGGGTTCAAATGCTGAACTGACTGACTTTGAGTGCTTCCTCACCACTCAAAACCTCAATTCCTTCATCTGTAAAATGAGGACAATCAACCCTACCTTTTATAAATGCTGTGAAAATTAAACTGAAAGTTGATGGTACTTAGTTCAGTGCCTGGCACATTCTCATTATTTAATGATGGACCAGTAAGGGCAAAGCATAAGAAAAAGGACAGCCAGGCCAGGGATGTCCCTGAGAGACTCTCACTGAGGTGCATGACAGATATCATGACCTGAAACTAGGTCATCTGCCTCTCTCTAGCAAGTTAGTTAACCTTCCTGTGCCTCAGTTTCTTCATTTGTAAATGAGGATATTGATAATACCTACCTCAAATGGGCTTATGATGGTTAAATTAAATTCTTAATGTAAAACGCTTAGAATAGTACCTGACACACAGTAAGTGCTCAATAAATGTTGGCTATTAATAACAGAACTAAATGATTTATCAATAGCCTATAATAAACTCCTGAAGTGTGAGTTTCAGGAAGCCCATTACTGTTCTGCCTTTCTGAAATGACAGGTGGGCAGGAGACCCACACCTTTCTCCTGCATGAGCTCATTCCTAAGCAGAGGAGCTATGCTTTATGTTAATAACGACCATTTCTAAAATGCCTGCTATGTGCTAGGATTAGAAATTTTTATCTCTAATCCTCACAATGATCCTCTGAAATTGGCAGTATTATCCCAATTTTATAGATAAGGAAATTGAGGTTCGGAGAGGTGAAGTAACTTGCTCAAGGGATCACAGCAGGCAGGCATAGAAGGAGGATTCAAACATAAGTCTCTCTGGCTCCATAACCACGGCTGCCTTGCTTCCCTAAACAGAATGGAGCTCTGTGTCTCTTTGGTGTGTGGGAGTGTGTCCACTAGATCCTTAGCACTCATTCAGCTCCACTGGCCTGGCTGAGGTGGTTGGTATTTAAAAACTAGAGGGTGGGGGGGAACCCCTAAAAACAATAAACGGTGATTCAGACTGAGTCTTTACTCAGGCAGTTACGGGAAGCTGGCAGGAAGCAACAGCCTTACTCACTTAGGAATGGCCAAGCCCCTGACTCATGGGCTTCAGGTCACGCTGCTCAGGACAGAAGCCAGCACTGCTTTCAGTGCCAAAAAGGCAGGAAAAAGCTCCGGCCAAGGGGGGCAGGAGATGAAAGGAATGATGAACTGGGGTGAGAGCCGCTTCTGTAAGTGAGGGGCCAGGCTTGCCCCGGTCTCTGGGACAACATCCAAGCTCTCAAGTCTGACATTCCAGCCCCTATCTGTAGCTGCCCCCAGCTTTTTCAACCTGATTTTTCTCTATTCTTATTCAAACACCCCACACTCCAGCCAAATCGGATGAATCACTGTGCCCAGGATATACCCTGTTTCTCTTTGCTGCCTAAAATGTCTTTGTCCCTAGCTCCAGGTGCCTCAGCTCCCTGCCCCAGCCCTTGGACCCATGTGTATGCCTCTCCTCCATGGGGCCTTCCCTCCTGCCTTCAGCTCTAAATTCATTCCTCAAATATTTATGGAGCACATACTACGTGTTAAGTTCCATGGTAGCTGCTGGAAATATAAAGATGGATTAGACATGGTCCCCACCCTCAGGAAGTTCCTATCTAGTGTTCATTTCAGCAGGGAACCAGGCAT
>NW_011889102.1:942455-945661 GCF_000151845.1 Pteropus vampyrus | reverse complement strand
CGTGAATGAATGGTCTCAGGTGTGTTCTAGTAAAACTTTATCTACAAAAACATGTAGCAGGCTGGATTTGGCCCATGGATCATAGTTTGCTCGCCCTTGATAGACCAATCGTACCCTCGTTCAGTCAGGAGGAGGGGTGTTCTTCTCTGCTCTGTGACCCTTAAAAGGTCCTTTTCTGCCCTGGAGCTCAGAGTCCTCATCAATAATTGAGGAATTTGGGGCAGATAATTTTTACAAGGAATTTTGTCTCTAAAATGCAATAATAATAATAATAATAATAATAATAATTCTATGTGTGACATTGGGCAAGTTCTGTTTCTTTCTGAGTCAGTCTCCTCCTCTGTAAAATGAAGGGGACGCATCAACTATTAAGCCCTGAGCACATGCCCAGTGGAGCCTTTGGGCTGGAGAAGCCTAGATTGCTGTAGAGTAAGTCACAGGAACTCAGGCATCCCAGCTACCCCCAGATGCTGCCTTCCCCACTTCGCTGCTCTCCTTCTCACTGCCCAGGACCCCTGCAATCTGCCACCCTAGATGCGGCAAGGCTACTTTTGCCCAAATGGCTTGCCTGGCAATCACTCTACAGCCAGACCTCCACGATTCAAGTTTGATTACACTAGGCACCGAGGGACAACTCCTCTGGAGAGCGCAAGGTGCAGAGGCAGGCTGGGTATGGTGTAACCGTGGTCTGGGTCAGACTGCTGCAGTATGCCTGGGAGGCCAATAGGGACGCCGAATTCCCTGCTCTACAAGGCCAACCTTACAGACTCTTTGTGGCTGGCTAGCAGCCTTTATTCTGCCCTTCAGAAACACCACCTTCACTTCTGGCATGGTTAATATGCACTCACACACTCACACACGCACACATGATCACAGGACACTCTTGTGGTCTTTCTGTCCTCGGAATGTCTTAAAGATCTGAGGCGAGTCAGGAAGCTCTCCAACCAAATGCTGTCTTTATCTCCATAAAAAAAAAAGACCAGCTGCTGTGGCATGACCCACATCGAGGCAGGCCTTAGAAGATGAATCGGGTCACCAGTGGGAAACCACTGCATCCTCGTGGCCTGACCACTAAGGGACAGGACTGGGACAGCCTCAGTTCACTGGGAGCTGAGATGCCAATGGCAATGACACCACCACCAGCCTGGGCAATTCTACCTGGCAGATGCCTCCACCCCACAGAGGTTGTGACTTCCACATCTTCCCTGGGGTATGGGGATAACAAAGGCTGTGTCCCAGAACTATTGTACAGCTGGGAAGGCCGGAAACCAAGCTGCAGGAAACTGGTTGCTATGGTTCCCTTGAGCATAATGCCATAGAAATTGCTTTCTTAAAAAAAATTTTTTTTCAAGATTTCTTTTGTTTTGTTTTTTTTTTCAGAGAAACGTTAAGGAAGGAAATATATATTTCACTATTTACTATAAGCCAGGCATTGATCTAGGTTCTAAACCACTAAGCTTGGTAGTATTATCACCATTTTGCCAATGAAAATGTGGAAGTGCAGAAAGGCTAAGACATCTGCTCACAGACACATAGCTGGAAGGTGGCAGAGCCAGTTCTGAATCCAAGATTGTTCAGTGCCTACTTCCTTTCCAATGTATGCACTGGCATTCAGGAGATCCAGCAACTCAGATTATTAGCATGAGGCCAGGCCAGGATGCAGAGAGTGGGATAGAGCAGCAAGGTGAGAGGGAAGGAGCTAAATCAGAAATTAGAGAACTGAGAAATGAGGACCCTGGTAGATTCTCATGCACAAGCACCAGGCTCTCGGGGTGAAGGGAAGGATTACAGGATTTGGCATCAAAGGGCCTGAGGATAAGGTCCACTTTCTCTATTCTCAGTTTGAGCCTCAGTTCCCACATCTGTAAAATGGGTGTAACGATCATACCTGCCTTATAAGGTTTTTGTGAGAATTAAGTGAAATAATGCAGGTCAATGCATGACACAGAGTAAGCATTCAGTAAATGTTAGCATTATGGCTATTGTTACCATTATTAATTATACTACTGTGAATTGCTGTGCAAATATCAATTAATTTAAGGTGGACTTGGGAAATTTGGGGTCTAAATTAGTGAAGGGACCCTGGGGACAGCTATGCAGGTAGTACACACCGCAACACATATGACTGCATGTAGCGGCCCTTCTTACTGGGGGACGAGAGGAAATACCCTACCATACATCCCTTAGTGACAACAGTGATGCAGGCATTAGTCCCACAGGTAACCATTGAATACTTAATATGTGCCATGCCCTTTGTCCTTTGCCAGGAGGAATATAGGAATACGCCATGGTCCCCTCTTTCCAGGAGCTCACGCACTATGAAGGAGACAGAAAAGCCACACTGCTGATTGTTCATTTATGGAGTGATGCCTCATGTTGCGGGGCACGTGCAGCAGGTGTCCATAGCGGGGAAACCTGTCCCTACAGGGAGTGTATATGTGTGTGCGTGTGCACATGTATCTATAATGATGGGCAGGGAAGACTTCTCCGAGGAAGGGGCATTTAAATTAAACCTTAAATGGTAAGTAGGAGTTTATCAAGTGAGAAGTGGGAGAGGGCAGACTGGGAGGAAGGAACAACACCTACAAAGATATCGGGGCATCTGGGGAACACGTGGTTAGAATGTCAAGGGAATAAGCATGGTATAGAGTTGAGGGAAGGCCAGAGGAGTGGGCGGGATGAGAGATGAATGGAAAAGAGGGCTGGGGCCAAGTCGTGTAGGGCCTTTTATACTATGCTTAGAGTCCTGGTGGTTTCTCACCGAAGAGAAGGAAGCTATTGTTTTTGAGGGATGTGACCAGGACATCTACAGAGGCCCTGTGGGAAATGGGACAGAGCCAGGTGGCTGGAGGAAGAGCTACATTTATCTCAGGCTCTTATTCTCAGGTGGGCACCCTGCCGAGCTCTTTGCATGAGTCCTTACTTTAAATTTTACCCAAACTCTACAAGGCGGTAGGACTATTCCTTCATTTTGCTGATGAAGAAACTGAGGCCTGGCAAAGTTCTACATCAGATTCGAACCTGGGCAGGCTGGCTTGTTCCTCCCATAGTGGCTGCTCCATCTTCCTGTGTATACGGAGCATACTTCAGAGAGGCCGGGAGAGAGGTCGTGATATCTGAAGGAGGGCAGTGGGCCTGTGGGTGGTGGCCGAGAGTGGAAAGCCTGGTGTTCAAGGCAGAGAAGTAAAAGAATACCCAGGGAGCCC